>NW_027551568.1:4780307-4803214 GCF_008692635.1 Crocuta crocuta
GGGGGGGGGGGGAGAGAGAATGAATCCCAGCAGGCTCCATGCTATCAGCACGGATCCCAACTTGGGGCTCGATCTCATGAACCACGAGATCATGACCTGAGCTGAAATCAAGAGTCAGACGCTTAATTGACTGGGCCCCCCAGGCGCCCCAAAATAACATCATGATTTAAAATTAAATGGCAATCCAAGATGTAAGGCATTTGAATAACATAGTTTCGTATGTGTAGGCATTCTGATGGTGAGTCTGTAAGGCTAAAAACAGTGTTAGAGGTCAGAAGAGGGTGTGAAGAGGAAAAAGGACTTTTATTTGTGTAGCTTTCCTGTACTGACTACAGAGGACTGAGAGGGAGAGGCAGAAGTCCTCACCCAACAGCCGTCTTATTCTGTCTTATGATTTGGTGGGTCAGCAGTTCGGACAGGATGCGCTGGGTAACTCTGCTCCACAAGCATCAGTATTCGGCTGTGTGCGGGGCGAGGCTGGAAGGTCCAAGGGATCTTTCCTCACGTGCCTGGCACCTCTGCTAGTTCGTGATAATGGCTTACGTTCAGTGAGTTTTAACTGGATGTTCTAACCACTTTACGGGAAACAATGCATGCACTCCTCACTCTGATCCTCACTAATTGGCTAGGCTCTACTATAACCTCCACTTTACAGACAAGAAGACTGAGGCAGAAAGAGAGGTGACTTGCACAAGGTCACAGTGCCAGTGAGTGACTGAGCCAGGATTAGGACCCAGGGTGTCTGGCTCTGATACCCAGAGGTTAACACGGCCCCAGAAAAATCGCTGGCATCTCTTCATCGGGAATCCGGGGAGGCTTCCTTCTGGAAGGAAGAGGGAACAGAGCTGGCCCGCACCTGCAAACCGGCAGAACTCATTCATAGTGCTCAGAGCATCCTTCCCCACCCCAATCTCTCTGGGCNGAGGCCCCCCTCCCCCCGTGGGAAGAGAGAGGACCAGAGCCAACCTCTCTGAGCCCAGCTCACCCAGGGAGGCTCAGGCTGTGTAACCAGGGGCTCGATGTTATCAAACACACTGGTTCTCTTTCAGCTTGAGGAACTTCAGAAAAAGCAACATGAGGCAAATTCCGCCGTGGCTCCTTTGAAGGTAATATGTCTGTGAGATCTGTATGCAATGTCTCTTTCCAAAAAAAAAAAAAAAAGAGCTTAGTATTTTCCCCATTCTAGATATAGTTTATGTCTATTATAAAATAAATCTGGAAAGAAGAATGAAAGAGACAAATATCACCCCAAACCCCCATTTGAACCTAGGGCTTTCATATATTTTCTCCCAGTATATTTTACGTGTTTCTGAGGCCCCACCACACCTCCACGTCCCTGTCCTGTTTTCTTGCCTGAGAGTGTGACCCAGAGGGACTGTCCCTGTCTGTCCCGACCTCTGAAGCGGCGGCACATGCCAGAGAGCAAAACACGAGAGGCCATGGCTCATACGGCTGCCGTGCCCTTGCTCGGTCTGTCTGTCCGTCCTCCCCTCCCCACCCTCCTTTTGCATTATTATAATCTAAACACCATGATGCACATTTTGTATTAGAAATGCTTTCCCCGTGTAGCCAGACGGTTCTTTAGGACCGATTCNAAAGAGCTTAGTATTTTCCCCATTCTAGATATAGTTTATGTCTATTATAAAATAAATCTGGAAAGAAGAATGAAAGAGACAAATATCACCCCAAACCCCCATTTGAACCTAGGGCTTTCATATATTTTCTCCCAGTATATTTTACGTGTTTCTGAGGCCCCACCACACCTCCACGTCCCTGTCCTGTTTTCTTGCCTGAGAGTGTGACCCAGAGGGACTGTCCCTGTCTGTCCCGACCTCTGAAGCGGCGGCACATGCCAGAGAGCAAAACACGAGAGGCCATGGCTCATACGGCTGCCGTGCCCTTGCTCGGTCTGTCTGTCCGTCCTCCCCTCCCCACCCTCCTTTTGCATTATTATAATCTAAACACCATGATGCACATTTTGTATTAGAAATGCTTTCCCCGTGTAGCCAGACGGTTCTTTAGGACCGATTCCCAAGTGGCACTACTGGCCAATGTCTTTTGCCAGTCGGTCGGATGTGTAGTTGGGTCGAGATGACACATTTCACCTCACATATGGCACCTGGATTTGGGGTGTGGACCTGACGGCCTGTCGCCATTCCTGGGCAGTCTCTGGGCAGGATGCCAGGGGGGCCCCGGGCCCCAGTGACTCACCGACCCTACCCGCTCTGGGGCTTCGGTTTCCTTAGATGTTCACTCAGAAATGTGGGCCACGTGGGCGCCTGGGGGGCTCAGTCTGTTGAGTCAGATGACCTGAGCAGAAATCTGACTCTTGATTTCCGCTCAGGTCATGATCTCGCGGTTCATGGGTTCGAGCCCTGTGCTGGGCTCTGCGCTGAGAGTGTGGAGCCTGCTTGGGATTCTCTGTCTGTCTCTCTCTCTCTCTCTCTCTCTCCCCTCTGTCCCCCTCTCTCCCACTCACGTGTCCTCTCTTGCTTTCTCCGTCTCTAAAATAAGAAAGAGAAAAAAAAATGTGAGCCACACAATCCCTAAAGCCCCCCTCCATCCCAGAGGTCCACGTATGTCTGTGAGTCAGGCCTACAACTGTGAGGTGACAGGAAGCTCGTTCTGACACCGCGTGGATGGCAGTGGTGAAGACGCGGAGAGTAAACTGGAAAGTGCTAGGAAAATGTGAGGTTTCCATCCCCTCTCGTTTTAATAATTTCCTGGTACCTTTTACTTTTTTGTTTTTTAAGTTTTAATGTTTATTTCTTTTTAAGAGAGAGAGAGAGAGAGAGACAGAGTGCGAGCAGGGGAGGGGCAGAGAGAGAGAGAGAGAGAGAGAGATACAGAATCTGAAACAGGCTCCAAGTTCTGAGCTGTCAGCACAGAGCCTGATGCGGGGCTCAAACCCACTGGCCGTGAGATCGTGACCTGAGCCAAAGTCAGACGCTCCACTGACTGAGTCCCCCAGGCGCCCCCCTGGTACCTTTTACCTAAATGAGGACCACAATCCCTGTAAACCACAGAGCCTGCCATGTGTCACGTACTCCACACAGATTTCATCCTAAGATCCACAAGCAACATGTCAGGAAGGGGAGCACAAGCCCCACTTTACAGATGGGGAAACTGAGGCTCACAGATGCAGTGACATGTCCGTAATCACGCAGCGCTACTGCGTAGCAGAGTCACGATTTGACCCCAGCTCTGATGCCCGAGGCTCCCCAGCACGAGTCCGAGAGAGTCACCACCACCATCGACAAAGCCTCCCTCTGTCGCGGGAGCTGCGTGCAAGGTGTTAAACCAGTGCTGGCTGAATGCACGCGGCCCTGATGTTTGGGGTGGTGTGATCCAGGGGACCCGGGGAACCCTGGCCTCCAGGTCGGCCCACCCTCCTGGCCTGTCGCCCAGTACCAGCCGCCCAAGCATCACTGCCCAGGGAATGTTCCCCAGCAGGAAAAGATCGTCATCTTCTGTTTTGATGGAGCAGGGGCCACCCCAGGAGGGAAGGAGACTCGCCCAGGGCCAGTCTTGAATGAGGAGGGTCTATCACCCCCTCCAGACATCCCCAGATGTGGGAGGTCATTTGATGGCGGGAGGGTCCCCGCTCACTCCATGCGTGTAGCAGATCCCTCCCAGGGGCCGTTCTGTGCCCCGTGACGGCACAGTGAAGGTGCAGGGGTCCAGGGGAATGTCAGCCTTGACCTTGAGGAGCTCCCAGGCTACGGGGAGACAGACCCACAGCTGTGAAAGTTCACTGTCGGGATAGAAGGAAGCCTGGAGCCAGGCACAGAGGGACAGCAACCCCTTTGCCCTTAACAATGACTGTTGGACAGATGAGCAAGTCGAGGGGTAGAGAGGAGCTTGGTCACAGAGGTGGTCAGTGGTAGGGTCCACGCTCTGGGCCTTCTGAGGGCAGGGGGGGGCCCCCGGGGGGTGTGGGAGTGCGGCTACTTCTTTTCAGAGCTGCACCGGCTTCTGGGGGCAGGAAGTGACGGCAGGGAGGGGGCACAGAGCGGGACCCCGATGCCCCAGAGCCCAGCCCATTGCCCCGCCCCTGAGGGTGCCCTGCATCGGCGGACCCACCTGGAGCGTCTCTGCTCCCCCCCCCTCCCTTGCAGGCCAAGCTGGCTTCTCTGGTCCAGAAGTGCCAGGAGAGAAACCGCCTGATCACGCACCTACTGCGGGAGCTATGCAGACACGGGGCGGCGGATCACCTGCTCTCCGAGACAGCGCGGCGCATGGTGGGCGACGTGGCACTGGCCGAGTACGCGGCCGCCTTCCTGGCTCCGGGGCTCCCAGAGGTAGTGTCCCTCTTTCCCCGGGAGCAGCGGGCACCTGGCCTGCCTGTGCACCGGCCTGACCTGAACTGTCCCTGCCTCCCTCTGTCCACTGAGCCCACTCAGAACATGCCCAAGACTCGGGCCAGTACCTGTGCTCCTGGCTCGTACAGGATGGTGATCTGGGCATCCGTACCCTCAGAGCGCTCACGACACACACACAGAGTGTTAACTCAGTGCCCTGCAAGAACCATGGCATTTATTTCACCAGGCGGTTCTCACACAGGCGCCTCAGGGCCTTAGCACTTCCCATTTCCTCTGACAGCATCTTTCTCTGTCCCGCAGTCTCCTATGCATCCTTCAAGGCACAGAGCAAGTGTGACCTTGTCCAGGGAGCCTTCCCTGATTCCCATGGACCACAGAGTTAGCCACCTCCTCTGTACTCCATGGCACGCAGATGCTCATGACACGGAACATGGGAGGAATTTTCTCCTGCTGTTGCAAGAGCTTTGTCAGCACCTCTCTGTTGGGGCCGGGATCCTCCGTAACCATCTCTGTCTCCCTAGTGCCTGGCACAGAGAAGCTGCCCCGGGAATACTGGTTGAGTGAATGAAATAATGCACTAATTGAATGAGGCTCTCCTCTCCAAATAGGAAACCGAGGCCCAGAGAAGCTGGGAGGCTCACTCAGGGTCACACAGCCCCCAGGTACTGTGGATGGTCCGGATGCCGGGTCTGACCCAGGTCTGCTGAGGCGCCCCGGGATCTGTGCCAAGCTCTGGACAGCAGCGCTCGGGCATCTGTGGGCATGGTACAGTGGGCGTTCAGCTGAGACCCCTCCCTATGTGCACACACGCGCGCGCGAGCGCGCACACACGCACACACACACACGCTGGCGAGCAGCTTCATTCCTGGGGATCAGCCAGCAGCGCCCCCGCCAAACACGGCCCCTAATGGTGTGAGGGCGAAACGCAGTCCCTGCAGTAGGCACAGCCGGCCCTGTTTTCCACGCTCCCGCGCGGCAGCTCAGCACCAGGTCTGCTGCCCCCGACTTGGCCTCCCCAGCCCTGCCCTCCAAGGCCGGCTTTCTCTGTCCCCGCCTTTCCCCCCACAGTCATCAGAGGCCTCCTTGTCCCAGCCGCCACCCAGCCCGGGAGATGGAGACCAGGAGGCCCAGGGATCTGGTCTGGGTTGCATGACAGCTGAGTTCAGGGCCAGAGTTTGAATCCAGAGTCCCAGACTCTCAGTCCAGTGCTCATCTCTTTGCCTAAATGGTTCAAGCCTTTCCAGAGCCAGGATATGGCTGAGGAAGAAGTTAGCATCTTGTTGAGAAGCTTTGCGCAGGCTCTGTGTTGGTTGAAGCAGGCTGGAAAGGAGAGCTCCAGGGCGTGGGATGCAGTACGTGTCACCCGAGAAGGCCAGCTGGCCGTCTGAGCTGAGAGGGCGGCACAGCAGTGAGAGCCCCACCCCCCAAGGGCTGCTCTGAAACTAGAACTGAAATGTTCACTGGGATTGGCTAGGCTGACTCATAATGACCAAATTCACAGAGACTGATGTATAAACCTTAGCACTAATGGGTCCATTTCCTGTGAGAACTAGAACCATGTGCAGGCTGACGTTTCAGAGGGATGGACGGAAGAATTTCAGCATATTCTCCTCCTAGAGAGTGGAGCTGTCGGGAAAGTCAAGTTCATTCATTCATTCCTTTGCTCGTTTGTTAGTCACTAAATGTTTATAATCAGAAGGTTATTTTGGAGGCTGGAATGACAACAGGCAGAATCAATCGTGTTATCAGCCTGATTCCTTCATTTCCGTAAGGATGTGCTCCTGGGGCTGGACGGGCCTCCTGCTGGTCAAGGGCGTCTTCCCTGAGACCTGTTGGAAGCAATGGCCAGATGTATAAGCTTCTACTCCCTTCTTTCAAGGTGACTTTGAACCTGCCCTGACTCATTTTGCATTACTTTACAACTTTGCTCTCCAAGAACACCCCCGTTTTCATGATCGGGGGGGTGCCGTGGCCTCAGGTGCTGAGCACTGGAGGAGAAACGGTGAATCATTTCTCAGACCAAATGTGCAAGCAGCGAAGGACTAACTAATCCTAAGTCGTGGTGTCATGAAGGAAGCAAAAACGGGACTGAGACAGAGACTGACTATGGGTGCATCTTTGGGCAAGACTCTTATTTGCTCTGAGCCTCAGTTTTCCCATCTGTAAGATGGGAACAGTACAGCCTACTTGGCAGAGTCCACATGAAGAGAGATCATGCGTTAAATACCCTGGACAGAGGGTTCCACTTAGTGGGAAGCTGGACTGTGTGTGGGCAGCCACCAAGAGGGTGGCCACTGTCTAGCTCTGTGGCCTTAGGAGGGGACACTTACCGGTACCCCTTACAGCGCACGGACACTTTCTCCCAGTGGAGAAGCCTGAGGCTCAGGGGTTACAAGTCCTGCCGAAAGACACACGTCTACAACTAGCTTTCTAGCTTGGCCTCTGCAGGAAGCCGCTTGCCTGAGCCGAGCTGGGATTGGACACTGGCAGGGGCTCCTGCCCCCAGCCGCTGCAGCCACCACCCCTGCGGGAGGGGGTGCAGTGTGTACACACGCACTGCTGGGAACATGGGGCCCAGCACACCCCAGGCCCTCAATGACTCGGACCCTCTTGTTTCGGGAAGGCCGACCCTCTGTGTGCAGCTATGAGGCGGTGATGTGTTTAAGATACCCAAGGTGCTCCGGGCTGGCTGGGGGGGCTGGGAGCAGTGATGGGAGACTGGGTGGGGGGGTCACTTATGCTACGGTCCTCAGTGAGTGGGGACACCAGTGCTGGTGGCGGAGAGGGTCCCCGTGCTCGGGAAGGCTGACCCAGCAGGGACGGGTAGGGGTGAGGCCCGGCTGCAGGTCCCAGGCGGGCTGTGCACATGCCAGCTCCTCTGTTTCAACAGCCAGTGACGTGAGGACCGAGGGCCAGGCGGCCGAGCAGAGCCTTGCTGGCAGCTGGGCAGGGGGTGGGTTTTACGGGCTCCGACTCTCATTTCAGAGGACACGATGGAATTCCCCGTGGAGGCTTTGGGCTCTGACTTGCAGCCTGGGGGCACAGCCCAGCTGGCCGGGAGGACCCAGGTGGGCTCGGGGTGGGATGTGCCAGCGCAGAGGGAGCACCGAGGCCGAGCGGTGGGGTTGGCGGAACCGTCCCGGGAGGGCCTGGACCCTGGAGGCCCCGGGTGGTTGGCTCCTGGCCTCAAGAAGAGGCTCCCACTAAACACAAAGATCTGAGGGGGATGGGGATGTGGGTTGGGGCGGGGCCCAAGCAGACGGGCCCCTGGACAGGCTGGCCCTTTATCCACTAGACGTGGGGATGATGGCGGAACTCAGCCCTCTCCCGTGACAGCATTTCCATTAGCTCACTTCTTCCTCCCAAAGCCTGCGTTTTCCGGGGGGAAACTGGGGCTCCAAGTAGTCAAAGAGCTGGTCCAGGTCACAGCTTGGGGCACGGCCACGGCCATCTGCACGCCCGCCCTGCAGGAGGAAGGTCCTCGCATCCGCCGCGGGTCACTCGGGCCAGTAAGCACCTCCCGTTGAGCACTTTCCTGGCACGGGCAGGGTGGGTGATACTCGGTGAGCCTCAGTCAGCTGCACACCCATGCCGTGTCCTCAGGGCCGTGTCTAAGTGTCTTAGTCGGCTCCGGCCGCTGTGACAAAATCCCACAGAGGGGGACGGGGAGGGGGGGAGAGGGTTTAAGCCGCGAACATTCATTTCTCACAGTTCCGGAGACTGGAAGTCAGAGGTCAAGCTGCAGGCGTGGATGGTGCCGGAGAGGGCCCCCTTCCCGGCTGCAGACGGCTGCCTTCTCACCATGTCCCCACAGAGCCGAGCTCCCCGGTGTCTCTGGTTACAGGGGTGCTAATCCCACCCTGAGAGCTTCCTCCTCAGGCCCTGATCACCCCCCAAAGGCGCCATCTGAATACATCACACAGGGGTTGGGATCTCAGGACACAGATGCTGGGGGAAGCGGGGACATCCGGGGCATGGCACTGAGGGGCCAGGACGGGTGCAGGGACGAGGGGAGGGGGGCACTGCCCGGCCCTTGGGGCTGTCTGCTGTGCTGGCGTCCGCGCGCATCCCGTCTCACCCTTGGCGCCTCCGGCCTTGCACGCGGCCCCCGTGCGTTTCCCTGGCTGCGCTGGCCTCTGCAGCTCCAGCACTGGTTCTAAAGTGGGGCAGACCCCCGAGCCAGCTGGGCTGGCTTCCCCCCATCCTTCAGCGGGGGGAACACGGGGCCTCGCTACCCCCCTGCCTCTACCTGGTGGTGGGAGTAAGGGGAAGGCAGCTTCCTTCCTTTGTTCGGGTTCCTAAAACCTTCTCTGGGGGAGGGGTCTCAATTCCGCCCACCCCTTGAACTTGGCTTTAGTGGGGTGTCCCTCTCCCCCAGTCCCAGGCCACCTATTATTTTTTCCAGCTTCTGCCAGGACCTAGGCTGTTGACCTTCCCCAAGCCAAGAATCAGACACCTTTCTTTAAGGTTTCTATTCAAGTGTCACCCCTCCTTGGATGCCCTAGCGGCCAGCGGGGAGCTGGAGAAGGGGTCCCAGGGCTCACCCCGAAGACGGCCCTGGTTAGGGTGCGGGCACGCCCTCCTGCCTGGGCCTGGACCACCTCCCCCAGGGTCTGGCCCGCGGTCCGCTCAACAAATAGAAGGTCCCATCAGAGAACTTGAGGAGTTGGCTTGCAGTTCCTGGGACTCCGTAGGGGAGGGGTCACTGTATTTTCTCCCGGCACGGCTGTACCAGGCAGATGAAGACACCCAGACCCCAAAGGATTGCCAGCCTGTGACCACGGTGCTCACCCTCACCTCCCTGAGCGGCCGGTTCTTTTGGGCCAGGAGGTCTGCTGTCCGTCCCCAGGGCTCTGGAAGGTTTCAGCAAGTCTCGTGCCAGAAGTCCACCCAGAGCTGTCACACAGGCACTCACGGAGCACTGGGGTCCCGGGGCGGGGGGGGGACTTGGCAAGCCGCCAGTGGGGAGTCATCGGGACTGCAGCCCTGGGGGGGGCAGGCGACCCCGCAAGGTGGGCTGCTACCTTCGCTCCCTCTTGCCCTGCGCTTCCCTCTTCCCTCCGCCTCCGGGAAGCGCTCTTGCTCTCCCCTGCGCGTCAGCGAGCTCTGTAGCCCGGCTTCCAGGAAAACGGCGTTTTCACAAGCAGCAGCAGGGCTCCGAGCCCTAAATTCCCCTAATTCATTAAATCGGCGACCCCCACCCTCCCCATCCTGGGCCTCCAAGGACCCAGGAAATTGTTTTTCCCTTTACTGCTTGCCTTTTATTAAATTTAGACTATTCCCCCAAAAGTTTCCACGGGGAAGAGCAAGGGGCGGAGTGGAGCTCGCAGGACGGACGTTTGTCTGCTACCCGTGTGGAGCACTTAGTAGACATTCGTTCTCACTGCATTCCGACAGCCCCCCCTCCCCCGCCAGGAACGTGCTAGCGCCTCCCTTCTGCGGATGGAGAGGGCGTGGCTCAGGCCCTGTGTGTCTTGCTTGGCCAAGACCACGGAGGCGGCAGAGGCAGGGTCGGCGGGAGAATGCCTGGCTCTGAGCGTCGCCAGGCTGGTGGCTGAATGGGGGGCAGGCAGGAAGGAAGGTCTCTAGATCCCCGATCCCGTGCTGAATCCTCGGATGGATCCGGGGCTACTCGGGACGCGAAGGTCAGTGAGACCTTGTTCTCGTGGTGAAGGAGTCAGCGTCGCACGAGAGTCCCTCAGAAGCCGGGCGCAAGAGAAAGCATACATTTCAGGCAGAGAGAAGAGAGAGACTTGATGGGGAAGATGCTTCCTGGAGGAGGAGGCACACAGGCCAGGCCTGGACGGATACAAAAGGGTTGTAATTGCCGGAAAGACAGAGCGAAGGCGGTCTGGGCTGCACGTGGGGCTGTGAATGGCGACGGTGCTGGGAGGCACACAGCGTCCCTGGGGATGTGAGCCCAGCTCGGCGGGAGCGTCGTGAAAGAAGAGGCAGTGTGCCTCATACAGAAGGTTCCGGCAAGTGCGGTGTGATTGGATTCGTGTCGGAAGACGGTCGAGCCGTAATCTGTGCCCTTGTGCATTGGCCGCTGGGTTGGTCAATCTGTTTTAGGGGGACAAGGAGCCACTGTCACAGCATAGCACGGGGGTGCTATGTGAGAGGCAGCTGGCTGAACTCTGCCGGGTGAAGTCAGGGAAGACTTCATGCAGGAGGGGGCATTTGAATTAGGTCATGATGTATACATAGAAGTTCGCCAAGGATAGAGAGAGAGAGAGGGCCGGGGTCTCTAGGCAGGGGGGCTGCTTATGTAAATACTTAGAGGACACAGGGATGGGGACGCGAGATGACATGCACTGGGGCCACTGCCTGGCCAGAAATGCCGAAGAGGAGGCAAGGGCTGGGCTGCTGGCCTAGAATCTGACCTGCCTTGAGGGTCCGGCCCTGCTCTTGATAAACCCGTCAGGGCCCGCCAGCGAGCTAACTTTGCTGCACCACCTTTTATAGACCCTGCACAGTCATGGGATGCAGGACAGGCACCCAGTCTTCACGGCGGTGCAGGGGACTCCGGTTCAAGGCCGACCTGAATTCTGGGTGCCGGAGCCAGAGACCCCCAAGGACAGCTCAGCAATCGGCTCCTGCGAGCTCTTGCAGGACCTCCGTGGAGAAAGACTATTTCTTCTGGAAACTTTGCCGTCCAGCTGCCCTCATCCCCCGCCCCCTCGCTTTTCACAGCAGTTTCTAAAACACATGAATCACAGTCTTCGTTTGGAGATTTAATTTGAGTAGAGGAAATGCAATTGCTTTCCTGCATCTGTATTCCCTGAGAGCAGGTCGTGGGCTCCTTCGAGGGTCATGGGCAGAGGGGGGAGGGCTGGCTCTGACTGGAGAACGAGCTTCGCGCAGCGAGGGGCGAGTGACCTGCTCCCTCCCAGTCGCAGCCATCTGCGGAGGCTTTTTCTCCTGGGTCACGCGGAATAACTGCCGACGTGTCTTTTCTTCCAGACCGGCCACCCCCTGGACGCCGCGTCTGAGACAGCAGCAGCTGTAAGAGGTCAGTGCGATTTTCAATTAGTGATATCTGTGTGCTCAGATGTGGTCTGAGCCAGCAGGACCCTCTGACAGGTGGACCAGGGTCAAGTGCAGACTGGGAGGAACCGGCCCTGCTTTCTCCCCCTCCTGCCCTACTTGGCCCTATGTTCTTGCTCCCCAGTGTGAGGGGAATGAATGCAGGACAGAAAACACTCCACAGAAGTGGCCGAACTTCTCAGCCCTGTGGTTTCATTCCTGGCGATTCATCCTCAGGAAGTATTCTCAGTGTGGAAAAACTCAATGGACAGGTGTATTCATACGGGCACATTTCTAATAATGAAAAGCTGTGCAGGGCAGGGGACTTCTAGCGTTGTTAATGAACCCATATACTCAGTGAAGTGTTGGTCACTTATAATCACGCTGCTGAGTACCATGTGATACCACGGAAATTATGATATTCTCCTAAATTTTTAAAAGATAGAGAATGGGATATATTGGATGATTGCAGTGATAGAGCTCTATGACCACACCATCTGTGTGAGTGGCAATTGAAGTCGAGAGATAAACTCAAATTCTAACAGTGGTTACATAGAAAGAAGGTAACGGGTGATTGCTTATGTTCTGCTTACTATTATTTTTTATTTGTTTTAATTTGTGAGAGAGAGAATGAGAGAGAGAGAGAGGCAGCGTGAGCAGGGGAGAGTCAGAGAGAGAGGGAGACACAGAATCTGAAGCAGCTCCAGGCTCTGAGCTGTCAACAAAGAGCCCGATGTGGGGCTTGAACTCATGAACCGTGAGATCACGACCTGAGCCAAAGTCGGACACTCAACTGACTGAGTCCCCCAGGCGCCCCTGTTCTGTTTATTACTAAGAAGGAAAATGAGATGCTACCTGGGAAGACAGGATTTCCCTGGTTAAGTGCAGTGTGCTCTCAGCATGGGGGAAGGGATTCGTTTAGGGTTCTGTTCATTTCGGGAGCTCAGAAGAAACATGGAGAAAGTGGGGCACCTGGGTGGCTCAGCTGGTTAAGCCATGATCATTGGCTCAGGCCATGACATCACAGTTCTTGAGTTCAAGCCCTGCATTGGGCTCTGTGCTGACAGTGTGGAGCCTGCTTGGCATTCTCTGTGTTCTTTCCTCTCTGCCCCTCCCCTGCTCACTCTCTCTCTCTCTTAAAATAAATAAATAAACATTAAAAAAAGAATCATGGAGAAAGTGGGGATGGCATTGTCTCTAGGTGAGTGAGTTGCTCTTGAGATCTTATCTAGCAATTCTTTTTTTAAATTTTTTAAATGTTTTATTTATTTTTGAGAGAGAGAGAGAGAGAGAGAGACAGTGTGAGCAGGGGAGGGTCAGAGAGAGGGAGACACAGAATCTGAAACAGGCTCCAGGCTCTGAGCTGTCAGCACAGAGCCTGACGCGGGGCTTGAACCCACAGACTGTGAGATCATGACCTGAGCCGAAGTTGGATGTTTAACTGACTGAGCCACCCAGGCGCTCCTCTAACAATTCTTATTTTGTGCTTACCAGCTGTGTAATCTTGGATGAGTTAATTAACCTCTCTGAGCCCTAGAGTCTTATCTTTTGAAGGAGGATACTCTGACCTTGCTCAGGAGTGTCTGACCCAGAAAGAGAGATCTGTTCTCGGTCTGCATGTGGTCAGGATGGGCCAGCCCTTCGTGTCCTCCTAGCAGTCTGGGTTGGCATCTGTTCTCACGGTTGGAAGGGCATCAGCCCCACTCGGTTCTTCATCTGCCACTAACCTGTGCAAGTGTCCTTCCTTCTGTGGGCTCAGCATCCTCAGAAATGTGCTAGATTGATTGAGTTACTTGTCCCCTCAACATGTCTGGAAGGCTACTGTGTACCAGAACCAGGGGGGGTGTTTTGCAGGGGTTACAAAAACGGGTCGGCTTGCAGGGGTGGTGGTTCCTGCGGCGAATGAGCTGGCGCCCAAGGAGGGAAGGCTGATGGAGACAGGTAGTTTTCTAGGACACCCATGGCCATGATGGGACCATCAGAGACACACGGACAAGACACTCAAGGGTTCGTGGGCACCTGAGAGGGCCTCTGTCATGGGCACCGGGGGATCTGGGGATGGAAGAGAATGGAAAATGTTGTCCTAAGGCTCATAGGCTTGTGATTTTTAGAATAGATTTCTGGTTTGAGGCTTGACTGAGAATACTTTTTTCTAGCTCAGAAATACCTCCTGAATCCCCAAACGGACAGCAGCAGCATCCAAAGACCTTTGAATGCAGAGCCCTGGCCTGTTCCCAAGGCTGAGTGGCCAACACAGAACACGGCTAGACCAGATTCTCCAAAGGTGAGAGGGCTTCCATCATCTAATTTCTTAGATAAACATTTTTATTAAGCTTGTAACGCACATACGGAAAAGGGCACACATAAGCGTGCAGATCAATGAGTTATCGTGGAGTGATACCCAAAAAAGCCATCACCCGGTTGGGAACTAGAAAAATGACCGGCACCACAGATACCCTTTGGTTTCCCCTCCTCGTCTCTGCCTATTATCTGCTCTTTAATTTGTGTTTTGGGTCAAGTGGTGTATTCAGTGTCTGGTTATTTTTCACTGGGTGCTGGACATCATGTGTCAAAACCTAAAGGTATCCTTTGGGGTTCTGCTTCATAGTGTATCGTCTCCATCCAGAGCAGGCTTCCTTTTGTTTGTGGCAGGTAGCTAGGCAGGGAGCAGGCCGTTCCTCACCTTCTAACCTGGTTCAGAGATGAGTTTCAGCACTCACGAGTGCTGTTTCCTTCCCATGCCTTGTACTCCTTGGGTATAGCCTTTGGGGTCCTAACCAGAGGACTGTAGTGTTTATCAGCATCTTTTGCCCTTGGCCTTGTCAGTCCCATGCGGCTGGGAAAAGCTCTGCTGAGCCTTCTGACTCACAACTGCCACTGTTACTGCAGGCGCTGCCCTCACCCGGAGGGAAGTGTGGCCCCCACAGTCATGCCAGAGACTCTGGCTTCTCTCCTGTTTTCAGCATTCGTCCCTCAGATCCTGACCATCTCGGTAGCTCTCGGATGGTTTAAATAGAAGGTGTGTTCTGCTCTGTCCAGCTCTTCTAGTATTTATGGGCTCAGTCCAAAATGTCCTAATCAGATAGAGCCAGAGCAGCCCTCTCTTTGCCCAGAGAAAATGTATTTACTTATGAGACCTGGGGTCTGACAGGCCCAGGTTCAAATCCCTGCCATAATTCAGTGTGATGTCGGGCAGATGACTTAGTGCATCTGTCTCCGCCTCCTCGTCTGTAGCCTGGGGATGATACTGCCTACTGCCGGTATGAGCACAAAATCAGGTAAGCAGGGCCTGAACACTGTGTGAACAAGAGAGCCACTCAGGAGGAAAAAAAAAAGCCGCCATTACTTGGGAATCTCATCTTATTCTCAGCATTTTAGCTCAGCCCGTTAGTCCTTTCCTTCCACCTGTCATTCCCATGGCTTCTCTCCTGCCTCCACAATTCTATTAATTTATTTATCTAAACAGTGGAGGCAACATTTGCCTCTTAGAATTGTTAGGACAGTTCAGTGAAATCACGCACATAACCTGCTTGCTATACTGCCCAGTATGAGAGAGGCAGTCGGTAAATGGCAGCTCTTGTTATTGACCTTTTATGTTTAAAATTTTATTTTTTTATTTTTGAGAGAAGGTGGGGGGGGGAGAGAGAGGGAGAGAGAGCACACACAGGGGAGGGGCAGAGAGATAGGGAGAAAGAGAGAATTCCAAGCAGGCTCTGCACCGTCAGCGCAGAGCCTGATGCAGGGCTCGATCTCACGAACCATGAGATCATGACCTGAGCTGAAATCAAGAGTTGGATGCTTACACAACTGAGCCACCCAGGCGCCCCTGTTATTGACTTAAACAGTTTTCTTCCCTGACTAGTGACTTTCATTTTAAATTACACATCTACAGGTTTATTACCCAAGAATGAGTACTTTTTTTCCCCAGCTTTGGTCTTTTTCTAGGAAAATTTCCTCTGGCTTTTGATCTCTGGCCTGGCTTATCCCCAGCAGGCAGAAGGGATTCTAGACAAAGGAAACAGCATCTGGAAAGACAGAGGGTGGGTTCTCAGGCATCAGGGGCACTGCGGGCAGTCAAACGTGGCTGTGGCAGGAAGTAAGGAGGTGCAGAGGGGGACCTGGAGATCCCAGCAACCATGTTGATGAGAGTCCAGGGGCGAAGAAAATGCTCTGCCTCCTTCTTGAGTGCCTGCTCTGGCTCTTGCAGTCCTCACGGGGGGCTTACAAAATAGTATCAGCATTTGCCCCCTTTACCTGTGAGAAGAGACAAGGCACAGAGGACGTAAATAGCCAACCCCGGGTCATACAGCTCGTGAGGAGCAGAGCTGGGGTCCAACCCAGGCAGCCTGGGTCTGGAGCTGGTGCTGCGGCCGCCATGTGGCCAGATGTACGGAGCCTCCACGGGGGGGGGGTTGTGGGAACAGTCTCTCCTGCCCCCTGTGCAGCCCAGCCTGGAGTTCGGGGTGAGAAAAACCCCGCGAAGGTGATGCCGGCCAGAAACATGACAGCAGCCATCTGACAGTGATGGGCGGAGCACAAACTGCACGAATGAATGAGCCAGAAGGTGCTCCAAGTTTCTGGGCTGTTCTTTAGCTTTCTTCAAAGTCGTTGCCATGCATGTCGAATGCCACAGCACAAACACGCTTCTGCTTTCGGACGCAGCTGCGAGTCCACGGGACGTTTGCATGACCCGCAGGGAGATGACGGGGTGTCGATGCAGACATTTTGGTTCCCGTGCTTTGCCCCGCACCCAGCCCACGGGAGGTCTTCATGAGGGCCTGTGGGTGGCAGAGGCAGAGAGAGGGGCTGGTGGGCTTTCCCTAGAAGGTCACACAGGCGCCTCGTCCTCCCCGCTCCCCCCGCAGGCTGAGTCTTGCCCGGCTGTGCAGGGCGTCAAGGAGCAGAGCCTGCTGGCTGGGGGAGCAGCAGATTGCCGTAGATGCGGGCTGGCTCGAGGGGGTGAGCTTCCTGCAGTGAGAATGAGCCTGTTAAATAACTACACCAGGGCATCAGTGACCTATCAGCAAAATGAGGTCAGGTTTGAAGGACAGTAACTAAATTAGTCACATGTCACCATTCTATTATTTTATGGTTGAGCTGAGAGAGAAGAAAGAGGAAAAAGCAGGGCGAGCCTAGGAATATACACAAATATCCTGAGAAGGCTGGTAAACCTTGGTGATGGAAGAAATGTTTGTCCCTGTGTCACAGCCTGATCACGCCACTGTCTCCCTGAGCACCCTTCATCTGTGACAGCCGACTGTAGGGGCGAACGGTGCAGGCTGGGGGGCCACGCGGCCTGGACTCAAATCCTGACTGTGCCTTCTGTTAGCTGTGTGGCCATAGGCAGGTCACTTAACCTCTCTGGGCCTCTGCTTCTTCATCTGTACGATGGGGTAATAATTCTAGTTGCTTCACTGGGTTAAAGACTGAATGAATATGTATGCATTGCTTAGCATAATATCTGTCATATCATACGGCTCCAGAAATGTCCTCTGCCATAGGCTGACCCTTAGGAAATATCGTACCACCTCTTCCTACAATGTCTGTGGTTTCCTGAGGTTTAAATATTATTATTATGACAAGTCCAGACTCCTTACATTGCTGTTTGCACATTACATGCATTGATCTTCAGGGTTGTTTTTAATTTAAAAAAAATTTTAATGTTTATTTATTTTTGAGAAAGAAAGACAGAGTGTGAGTGGGGGCGGGGGAGCAAAGAGAGAGAGGGAGACACAGAATCCAAAGCAGCTCCAGGCTCTGAGCTGTCAGCACAGAGCCCGACGCGGGGCTCGAACCCACAAGCCGTGAGATCGTGACCTGAGCCAGAGTAGGACGCTCAACCGACTGAGCCCCCCAGGCGCCCCAATGACCTTCACTTTTCAAAACAGTAGAATCCTGCTTTGTCTCAAAAGTCTGGCTCAGATACCACCTCCTCCAGGAGGCCTGCCCGCTCCTCGGTATATGGTCGGTGCCCCCCTCCCGGGTGCTCCACGGGCAGGTGCGGGGGCCTCTCTCCCGGCTCGATCTCTGCCGCGGACCCGCACGTTCATCAGGCTGCCTGTGCCACTGGGTGAGGGCACCGCAGGGGAGGGGCTGGTCCAGGCGGGACACACAGGATGCTGCCTCCTGACCCGCACTTCCTCTCCTTCCTGCCTCTGCCTCTTTCTCAGCCATCAGCGGAACTGAGTGTCAACACCGCCCACTGGTCACTGCCTCCCGGGGTCCCGGGAGAGGCTTGCTCCATTCTACCTGCCTGACTGCTGAGGCACGCTGCCGGAGGACTGAGCAGAGACAGAAGTAGGACTCACACTGCCCAGCACAGGGGTCCTTCCTTCCGTCATTTGCGGATGGTGCTTGATAAGTGTGGATGCCGGGCATGAAGGGGGATTTGAGGTCAAGTGGGCTTGGGTTCAGCAGCTACGTAGGTTTAGGAGAGCCATTCAGAGTCTCTGAAACAGGCACCCGTCCTGGGGGTCTGATGACAGCCTGGGCGAGGACTCCGTGGAATCAGGGGAACCAGCTCACTGAGAAGAGCGGTGGGCGGTGCTGGCGTGAGGTCGGCAGCCAGTCGACACTGATTTCCTTTTGACGGGACGCTCTCCATCTCTCATCCCTGCAAACAAGAGGCGTTAGGGTGGACACCCGCTCTGTGGGGACACCCATCAGTGATTGTCCAGGCGGACACCTGTTGGGTGACGTAGTGAGAGCCACCCCCAGCCCCCGTTCCTCGCCTGCTGGGCCGGGATGGCGTCATGTGCCCCGTCGGACTGTAATAGAAGGGAGTGAGCACTGCAAGGGGAGCATTTGTGCGGGCCACAGAGAGTGCTCCATAAATGTTCATTACGGCCGCCATGTCTTCCCTGGATGAATGTGGGATGAGGGGGTTTTTAGGAGCGGGGAGAAGCAGAGACCATTTCATTCTGCTCTTGCCTCCAGCTTTCCTCACCCTTGGGGCCGGCAGCCGATCCTGGAGCGGGTCCAGAGCCAGCATGCCCTGCGCGAAGCCTGGAAGAGGAAGGCGCACTGCCCCGCCCTGCCCGCCGAGCCGATGACCTCCCGCCGCCCACTGAGCTCCTGAGCCCCGCGAGGATCCTGGCTTTCCACAAAGAGCTTAGGCAGAGCATTTGCAGCAATTCCCAGGTCAATAAATCACCGCTGGAGTTATAAATTTAATAGAACCGCTCGCACTCCGGGGCCATTTCATAGACTCTATAAATATTTCAAGCAGAGCCTTCAGACACTGCTTTAAGAAATTGGTAGCAATCAAAGCTCTCATCCTGTGCCAAGCAGTTTTGCCTCTGGCTCGGGGTCCGTGCTGGTTTTGTCAGAGCGTGGGAGAAATACCAGACTGTGCCTCGCGTGTTCTGAGAGCTCGGGCTTTGCCTCCCGTCAAGGCAGCAAAGGGAATGTCTGCTGTACCAACACCTACTGAGTGACTGGTTCAGTGGCTCTCAGCTGCGCATGATTTTTGCCAACCAGGGAAAATTTTGGCAATGTCCGGAGACACTTTTTATTATTGTAACTCGGAAACGGCTCCCGGCATCTAGCATAGAGGCCAGGGACGCTGTTAAACACCCCACATTGCACAAGACGGTGTCCTACGGCAGATTATCCAGCCCAGATGTCAACGGTGCTGGGATTGGGAACCCCTGGACTGGTCTGATAGCTCCTAACATTGTCAGCCACAGAGAACTGTTTCGTTATTTTCCTGCCCTTGGGGCCCCTCCTCGTGTTTTAAAAGGTTTTGGTCTACTAAATGAAATGCTCGATTTAAGTATATATTTTACATTTTAAAGCATTCAAACCCATCAGAATTTTCTAATAAGTCCCACTTATTCAAGCAACATTTGTTGACGTCCGACGAAGGCCAGGAAATACAACGTGAGGGTGAGGGAGGTGAGCCAACTCTGGTCCCTGCCTCAGGGAGCTCACGGGGCGATGGGAGACACACATGTGAATAGTGCACGGTGTAGCCCATTACGTGTGCCGGGAGGTGTGAGATCAAGGGAGAAGCCCTTCCTGCCTGGCCTTGGGAAATGATCATTCAGGAGGAGATGGCTGAGCAGAGCCCCTAGGCCCATTGAGGTGTTCAACACATGGGTGAGGTGGGGACGGGTGTTGCAGTCAAAGAGAACAGCACGTGCAAAGGCCCTGAGACATGGAACTGAACTTTGAGTGTGTCATTAAAGACATGTGCAAAGCAGCCCGTTGCCAAGCCAGCTACAGGGGGTTCCTGCCTCATCCCCTCCAGCCCCCCTCCCTTGCGCTGAGAATAGGACTCATCTTCCTGACCCGGGTGTAGGACTCAGGAGTGAAGAAAATGCATCTGTCTTGAGGGCAAGCCACCCAACAAAAGCATCGAGGGGGTTCAGACCACAAATGCTCAGATCCTGTCCCTGGTTCACCGATCAGAGACGCCATCGCTGTCTCTGGAAAGGGGCTGATGGGGGCATTGGGGGAAAGGTCAGAGTTACCCTCCCAGTTCCGTTCCCTCCTGGAATCGCTGGTCACTTCAGGACAAGGAGGTACCAGGACGAGAGACCTGGAGCTCCTGGGGCAGCAGGCAAAGCACGTAGGGTTTATTTTAATGCAGTTTAACTTTATATGTTGGGAAGTGCAGGGAGATCCCCTATACCCTCCCCCCAGCTTCCCGTAATGTTGACGTCTTACGTACCTGGCCACACGGCAGTGATAGAAACCAAGGGATTTATTCTGAGCGGAACTGGGGGCGCCATTGGTTCCTAAGAAAAGCGGGGCGATTGAGCGTCAGCACACTGAGCTGCTGCCCCCTTGACGAACCCGAAGGGCTGTGTGATGGGTCATCACCTCCACCCACCTGTCCTTGGGCTGATTGACCAACGCACCCACCCATCCGTTTGTTCAGTGTGCATTTCGTGGCAACCGCCATGTGAGGCCAGGTCCCGGGAAGCAGGAGAAAAGAAGACGCTGTCCGTGTCTGTCCCCAGGACCTCCTGACAGCCCTGCAGCCCCATCGCTGGTGCTCAAGGACGCCCAGTGTTGAACACTTGCGATTACTGCCGTCCCGACCGCCACCGCGGCCCCGGCATGGCCAGCTGTGTGGCGTCCTGCAGAACCGGCGCCTCACTCGGTGTGGGGCCTCTGTTACGGAGTTTCTCCACCGTCATTCTGGGACAACACCATCAGCTTGGAGCACTGGGACTATGAGGAAGAGGAGGTGTGAGCCAGGGGTGGTCGGGGAGCAGCCGGCGACACCTCACTGCTAAGCCGGCCGGACGCTCACAAGGCCGCCTCGGTCCAGGACGCTCCCACCGGGTTCATGGGCCCTGACGCCTGTCACTCGAGTGCTCCCTGTCTCCCGCTTCCCGTATTTGGGGCCTCGGCAGAGAGGCGGCTGGGGAGAATCCGTTAAAGGAAGGCAAGGCGATTCCATAATAAATCATCTTCCGAAGGCAGAAACCGCTTGTGACCCTGGCCGTGGATGACGGACGCCTGGGTCTGGCACTTCCGGTCGCCTCAAGCTGGGACTTGCTTTGTGCTCTGACTCCCGGGTGGCACGTCTGCCGAGGCGGATGGAGGACTCTGGCATTTTCTCCACCCCGACCGTCGGCCCCCGCCCTTGGAAGGGGCCACTGCCTCGGTGGGCCGGATGTGGCCAGAGCCCAGTCTGGTCAGATGCCCCCGGCGCGGACGCCGCACCTGCTTGGGTGGCCGAGTGGGGTCAGGCAGGGACGCGGCCTGCAGGGGCTGGCACCGGGCCTCCCCCCACACCGGGACCGCCGCTATGAGTGACCCCAGGTCCCGGGAGAGCGGCCAGATGGGCGGCCCCGGCTGCCGCGGCAGAAAGCAATTTGTCAGAGGACTGTCAGCAAGCCACCATGGGGACCTTCTTTGGGATTGCCCGGCCAGGCTCGGCAGCACGGAGGCCCTAAGCCCGAGCGAGGTAACGCATGCCCTCCCCACCCCCGTCGGCCCGGCTCCTGCAAAAGGGCCCCACCCGGGCTTTTAAGCAAATCAGATGAGAGTGTCGGCCTGGCCTGTGGCCAAGCCGCAGGAAATGTCAAGTGCGGTGCGGCGTCTCTCCCCGCTGCCTGATTCATTGTCCTGTTCTCCCGGGAGGCATTTTCCTCGAGTGGAAAAGGTTCTGCTCAGCAGACACTGTCTGGGGCACCTGCTGGGGCAGGTGAAGGGCTGGGCGCTGGGTCCCAAGGGCTTCGTTCCAGGTTTCCATCCCCCAGGCCCCTGGCGGACAGACGTGCAGGTGGACCAGCACCGCCATGGGCCGGAGCGGCAGGGGGAGCGCAGGGCCCGGGGGCACAAAGCCGCGGCTCACCAGCAAAGGGCCCAGGAGGACTTCCTGGAGGAAGTACCAAGTGTGACAGGTCCTGGAGATGAGCAGGGGGCAGCCACGGAGGGAGGCGGCAGCCACATGTGCCAGGGCCTGGGGTGCAGTCAGGGTTAGGAAACAGGGTCGATGGACTTGTCTTTCTGTCATCCTGGGGTCGAAGTTGCCAGAAGGAAGGTGCCACCTTTTTTTGCAATCCTGTGATAATTTTCTTGTTCTATTTAACATATACGTTTAGTATCAGTAAGACGTTTTCATTCTTCAAAATTTGGAAGGGGCAGAAGTGTGCACAGTGCAAACTTCTTCCTTTCCCCTCCCTTCCCCAGAGCCCAACAGGTCCAGTTTCTTTCTTTCTTTTTTTTTTAAGTTTATTTATTTTCGAGAGACGGGGGCAGGGAGGTGGACTGCGTACGGGAGGGGCAGAGAGGGAGGGAGAGAGAATCCCAAGCAGGCTCTGATCTGTCAGTGCAGAGCCAGACGCAGGACTTGAACCCACGAACAGCGAGATCATGACCTGAGCCGACATCAAGAGTCGGACGCTTAAAGGACTGAGCCCCCCAGGGGCCCCAAGGTGCCAAGGAGGAGTTTCTTATGAATCCCTCCGTAGATGCTGGTGTACTAGAGGCCATAGCACATGGGCACACACATCTGTACCCGAGGGAGGCGCTCTGTACTGTCCTGCACCCGGGCCTTTTCATTTACTAGATCTTGGTGATTATTCTGCATCCGAACATACATTTCACATTCCTGTTTTATTTATTTATTTTTATAGTTTATTGTCAAGTTGGTTTCCATATAACACCCAGTGCTCATCCCCACAAGTGCCCTCCTCCATGCCCATCACCCCACCTCCCCTCTCCCCACCCCCATCAGCCCTCAGCTTGTTCTCAGTATTCAAGAGTCTCTCATGGTTTGCCTCCCTCCCTCTCCCCAACTATTTTTCCCTTTTTTCTCCCCCACGGTCCTCCGTTAAGTTTCTCCTGTTCCACTTATGAGTGAAAACATATGGTATCTGTCCTTCTCTGCCTGACTTATTTCACTTAGCATAATACCTTCGAGTTCTGTCCATGTTGCTACAAACGGCCAGATGAGAAAGAATGAATTCTTTCTCATTGCCATGTAGTATTCCATGGTATAGATGAACCACATCTTCTTGATCCATTCGTCCGTTGATGGACACTTAGGCTCTTTCCATGTTTTCGCTATTGTTGAGAGTGCTGCTATGAACATTGGGG
>NW_027551568.1:4803675-4804270 GCF_008692635.1 Crocuta crocuta
AATAGTTTATTGTCAAGTTGGTTTCCATATAACACCCAGTGCTCATCCCCACAAGTGCCCTCCTCCATGCCCATCACCCCCCTTCCCCTCTCCCCACCCCCATCAGCCCTCAGCTTGTTCTCAGTATTCAAGAGTCTCTCATGGTTTGCCTCCCTCCCTCTCCCCAACTATTTTTCCCTTTTTTCTCCCCCACGGTCCTCCGTTAAGTTTCTCCTGTTCCACTTATGAGTGAAAACATATGGTATCTGTCCTTCTCTGCCTGACTTATTTCACTTAGCATAATACCTTCGAGTTCTGTCCATGTTGCTACAAACGGCCAGATGAGAAAGAATGAATTCTTTCTCATTGCCATGTAGTATTCCATGGTATAGATGAACCACATCTTCTTGATCCATTCGTCCGTTGATGGACACTTAGGCTCTTTCCATGTTTTCGCTATTGTTGAGAGTGCTGCTATGAACATTGGGTCCATGTGCCCCTGTGCATCAGCACTCCTGTATCCCTTGGGTGAATTCCTAGCAGTGCTATTGCTGGGTCCTAGGGGAGTTCTATTGTTCATTTTTTGAGGAACCTCCACACTGTTTTCCAGAGGGGC
>NW_027551568.1:4804556-4845394 GCF_008692635.1 Crocuta crocuta
CCCTTTATCTAGATGTCATTTGCAACTGTCTTTTCCCATTCCATCGGTTGCCTATTAGTTTTATGGATTGTTTCCTTTGCCGTGCAGAAGCTTTTTATTTTGATGAGGTCTTAATTCCCTTACCTTTAGGGATGTGTCAAGTAAAAAATGGCTGTGGTTGAGGTCAAGGAGGTTGTTTCCGGCTTTCTCCTCTAGGGTTTTGATGGTTTCCTGTCTCACGTTCAGGTCCTTTATCCATTTTGAGTTTATTTTTGTGTGTGGTGTGAGAAAATGGTCTAGTTTCATTCTTCTGCATGTCGCTGTCCAGTTCTCCGGCACCATCTGTTAAAGAGGCTGTCTTTTTTTCCACTGGATACTCTTTCCTGCTTTGTCAAAGATTCGTTGGCCATACACTTGTGGGTCCAAATCTGAGTTCTCAATTCTATTCCATTGGCCTATGTGTCTATTTTTGTGCCAATACCATAGTGTCTTGATGATGACAGCTTTGTAGCAGAGGCTAAAGTCTGGGATGGTGATGCCTCCCGTTTTGGTTTTCTTCTTCAGTATTATTTTGTCTATTTGGGGTCTTTTGTGGTTCTGTACAAATTTTAGGATAGGTTGTTCCAGCTTTGAGAAGAATGCTGGTGCAGTTTTTATTGGGATCGCATTGAATCGCATTCCTGTTTTAAACAGTTGCGTTGTTTTCCATCGTGTGGGCTCTGCCCGTCCTCTTCGACAGACATTTGCGTTGTTTCTGATCTCTTGCTCTTCAAAGCGGCGCTGGCATGAAATTGCTTGTACGCACACCTCTTGGCACACGGGTGAATACATCCGAGGGTGAATTCCTGGAGGAGGAAAGGCTGGCTCGAGGCAGAGAAGCATTGGTCGCTTTGAGAGCCCCCACCAGCCACCCCTGGGAGGTCCCGCTTGCAAGCCATGGGGGTCCTGGTTGCCCTCAGCTCTGCCGTGATCTCTCAGTGCAGCATTTACCTTCCAGCCCCCGCCCCCGTGTGCCTGGGGTGGTTGGGGGTGGTGAGCTAGCCAGAGGGGCCCCTGCCCTCCCCGGGGACTCCAGAGTGGGGAGGTGAGAATTTGTAAGCAGGCGTTTGTTTTCTGACTCCAATAGGGACCGTCTGGGTTTTGTCCTGCAGACCCTGGCAGCCTGGGTGGGACGTGATGTGTGGCGATAGTGACCTCAGGGCAGGGGTGCCGGGATCGGCCACCAGGGACGATGGCGATAAGGCTGCAGGCAGCTCGAGGCAGCCAGGGAGCAGAGAAGGGGGTGTTCTGGCTGAGCCATGAAGGGCGATCCGGTCCCCGGAGCAGAGGTGGGGGCCCGGGTGGGCCGGCAGGAAGGGACCTAGGGTTCCTGGGCATGCTGTGTGCTGGGCACCGAGCTCGGTGGCCGACACCCCAGCTCCCAGGGTGGAAGCCCGGCTGGGGTCCCGGAAGCTGGAGGTAGCCCCGCGCAGCAGCTGCTGCCGACACCTGCGTTCACAGCCGCTGGCGGCTTGTTCCCTCCTCTAGAAAGGAAGTGACACCACTCTGACCACGGTCTCACCTCACCGGCGCCCTGCTGGGGTCTGGTGTCTGTGACCCGCGCCCCGTCCCTGCACTGGTGGGCAGGAGCCCCACGCGCACCCTGCCTCAGCTCACTTCTCTGTGCCTCGGTTTCCTCATCTGTCAAATAGGGGTGCCTGCCTCCCAGGGAGGGTCTGAGGGACTAGTGAGTTCATACACCCCGAAAACAGGCCCTGGAGCGCCGTGGGGGGTACGGACGTTCATCCGATGTGTTGTCTCTGCCCGGGATTTTTGAAAACCAAAAAGAAAGAACCGGAAAGAAAAAAGAGTCCCTCCAGGTGGAGTGATGGGGGCAGAGCAGGGGCGAGGGCGGCCTGGGGGCGCGGCCCAGCGCTCAGGACTGAAAGCCGGTGGGGGTGGAGGGGCAGGCGGCAAAAGAGACAAGAATGTAGCCTCAGTGCTGCCCGGGCCCCGCGTGGTGACACAGCTGAGCTCTCAGGGGCCGCAGCAAACCCGAAAGCAAATGTCCCGAAATCAGCCGCCCAGTGCGGCAGGCTGAGGTCTTGCACTGGCCCCCGCCACCAGCTCCGAGCTGCCGCCTCCTCCAGGGTCTCTGGTCCTGTCTATTGCTCTACTTCGTCCTCGAACAGCCTTCCCGGAGAGCGGAGGGGCTCCTTGCCAGGACCCTTCCCCAGGTGGCCGGGGGTAGCCGACTTCCATTTCCTGAAAGACCCTGTTCATTCATTTATCTGGAAGATTGTTCATTTCTGCTGCTCGGGTGTGTCCTTTTTCTTCCCTTTGACCTTCTTAAAACTGACAAATCTAACACGGGCAGTAGCAGCTGAGAGAGAGAGAGAGGGAGAGAGAGAGAGAGAGAGAGCCGGTCGGCCTGGGCCACAATCCCAGCTCTGCCTGCCGGCTGCTGTGTGACCTTAAGCAAGCTACTTAACTCCTCTGTGCCTCTGTCTCCTTCCCTGGAAAAGGATGCAAATACCAGAATCCACCTTGCAGAGTGTATTCTGGAAGGATCAAGTAGAGACTGGGGCCCGATTCTCAGCCGTGGGGGCATTGATGTTACCCCAAAGCCCAGCCCGCCACCACTCCTCCCCCGGAAAGCCAGCCGCCCCTGTCAGGCGGAGGAAGAAGCACTTTACAAAGAACTTTCTGTGAAGCGTGTGAAATGAGTTCCCAGCAACCCCGTCCTCCGCCGAGCCCAGGTGTGCGGGAGGCGCCGCAGCCCCAGCGCTGGCCCGCAGTCCCTCGGGGATCTGACCCGACAACCCCTCCAGCGTCGTCTTCCTCTGCCGAAGCCACAGGGTCTCCAAGCCGCCCGTGCGGCCGGCTTCCCAGCGTTTGCCCTGCGGTCCCCTGTGCCGGCCCCCCGTCCACGGCAGATCAGGGCCCGCTCCAGCCTCGAATTCTGCTTGCCTGCCTGCTGTTGCCTCTCTGTATGGCCTCGGGCAAGTTCAGCCCCTCTGGGCCTCAGTGTTCTTTTTTTTTTTTAATTAAAATATTTTTTAATGTTTATTTATTTTTGAGACAGAGAGAAGCAGAGCATGAGCTGGGGAGAGACAGAGAGAGAGGGAGACACAATCTGAAGCAGCTCCAGGCTCTGAGCTGTCAGCACAGAGCCCGATGCGGGGCTCGAACTCACAGACCTCGAGATTGTGACCTGAGCCGAAGTCAGATGCCCAACTGACTGAGCCACCCAGGCGCCCCCTCAGTGTTCTTATCTGTAAAACGGGGACACTTAAAGGACCTCCTATCTGAGGGAGGCAGCTCAGTGAGGCATAAAGTCCAGAGCCCCCTCACTATGTAAGCTATGAGATTTCTGCTGTCATTACATTCGTTGCCTGTGCGAGTCAGGGGACAGCAGCACCCTGCCCCTTGCGGGAGTCATCAGCACACAGCCCCCACATGTGGCCAAATGACATCTGTCATCACCCTGGGCACAGTGGCTCCGAGCCGGTGCTGCATCTCTGAACTTCCTCACTGTCCAGCCTGTGAGGGAGGGGCTTCATGCCCATTTTGAAGCTCTGAAAACTGAGGCTCCCAGAGGCCCAAACTGCTCGAACCAGGATTTCAGTCCCAGCCCACAGGATTCTGACCCTCAAATCAATTTCCTTTCCACCGGGCACGTAGGTCCTCACTTCTGTACCCTTGTAATCTGTCCCCACCCCTGGGCATGCTACATGTGTTACTATCTGTGTCCAGGAAGGAGTTAGATCTAAAATAAAAGACAGATTCAAGAAAAAGAATGTGCCTTACAGAAGCATGAAATCTTAGGGTCAAATAATAGTTGAAGAGGGAGTAGGAGAGAGTAATTATTCTGGGCACTGAGGCTCTGGGTACCTGTGACAACTGAATGGAAAAGTGAGTTCTGAGCTTCCTGGGAGTCAAGGCAAAAAGGGGCATGGCAGGGACTTCACCGAGCTGACTTTCCAGTAAAAGGAAACAGGTTTGCAGAACGTTCCTTGAGGCTCTGGGCTCTGAGGACAATCATCCTGAGGGCCTCTGTACCGTGAACGAGACCGATGGTGGCTCGTATCCTTGGTGACATACCTCCACAACCCTGGGAGAGGGGAGTCACGTCTGTTTGAAGCTGTGCCCTGCCTCTCCCTTGGCCAGGGGCTCACGCCGGGCTGCGTGGGGTTCTCACGGCACCGTGGGCTCCGCAGTGGGACTTGCCCTTTCCGGATGAGACGCACGGAGAAGCTTCAGCTCTGTTCTAGGTCTACACTGCCTTCAGGACACAAGGCTCCCTGCCCTGCTCCAAAGCCCGTCCCCTCTGCGGCGCAGCTCAGCTCAGGGGGCTCCGCGGTGGGCTGATTTCCTGCCAGGGGCTAATCCTGCTCCCCTCCTCCCTCCTCCTCCCAGCCATTCCCTCCCCTCCTCCCTCTCCACCACACACACACACACACACACACACACACACACACACACACACACACGTGCAGTAACTCTCTCCTCGGCTATAAATCTCAGCTAAGTGCTCTCCTGGGCGCCCGGGCCCTCTGGGGCTGAGCTCCAGGTCTGGCAGCTCTGTCTGCTGGGGCTGGGACGCAGGTGTGAGGCTGGGGAGCAGGGAGGGTGGTGCGTGGAGGGGGAGCTGGGCTCTCACTCTGGGGTTTGCCTCACGCTGGACCAGACCCAAGAAGCTGTCTCCTCCACCACACACATGCAAGGGGAAGCCTGCAGACAGAGGCTGATGGGTTAGGTCCCAGCGGCCTCAAGTAGCCAACCTCCCCGCCCCCCGCCCCCGTTGTTAACCATGGTTCATTATTGGGTACAAGCCATTACCACGGGCTTGTTGTGTATTTGCTGTCCTGGGTTCGAGGTAGGCAACACGGGATCAGAGAATGCCTGCTGGGGTAGCCGGAACCAGCCAGCCAGCCACCCTCTCCAAACTCTTCTGGGGCGGCTGTGTCTGGTTGTTCAGGTTGTGTACTGAACAAAGCATCTGGCCGGGGCAAAAAAAGGTGAAATCCAGCCCTACTCTCTCCTCACCACACGCCTGTCTGGAGAAAGTGGTGCCCTTTACCAGCCCCCACATAGGCCTGTAGGCTGCGACCCCTCGAAGGTACCTTTTTGTGATTCTACACAACGGGCCTGTGTGGCCTCTGTGCTCTGGTTTGCTCAGACCCAGAGGTGCTAAGTCTGCAGGCGAGACCAGGGGGCCTTGGAAGAGACGGGATACCCCCCCCAAGGCCTCCCCAGTGCAGCCCTCCAGGTCGTGAAGTTGCCAGAGGCCTGTCTTCTGCTCCCCATGCTCCCTCGGGCCTGACTCAGGAGCTCTTCCCAAGGCCGGAGACAGGGTGCTGTCTACCCCCAGGGGCGATTAGGGTACTGCCGTCCCCCAAGGCCACTGATCCCTTCCCTTTACCCCCAAGTAGGCTGAGCCCTGCGTCCTCGGTCCTGTGTTAGGAACTCGCTACTCCTCCGGCCCAGCACCAAGCTGGGATTCTGAGGCGTGAGCTTGCTCACTTCCTGCGGTTTGCTGCAGGAATTCAGTACAGCAAAGAAAGCTGAAAGCTTAACTTCCGTTCTCTTTCTCTCTCTCTCTCTCTCTCTCCCTTCCTTCTCCTTGCTCCTCTGTGCATGTGTGTGTGTGTGTGTGTGTGTGTGCGTGCACGTGTGTGTGTGTGTCTCCACCCCCAACACTGTTGTCCCACAGATACTCCCGGCGCCTGGAAGAGTGACTGGCACACACCGGGGGCTCCGTGTTTGTTGAATGAATGCATGAATGAGTTGGCCTCAGTTTCCCACTCCCATTTGCCCTACTTCTTAACCCCCCCCCCGCCACCGTCCATCAGAGCGGTCATTCCCCGGGTACAGGTGGCTCTGCTGTTTTGACCAGGACAGTCATCTGCTGTGACTATTTCATGCTATGTGGTGAATGGCTGATAGTTTCTAGGGACGTTTGTATTTTGTGAAGATGCTCATCTGAACAGAGAAATTCACTGGCATCATTTTGGAAAACACTATTTTCATGAAAAAAATACAAACACTTTCAAAAGTTGACAAGATAATAAAAGGAGCCTTTACATAGATGTCAGTCAGCTTCAACACTCTGGTTTATTCCAGAACACTCTTGTTTCGTCTGCACACCACCCACTTCTCCCACATGCATTCTTTCCGAGTAAAACTGGACAATTTATCACTGAATTCATAACCCTAGATTTCATCAAACACCCAGTCAGTTTTCAAATTGCTAATTGTCTTATGAGTTAATAGTTAAAACTGATTGCAGTTTGTTTGGATCAGGATCTAAATGAGGTCCTTATGCTGTGATTGGCTGGTATGTCTTTTTTTTTTTTGTGGTAACATTTAGCATTTTAACCAATAAGTATTCACACTGTTGTACAACCGTCTCCACCGTCTGTCTCCAGAACTTTCTCATCTTCCCGAACCAAAGTTCTGTCTCCATGAAATACTTACCCCACATCCCCTCCCCCAGCTCCCGGCACCCACCATCTGCTTTCTGCCTGTGATCTGACTACTCGGGGACCTCCGGTAAGTGGGGTCATACAGCGTTTGTGCTTTTGTGACCATGTCCGCGAGGTGTACCCGTGTTGTCCCGTGTGGCAGAATGCCCTTCCGTTTAAGGATGAATCATACTCCACTGGGTGGACATATGTTGTTTGTCCACTCGTCCATCAGCGTGCACTTGTGGGACTTCCTTTAACTCTTCTCATCTTTATTTTCTTGGAATGTGCTGTTGGCAGAAGCAGGTGGCTTGCCCTGCAGTGTCCCACGCAGGCTCCTGCGGGTTGTGTCCCTGTGGTGCTGTGCCCTCTGAGTGTCCTTGAATTGGGCCCTGGACCCAGAGGTCTGGTAGGATCCAGGCTCACTGGGCTTGCCCCCGGACTCTTACAGGTGGTGTCGTGTTCTTCCTTCCGGAGGGCGTGGGTCTGGCTGCCTCTCCTTGCGTGGTGCTGCCCGGGACCCAGATTCGGGGATTCACTACTGGTTACAAACTGATAAGTTGCGTCGTTCCTTTATATGTGTGCTGGGACCCTTCTACGAGGAGTTTCCCCTTGCCTACTACCTAGCTATTCCATGTATTTGATTTTTATCTACTTCCAAAGTTTACAAGCTGTAGGTGTGCTCAGTCAGTCATTAACTCACTCATTCATTCATTCACTCACTCATTCACTTACTTACCAATTCACTCACTCACGCATTCACTCACTCACTCATTTGCAAACTCATTCATTACTCATTCCCCCAGTCACTCATTCACCAACTCATTCTTTACCTCACTCACTCACAAACTCATTCATTCACTCGTTCACTCAGTCGCTCACTCATTCATTAACTTTCTCATTCACTCACCCACCCACACATTCATCCATTAACTGACTCACCCAGTCATTAGCTCACTCACCCACACACTCATTCATTCATCAACTCGCTAGCTCACTCATTCTCTTCCTTACTAACTCATTCATTAACTCATTTACACACTCATTCATTAACTGCCTCATTAACAAACTCATTCACTCACTCACTCACTCACTCACTCACTCACTCACTCACTCACTTCCCAACTTTTATCGACTGCCTGCTCTGGGTGCTTGCTGAGGTTAGAAAGATGAGACACTATCCCCAGGGCTCACACACCCAAAGGAGATAACAGAATACCAGGTGTCCAGGGTAACAGGAGTATGACGGTCTCACAGGTGCAGTGGGGAGCCTGGAAGAAGTACTTTAATGGCGGTCTCTGGCTTCATGTCATCTCGTGCCGGGATTAGCGGATGGTGACAGTCAGCTGGCTGCTGTGGGTTCCTGCTGGCCTGGCTGACAGCTCACACTTTCAGACTTTCTAAGTTTGAGTTTCTAAGGCTGGAATGCACATAACCTCCCTGACATCACTGGGCTCCCAGAGGGACAGAGCCAGCTGGCATTCCTCAGGGTGGCTCCCATCCCCTGGAATGGGTTAGAGCCTGGACATAGCTGCTCGCCAGGGCCTCTGTGGCAGTGACCAGGACCTCAGAGGACACACAGGAGAAACCCGCTTCATGCAGGATCCAGTGGCTGTCAGATGAGGGAGGCCCCAGGGCTGTGGGGGGCAGGGGGCTGGCCTCCACAGGCTGTCAGATGACAGAGGCTCCAGGGGCCTGGCCCCCACAGACCCAGCTGCCCTTGCCGATCTACAGTCATGTGGCTCCTCAGGTCTTTTCCTGCAGGGAACTTCTTGTACCATCCATCTGTCTCCTCTGGCTGCACTTACCCACTCCAGGGAGCAGGGAGATGATGGGCATTGAGTTCCCCCCCCATCTCTGCAGCCCTAAAGGGGGCTTGACCATAGAAGTCTCCAGCTGGTAGAATTTGGGTCAACAGGAAAAGAAGGGCATGTCTTGGAGGCTACATAGTTCATTTTCTTCACCCAACACCCCGGCTCCGGGAGGAAAGAAGCAACATCTCCAAGTGGGTGATTGAGGAGGAGGAAGTGAGTGTATTTGCCGTTGGGGAGGGGGCGGGGTGAGGGGAGCAAGAGAAGGAAGTCATTACCACCCAAGGGCTGCAGGCTGAGGACAGGGTGCTGCTTCCCCAGAAGCTGGTGAGAGCTACCCTGCCATTGCCCAGTGTTTTGCTAGGACAGAGAATAAATTCTGGAACCTTCTGTCTTCCCTCTCTCCAGACACCTGCCTGCGTCTTCATTGGCAAGGAACCAGAGACCAAGGGAAATGTTATTCTTGAGGTCAACCTGGGGTCATCCATAAGGATGGGCCTCTTGGGTTCATCCTCTGGGGTCAGCCTCCTGGGGGCCGGAGAATGGGGCCAGGAAGGCGGAGTGACCAGCAGAGTATATGAGAACACAGCAGGAGTTCAGCTGACCAAGCTTCATCAGAGCCTAGGCACATAGTAGATACTCAACAAAAATCTGAAACTCCCTCCATGATTAATAGGAGCCACTGAGATGGTGAGGGAGAGGCTGGCAAGGAGTCAGGAGGCCTGGGCAGGTCCGAGCTGTGCCTCCTGGGGCCGGGCAGTTCCAGAACAGCCTGGGGCTTGCTTTGCTCACTGGACCGAATATACGATGCTCAGTACTCATGGCCAAGAGGCACATCTGCCCTTTTTCTAGAGCTCTATCTGGAGGCTAATCGAATCCTAGGGAGCAGGATGTGGAGGGAGGTAAAGTGAGTCTTCAGGGTTTGGCCTTAGCCGGGACCTGGGGACCAGCAGCTGGCTCAGCCCCTTAGGAATCCAAGGGACAAGCTGAATCACAAATGGCACCAGAAGGAAGATTGGGATGTTCTGCCTTTTCCAGGCTGTCTAAATAGAGTGTTGCTTACCAAGGGGACCCTCCACTCTCTGCTTTGGCTTATGCAGTAGGGGCTGAGGGCTCCCATGACCCAGGAAGATCCTTCTGTTCATCAGAAAGGCTTCTGTTCACCAGTGGCATGTGGTGACTGCCGCATGGGTGTAGTGACTTCCTGCCCAGGGCTTGTCCCATCGGCTGGGGACACAGCGTGTCAGAGGTTTCTGCCGGAGGGATATGGGAGCTCCAGGATTGCCTGAGGGACCTCCCAAAAGTTCACATCTGCCCAAGACCACACCGCGTGGGTGAGAGGTGGAGGCCTGCTTTACCCTGACTCCCCGCGAGGGATCTGGAAAGGACACCATGTACCTCCACGCTATCCCAGGTTCCCTCTGCTGGTGCTTGGACACCAAGCCCAAAGGCACACCCCCAAGAAAACTCAAAAATTAAAGGCGGGGGCCGCAAGACTGAGAACCACTGGGGAAACTTGGTGCCTATCCACAGAGTGAACGTAAAGAAACAAAATCATTAAGATACTGTTAGGTCCTGTTGTGTTCAGAATGGTTTTAGGGAGGAGGTGGCCACTTTAAGAAGAAGCCTACTGTGGGTGACCAGATATCCTGAAATAAAGCTGCTGAGGTGAGGAAAGAGGCCGAGAATTCCTGAACATCTCTTCTGGGTCAGGCCGGGAGCCTTCCAGATGTGACCCAGAAAACCAGGATAACATCATAGCCTTTAAAATAAGCCCAGTGCCTAACTAAACCTGGCAGAGCGGATACTCAGAGACATAATTTAAGTAACAATTTTTCCTGCTTATAAAATGCTTGTGAGTAAGCTTGGAAAATTCAAAACCTAAACAAAAGCACATGGACTCCCAGCATTAAGAGACGTCCACTTCCAGCGTTTGGACGTCTATCCTTATTCAGCCAGACTTTTTACAATTTGCGATCACACTGTGTAAAATGATACGTAGTAGTATTTCCCACTCAACAATGCGTGCTTGTCATGTGATTTCACAGGGGCAGGAGACCTGTTGGCTCAGGTAATAGACTCTGGAGCAAGTCTCAGCTGTTTACTAGCTGTGGACAAGGTGACTGAATTCCCCTGGCCTTCGTTTCCTCAAAAACAGTAGAGATAAGCAGAGTATGTATGTCTCCTGCTCGTAGGAGCAATGAACTAAACACGCAATGTGCTAACAGAGCCCGACACAGAGCAAGTTTTAAGTGTTTGATAGTGTTACTACTCTTAGTAAAATTATTTAAGACACAGCAGCTACTTACTTTATTCATTCATGTAATAACCATTTCCTCATACCTGCTGTGTGCCCAGTACTCTTATAAAAATTAAGGATACCTATGTCTACAACACAGTAGACAAGACGTCTACCCTTCAGGGTCTAACCATGTGTCCAGCACATGGTACCATTCAGCACACTCTCTGTGTGACTGTATAAAGGCTGAGCATTTTCCAAAGCCTTGTCACACATGGGGCCACGTTTCTTTTTTCTTCCAAGTCTTTATTTAAATTCCAGTTAGTGTTATATTAGTTTCAGGTGTAGAATTTAGTGATTCAGCAGTTCCATACACCACCCAGTGCTCATCACAATAAATGCCCTCCTTAATTCCCATCACCTCTTTCACCCATCCCCCATGAGCCTCTTCCCCTCCCCCCCCTCTGGTGACCATTAGTTTGTTCTCTATAGTTAAGAGTCTGTTTCTGGGGCGCCTGGGTGGCTTAGTCGGTTAAGCGTCCGACTTTCGCTTAGGTCATGATCTCGCAGTTCGTGGGTTCGAGCCCCGCGTGGGGCTCTGTGCTGACTGCTAGCTCAGAGCCTGGAGCCTGTTTCAGTCTGTGACTTCCTCTCTCTCTGACCCTCCCCTGCTCACGCTGTCTCTCTCTCTCTCTCTCCTAGAAATAAAAAAAAAAAAGAGTCTGTTTCTTGCTTTGTTTCTCTTCCCCTCCCCCATGTTTGTTTGTTTTGTTTCTTAAATTTCACATATGAGTGAAATCATATGGTATTTGTCTTTCATGATGGACTTATTTCGCTTAGCATGATACATTCTAGCTCCATCCATGTCATTGCAAAATGCAAGATTTCATTCTTTTCTATGGTTGAGTAATAGTCCATTATATATATACACAACCTCTTCTCTATCCATTCATCAGTTCATAGACATTTGGGCTACTTCCATAACTTGGCTATTATTGATAATGCTATTGGGGTGCATATGCCCCTTTGAATCAGTATTTTTATACCTTTTGGGTAAATACCTAGTACTGTAGTTGCTAGGTTGGAGGTTAGTTCTATTTTTAACTTTTTGAGGCACTTCCATATTGTTTTCCACGGTGGCCGCACCAGTCTGCATTCCCACCAACAGTGCAAGAGGGTTTCCCTTTCTCCGCCCCCTCACCAACACCTGCTGTTTCTTGTGTTGTTGATTTTAGCCATTCTGACAGGTGTGAAGTGGTGTCCCATTGTAGTTTTGATTTGTATTTCCCTGATGATGAGTGACGTTGAGCATCTTTTCATGTGTCTGTTGGCCATCTGGATGTCTTCTTTGGAAAAATATCTATTCATGACTTCTGCTCATTTTTTACCTGGGTTATTTGGTTTTTGGATGTTGAGTTATATACATTCTTTATAGATTTTGGATACTGATCCTTTATCAGATATGTCATTTGCAAATATCTTCTCCTATTCTGTTGGTTGCCTTTAGTTTTGTTGATCGTGTTGCTGCATTTAACCTCTATAACGATGCCAAGAAATCAGTGTTATCTCCCATTTCGCAGATGTTGACACTGAGACTTGAAGAAGCCCTTTGCCATGTCCTGTGGTGATCAGCCCAGTCTGACCCCCAAACCCCTGGCCTGCTCTCAGACCACCCTGCTGCCATCTTAGCTCTGAGCCAACCAGACTGGCACTGTAGATGCTCCTATTGATTCGTCTGGCATTGATTGCTACTGCTGCTTCCCGGGCAGTGTGTGCACAAGGGGAGGACTTTTCATCCCATTTGTCACCCACCCCTTGCACCCTGTGGTTCCAAGCCAGGTGCCACCTCTTCTTGCAGTTTTCTTAGGCAGCTGGGACTGGATTTCCCCTTAAAGCCAGCCATTTCCCCAGGGCCCGGCAGATGCTAAGGGCTCCATAAATGTGCGTACAGTTAAGCTGAAACCACTCCATAAACATAAGCCTTGGCAAACAAGAGGCTCTTGGGACTGAAGACCTAAGGACAAAGAAAGGAAATGGGGCCTTTAGTTTGGGGAAGAAGCAGGACACCCATACCCAAGGAGCTGTAGGGAAGGGGAGTCCAACGGTCAGTTAGGGAAAGCTTAAGTCTGGGATCAGCCCAACCTGGGCTCCATTCCTGAGTGACCTTGAGCGAGTGTCCTTATTTCCCTTGGCCCCATGTGTAACATGAGGCTGACGGCTGCCTACCCCACAGGTCTGCAGCATGTGCGCAGAGTAGCTGCATGTGCTGGGCCTGCATTTAGACCCTTCAGAGCAGAGATCTTCGTCTGCTTTGTTCTAGAAATTAACATTTTTAATATAAAAATGCATGAGGAGGTGTTATTGCATAACAGAATATTCATTCTATCTGGGTCCCTGGGGGAAGTCACAGGGGGGTGGGGTGAGGGGCGGGGAGACGGGGAGAGGATGGCCTGGTGAGAGAGAAGCACGTAAGCCAAGGTGAGGTGCTAGAATTGGAGCCAATACACCTGCAATCCAGCCCCTCTTCTATCCCCTTCTGGCTGTGCAGCTTTAGGCAGAGTGCCTCACCTCGGGTCCTCAGTCTCCTCATTGACAATAATGGTCCTTAACTCGTAGGGTTGTTGTAAGAATTATTTAGAGCCTGGCACAAAGGAAGCATCTAGTTAATGTAAATCATCATCGTCATCATCATCATCATCACGGTCTATTAATTGGCAGAAAGAAAGCATATTAGTTAGCTATATTGGATAATAAACCACCCTAGAGCTTACTGGCTTAAAACCACCACCATTTTATGTCTTTGCTCATCTGGGTTAGCAGGTTGGATTGGCTCTACAGGGTAATTTTTTGCTGGTCTTACCTGGGTCATGCACATGGCCATGATAATCAGACAGCTCAACCAGGAATGGGTCATTAGATGGCCTCACGTCTGGTGGTTGGTGCCAGCCATTCAATGGCTGGTCGGTTCTGAGGATGCTTAGTTCTGCTTCATATGGGCTCTCATTTGACATCTGCTGGTCTAGAACCAGCTTTCCAAGAGAGCAGGACCTTAAAGGCCCCTGCAGCCCAGGCTCAGAATGCCCGCAATGTCACTTCTGCTCCTTTTCTACTGATCCAAGCCCGTTATCAGGCCAGCCCAAGCAGTAGGGAGCCAGACTCTCTTGGTAGGTGGAGCCGGGGAGTCATTTTGCAAATGCACCTTCACACACAGAGGTGGGAGGGAGTCTCGTGACCAGCTCTGAGAACAGTCTTTTACAGAGAGAGCTAACGTTTTTGAGGCCTGCTGACCTGCCAGGCACATTGAATTTATAGCCATTATTCACAAAGCAAAATTATCTCCCTGGTGATGTGAGGACCTCACTGTACTAGGAATATTCAAGCCAGGTCTGCAGCACTGTTAAAATGATGGAGATGGTGGGATCTAGGCTGCAGACTAGGGGCTGGGGGAGGGGCACTGGGGTTCTTTCTGTTAGCAAGAATTGCAGGGTTTGAAGAAAATGCGCAATAGCAAGCTGAATTATGGGTGAGAGGTAGGGTTTCTGTTGAATGGTAGGATTGCGGAGTCATGTTGACTTTGCTGATGAGAGACGTGAATATCAGCAGAGATGTGTGGCTCCCCCCCAGGCTTTAAGAAAGAGAGAGGCACATGATTTTTGAAGGGCCTTAATTGACAAGGGAGAATAGAATTATGTAGTCAGTCCATCTTAGAGGAGCTGTTGGTGATGTCACTTTAATGTCCTGACCACATAAAGCAAGGTGGGTGTGGACCCAATACTTCTTCATCCCATGTGCTTATTACTCTTTCCTCTGGACTTTTAAAGACAGTGAATTTTTGGCTAGAGACTGAGATGCAATTCTGGGTAGGGTGGAATTTGTTGGTGGAAGACAACCACTCTTGCCAAGAACGATGAGAAAGTCTATGTTGTATAAAATATAAAAATTATCCATTCATATCCTCAGGGAGCAGCTGAAGTGGTGAGAGACAGAGGAGCCTGGTTCTGGGGAAGGGAAAAGCTTGGCGAGCCAACTGGCTTTCTCTCTGTGGTCTTTTGTGACCTTGGAACAAGGCTTTGAGTCCAGACCTGGTGCAGTAGATGACACTGAAGGGGACAGAGAGATGCCCTCTACTGGGGTCAAAGAGACAAAATTAGAGGCTGGGGAGTTAGGGGGGCGGTACTTCAAACACCTGATTGGTTTCCTCCTCCAGATATTTGCTAAAGCTTGCAGAGTGGGCTGTAGGTGACCCAACAAGAAAATCTCTGAACAACAAAACAGAGTTTTTCTAGTCTAGATACTGAGAAGCAGAGGATCAGTGTATAGGGTCTACCACGGACAGGACCCGGTGAGCTAGCCGGACCGGCATCTGGCTGCTGTAGGTGTTTGAGCTCAGGGTCCCTTACAGCCACAGAGATGCTTCCAGCAGGGGAATGGCTGTGTACTTTAGGAAGACTGTTCTGGTTGTGAGGAAGGGATCCAAGCGAACAGGAAAAGGATGTGCTGGTTGTGGACAATGACAATGACGATTGATTTACTCCATTTCTTTCATAAATCAAAGGAGCAGATAAACACGAGCAGAGAGAGGAAGGCACACCACTTGATGAATGAACCATCTGTCTCAGCAGCAAACTTGGGAAGATGAGGGTGAAGCCAAGGCAGAAAAGAGGCATCATTTGTCTTAAGTGATAAGAAAGAAAAGAAAACTGACATGGTATTATGAAAGGGGTTTGGCAGGTTTTTATAATGCAGGAGAAAAATTTGTCTTGATCCATGTGATATTAAGCAGAATTGAAACTAGGGATGGATCCAAATTAAGTTGAAAAAACAATAAAGCAACTTTCTGAGACATGCAGATAAATCAGCTCAACTACTTCATTTAGGGAAACCAAGGCTGGGGCAGGAAAATGGCACCATTTTGTTCAAGGGACCCAGTAAACTGATTACAACCCCTATGCCTTTTTTATTTGTGTGGACTTGCTCTGTTTTCCAAGATGATGATCAGTTCTTGCAAATGTTCCATGTACGGTTGAAAATAGTACATATTTAATTATTACTGGTTTCAGACTTCTATAGGTATGTCATTATATCAATCTTGTTAATTATGTTCTTCAAATTTTATTTGGTCAGACTGGCATTTTGATATGCTCAATCTGTCAAGTTCTGAAGATGTGTTTAGTCATCCAATGATGGTGAGAGATTTAGCGATTTCTGTTTCTAATTTTCTTAATTTTGTTTTGTGTATTTTGAGGCTATATCATTCAGTACATGCAAGTCTGGTATTTTTCTATTATGCTATGAATTTTTATTTTACAAAGAGGCAGTGACCTTCTTTCTGATTTTTTAAATAGTTTATTGTCAAGTTGATTCCATATAATACCCAATGCTCATCCCAACAAGTGCCCTCCTCCATGACCATCACCCCCCTTCCCCTCTCCCCCANTTGGGGTACATGTGCCCCTATGCATCAGCACTTCTGTATCCCTTGGGTAAATTCCTAGCAGTGCTATTGCTGGGTCATAGGGGAGTTCTGTTGAGGAACCTCCACACTGTTTTCCAGAGGGGCTGCATCAATTTACATTCCCACCAACAACGTAGGAGAGTGCCCATTTTTCCACATCCTCGCCAGCATCTATAGTCTCCTGATTTGCTCATTTTAGCTATGAATTTTTATTTTACAAGGAGGTAGTGACCTTCTTTCTGCTTTTGAATCTGTTTTGTTTAATGTTAATATAGTGATATTGAGTTTGTTTGGTTAGTGTTTTGTTGGTACAACTTTTCTTATTCTATTAAATTCAGTCTTTCTCTTTCCTTATAATTTAGGTATGTCTCTGGTAATAGCCTGAGGCTGTGTTTTGAAATCCAATAGTATGATCTTTTTCTTTTTAATAGGGAGTTTAGTCCATTTATAATTTTTATGATAAGTGATGTATGTGTTTATTTCCATCATCTTATTTTGTGTCTCCTGTCTGCCCTGCCTTTTCTCTGCTTCCTGTTTTTCTCATTTCCAGCTCTCTATAAAATGGATTAAGTTTTCTTTATTCACCCTAGATACATTTCTATTCTTTGAGCTGCAACTCCTTAAAGTTTCAATGAGCATTCCCAGCTTAATATCTCTGTCTCCTATACACAAGATCCTAAATGGCTTTAATTCTGATAACCCCTTTTGCATCTTTCATATTGCCCAGAAGCATATTTCCACTCTACTTTTATACTTCTCAAATTAGCCATTATTTTATATAGTCAATATTTGTTTTAATTACCAATTTCTTTGTTTACCATTCCTTCTTATATTTGGCGGGGGTGGGGGGGAGATTTAATATAGTTCTCCCTGGAACACATTCTTTACTACCATTTTCTCAGTAAGACATTTTTTCTGTAAGCTCGTACTCTATGCCTGAAAATGTGTTTATTTTATTTTCATTATTGAGTGATCATTTAGCTAGACATAGAATTCTAGATCCCCAGTTATTTCTTCTTGGTAATGTGACAGCATTATTCTGTTGTCCTCTGGTTTCTATCAGGGTGCTTGCTATTGGTGTAATTGCCGTAGATTTTTAGGTAATTCGTCTTTCCTTCTGGTTGCTTTTAGGACCTTCTCTTTGTCTTTAGGATTCTAGACTTCTGCTACAAGACATGCTTATTTTTATTTATTGTGCTCGGAACTTGTGGTTCCTGAATCTTAGGATTTATATCTTTCAGCATTTCTGGAAAATCTATTATTATATATTTTAATATTACCCTTCCCCACTCCTTTCTTTCCTTTTGGAACCCATATTAACATCATTGGAGTGCCCCATTTTTCTTCAATGGCTCATAATCACTTTCATGTTTTCTAATCTCTTCAAGTAACATTCTGTGTAATTTCCTTAGATCAATCTTCAAGTTGACTATTTTTTTGTAGTGTGAAGACTCTGTAACTAGGATTTTGGGATTCAAATTTAGGCAATGAGACCTTTCTGTGCCTCAGTTTTAACATACAGGTATGGAAGGAAGCGCCACTTAGATCGGTTGTAGAGGAGCCCGTGGAACTGTGGAGGCAGGGTTATGGGGGCAGGCGATATTAAAGCTGAAGGGTCGCTGTGCCTGGGAGGAGGATAGAGAGGCAAAGACAGAAGGGGCCAGATAAAGGCAGACCGAGGAGCGTGGAGCCCCTCCTGCAGCGAATGAGGCTCTCTTGCATAGAGGTGACGATCGAGTTTTTTAAAAAGCTCAGTTCTGTGTTGAGTTTTCCCATCAAAGGAAACGTGTAGAGAAATTTGCATTGGTGATGTTGGAGCAGAGAGATGGCAGGGGCGGGTGACATAGAAAGGATCCACGTGTGACGATGATGATAGTTGAGGTTCACGGATGTTACGAACAGGAGCTGACACTTTGGGGTGCAGGCTGGGAGCCCGCACTGCTCTGAACGCTCATGGCCATGTGGTCATTTCATCCACATAGCTCTCCAGTGGGCACTTCACTCTATTATCCTTTTCTACTGGTGGGGAAACTGAGGCACGGGGGGGCTAAGGACACTGCCCAGGGGCTCAAGTGTAGAGGGCTTGGTTCTGGAGTACATTCTCAACCTCTACACCAGGTGCCTCTCCAGTTTTAGAGGGAAAAGCAGGGGGGTTTCTTGATTCTGGGGTCATCCCTCCCCCTCTCTCTGTTCCCACATTCTCTCCTCTCGTCTTCCTTCTTCTCTCCCCTCCCTTCCCCAGCCCCCTCCACGGAAGTTTGTCACCAGGATCCCAGTGTCTGGCTGTTTTCTGGGCTCAGGGCGGCTTTCACCCACCCCTGGCTCACTTCGCCTCCCAGGGCTGCCTGTGGGTCCAGGCCAGAGAGGACACTGTAGCCGCCCCAGCCTGTTTCTCATGAGCACCTGAGTCCTGCAGGGAAGAGCGGGTTTGGACAGGACAGAAAAAATAGCTCTGCCTGAGACAGCCCCGCCCCCCTGCCCATTCATTCTTGCACCAGACACTGAGCGAGTCTGGGCTGGCCGAGTGCTGCTGTTGGGGACACAGGATGAGTGAGACAGTGCCAGCCCTCAGGGGCTCCAGTCGCAGAAGCAAGTCACTGGAGGGGAGCCTGATGTGGCGGATGCGTGTTGGGACTTCTTCGCCGCCCCCCACCTTCCCGCACACGGAGAATGTGGGGGTGGGGTGGGAGGAGCAGGCAGACTGCCATTCAAGGAGGCTGGAGAAGCAGAAAAGGCCCCATCACACCAAGTTCTGCGAGCGGTGCCCTGGGAATTTGGATCTTCTCCCAGAATCAGTCGGCAGCCATCCGGAGACTTTAAGCCGGGCAGTAACAGCGTGTATTTTTATTCTCTGAGGCGTATTTTAAAAAGTGTTTTCATGTGCCTGGTCACATCGGATACATCCTCCACCCTGCAGGAGAGCAAGGCAGGTCGGACCGTCCCCATATTACAGATGAGATAACTGAGCTCCACACGAATCAAAGGGCTTGCCGACTCGCTTACAGTCCACACAGCAGAACCAGTCTTTGGTGCTCCGTGTGGGGCTTCTCCCCCCCGGAGCTCCCAATCCCTCGTTTGGAGGGTAGCTCTTCAAAAAGGAAAGTTAGGTAGTGCCTGGGTGGCTCAGGTCATGATCCCGCGGTTCGTGGGTTCGAGCCCCACGTCGGGCTCTGTGTGGACAGCTCGGAGCCTAGAGCTGCTTCGGATTCTGTGTCTCCCTCTCTCTCTGCCCCTCCCCTACTCGCTCTCTGTCTCTGTCTCTCAAAACTAAATAAACATTAAAAAAATTAAAAGGAAACTTAGTTACAAAAGCTGTAGAACAGAGATCATGAGGATAACGGGCAACAATAATGATAATATTTGATGATGAGGAGTGCCTGCTGTGGGCGGGGAGCTGTGCTCTGGGCTGTAATTTCATCATGTAGAACCATCTGTGAACTGGTAATGCTCTCACCGTGCAGCGAAGGACACTGAGGTTCCGAAGAGTTAAGCTACTTTAGTCCTGGCTGTTAAATGCCCCTTTTGGATGGCCAGGTTCTCAAAAGGAGCCCAGCCTCACTGCTCATGTGGGAACTCTGGAAACAGACCAAGGAAGGAAGGTGCTAGAATGGAAATCATCTCTTCTGCTTTCGTGGGGCATTCAGCCAGGAACTGTGGTTCGTCGGCTTGTGGAGACAGGTGGCTGCTGGGCTGATACCTGGCAGCTTCCTGAGTTACACCTGCCGTCTCGACCCCGATGGGCAGAGGTCCAAACGTTGTGCAGAAGTGAGCCCCCACGAGGAGGCAGGTACTGGAAAGAACTTACCATTTGGGGGTCCTGTGGCAACTCTCTCTAAATAGTCATTGAGCGAATATGTTCTTGCGCAGCTTCTAGTGTAGCTTTCGGTGTGGCCTCGCCAGCCTCAGTCTCCCCTTCTCCAGATGATCTCTAAATTTTCTTGAATAAATTAACTGAGGGAGGAACTGACCGCTAAGGAGATGATGGCTACCTGGGGTGGTGAATTCTGCATTAAAGCGCACAGGACAGGTGTGGATCCAGCCAGGGATGCTGGGTGCATGGAGGGGGCGTAGGTAATCTGAGAAGACTCCCTGGAGGAGGTAGCATGAGGAATCCTCCTGCAGAGAGAGTGGAGCAGGGCCAGCCCAGAAGCAGGGACTCGGAGGACAGGAGTTTATTTCTGCTACATCCTCTGGGAAAACAGCTCTTTGTGTTGAAGTTTTTTTCCCTCTTCCGTGAAATGAGATAATGACAAATTATTTCATCCTCCCCAAAGGGAGACAGACAGAGAAAAGTCTTCACCCTCCGGAGGATGTATTTCTCTATGCAGGAAACAGAACACTGTTCCTGGTAGCGCCATGCAGATCCCCCAAGAATGACCCCGACCCGGTGGTCGTGGGCAGACAGCAGCCACGGGGGTGGGGCAGTGAAGCCCTGGGGGGCTGGGTCCCCCACATGTCCCTAGCTCAGTCTGTTCTCAGGGAGTGTCTTTTCAGGCTGGCTGACAGAGATGGATTCCAGCCACCTTGGGGTCTGGGGACGGCACTTTAATTCTGGGCCTTTTGGAAGAGAGCCAGGCACTCTTGCACTCAATGCCAGTCGGCCTGAATCGTTCACTCACTTACGCACAGGGCGTCGATTCATTCTGTCCGGGGCTATCCCTCCCCCCACCCCCCGCCTTTTTTTTCCTCATGGCCTCTGCACTTCTCTCCTTGCATTTATGCCTTTGAACATTGTTTGGAGCACCTCCCAGGCCCTGGCAGGCATCCTGGGTAGCAGAGTGGAATCTAGAGTTGAATCTAAAACGTGGTCCTTGCCCCCCCAAGGGCTCACGTGCTCCCCCCCAGAGACGCTGGAGTTGGTTACAGCCCCTTTAGCTGGGCACACGTTGGCACAGCCTCGTGGGAGGGTGACCCAGCTACTGGGGAGAGGTGGTCAGACCTTCCCACGTGGGATGGGGGGCGTCATGCTCCGTGCACCCCGTATACAAAGCTGCTGCATCTGTCGCTGTAGTGTGATGCTGGGGAGGGGGGTGCCCAGATACGCTGATAAAAATTGTTAAAATTGCCTAGTCTTTCAAAACTTACAAAATCTCAACCATGAGGTGGCCAACAGACAAAAAAATTCAGGAAAGTTTGATGACATTTTCAACCAATACTTGAAGCCATGGTCAGCCTGATGCCCAGGGCAGGACTGGAACTTCCCCATAGAGCTTTCGAGACAGCACCCGGCACATCATTAAAAGCCAATAATGGTGACTCTTCTCGCTAGTCGCTATTTCCCAAAGACCCAGAAGGCGCACCGAGACCATCCAGCCTAACGTCCTCACTGAAGGGAGGACGAATTGATGCCCAGGGAGAGACAGCGCCTTGCACAAGGTTCAGAATGCTGTCGGTGGTGGAGCTGTGGCCAGCACAGAGCCCAGGTCCCCGATTCTCGGTCCCGCGCCTGCAACACAGGGCAGCCTCTGCCGGGGACTCGGGGATTTCCGTATCCACCCTGGAGGTGTTATCTGAGTCCTATAAACACAGGAACAAAATTTAAAGACCGTGAAGGTTCATGAAGCCATAAACCTATCATGTAAAAGCCATCTGAAACTTCACTTCCTCTGGTGGTGCCCCATCAGGTTTGCTCACTGTGGGGGAGCTAATATTTAAAGGTGCTTATTGTCACAACAGTCCTTAATGATCTAGCATCCTCGACACTTAATTACCCTCTATTAGGTTATAGCAGAATTAGGTAATTGGATCGAGCACTTGAACTCTTAGCTTGTAAGGTGATGTGTTCAGCCTGAGAACCAAGCACCACGGGGTTTGGTTGAAGCTTACAGCTTGCTGCTGCCATATTTACTCAAGATGTGCTTTATGTACGAGAGCTTCATTTCCCTCAGTTTCCCAATTTGATTTTTCTGTGTATAACAAGGAAGTCGTAAATTTCCTCCCCCTCCTTCCTTCTGTCCTTTTGATTCTAATACGAGTCACTGCTATTCAAATACAGTTCACTTCAGAGTCTGTTCTCTTGGCTCCTCCAAGGGTATATTTCATATTGTGCATAAATGTCAAGATTTGATATCATTCCTAAGGGAGCATGCACTCACTTTTGCAAAACAAAATGTAAATCCTAGTTACCTTGGGTATTGGGTTTGGGATAAAGGAATATTTAGACAGCCTCCAGCTTTTGAAATAAAGCAGATTTTGCTTTAAAAACAAAAAGAACAACAAAAAACCTCACGCCTGCTGGCCGAGGAGCCAGCAGTCTGAGAAATGTTCATACTCTTCGACTGTGTAATAGCCCCTTTTGGGGATTCTTCACTTGCGTGGTCACTGAGACACAGATATAACTAATTGCACTATTTGTCACAGTGTGATTTGTACCTGCTAGCTATTAGAAACAGCCTAGAGCCCTAACTGCGGGGAAATGGTCAAGTAGATAATCATGTATCCCCTCAGTGACATATTGGCCTTTTCACAATCATGCAACACACATTTTCTGAGTGCCTGCCTAGTCCCCAGGACAGTGTTAAGAGGTGGGTGTGCAACGATGAACCTGCAGATGACGTAGCTGTTAACAATGGCTGCTGCGACCACGATGCTTTGAGGCAATCTTATAACGCTAAGTAAAAACCCCTGTGAAATGTCATGATCTCAGTTGTGTTGAAAACACACACACCTGTGGTTTCTGGGAAGGTGACTTATTTTTTGTTTTTATCTGTTTCTCCAAATATCTTTTTTTTTAATGTTTTATTTATTTCTGAGAGATAGAGAGAGAGTGTGTGAGCAGGGGAGGGTCAGAGAGAGAGGGAGGCACAGAATCGGAACCAGGCTCCAGGCGCTGAGTTGGCTGTCAGCACAGAGCCGGACGAGCCACGAACCGCAAGATCATGACCTGAGCCAAAGTCGGATGCCCAACTGACTGAGCCACCCAGGTACCCCTCTCCAAATATCTTTAAGATGCACATAAAACTTCTATAATGGGGGGAAAAAACCCAAGTTTTAAATTTTTTTAAATTTATTTATTTTTGAGAGACAAAGTGAGACAGAGTGTGAGCCGGGAGGGTCAGAGAGAGGGAGACACAGAATCCGAAACAGGCTCAGCTGTCAGCACAGAGCCCGAAGCAGGGCTCAAACCCACGAACCATGAGATCATGACCTGAGTTGAAGTCAGATGCTCAACCGACTGAGCCACACAGGCGCCCTGTAAAAAAAAAAAAAAAAAAAACCCAAGTTTTTAAAAAGCATTTTGGAATATGAGTTGGGAGGTGCCACTTCTAGGAATGGGGTCTGTATATTGGAAGACCTGCCCCTTTAGAAGTGACACAGGAAGGTGTTCTCCCCAGGAAGAATAGCTCCTGGCCCTGGGGAGGCATCATGACATTTGTGCTTCCAGCTCACGCTGGCGCTCACCCCCTTCCTCCAGCAGTTCCCGGGGAGTGTCACCTTCTCCCTTCGTGTGCATCAGCCCGCAGACCAGCCGCTGGCTTCCGCACCGCGCTCGGGCAGAGCAAACAAAGGTACTTCATCATCTGCTCCCCGCGCTCCCTGGTGGCCCACACTCCTGGCTGCTGCTGTCTGAGGGAGGTGTGTGTGTGTGTTTATGAGAGGGAGAGAGAGAGAGAGAGCCAGCCCAGCAAAGGGCTTTGTTTACTGATTTCGCCTTTGCCCTTGCACGATTAAATACCTTGAAACCTCTATGTCCAGGCCCCTGCATATAGTAGATGCTCCCCGAATATAAAATGAACTAAGACATTATTCAGGAGGATTTTGTAAAAGACTTTTATTTCTATTTTTGACTTAATGAGCCCTACCTCAATTAAATTATCGGGTGTATTGTGAACATTTAACATTTATAGAAGACTATAAACTTTATGTTCCTTAATATTGCAAGTTCCATGTGTTAATTTCAGTCCTCATTTCAGACCCCTCCAGCGAGCTATACCTGGGACTCAGAGGTGACCAAGGCAGTCTCAGGTTCTGACGGCTCGGGGCCTGCTAGGGACGCATCGCTGGGTCAGACACTGGCAACATTGCATGGTCGGCCCTGGGACGCGCAGAGGAGGGAGCTGGCCCCGGCAGAGGCTGGCGGGGATCCGCAGTGTAGTTGAGGAACGGTTTCTGGAGAAAGCTACTCTAAGCGGAAGCCGGAGCCTGGGTAGGAGTTATCAGGCAGAGGGCAGAGGTAGAAAGTGAGAAAGTTCCAGGCAGAGCGGATACACTGGACAAGGGACAGAGGCTAGAATGATAAGGAAGGGTTGAATGTGGTTGGAGCCAGTGGTCAGCGGTCAGCTGTGGGCTGGAGAGGGGGCAGGATCTGGGGGAGTCGTGCCCTCGAGCCATGGGGGTCTCACTGGTGGCCCTACACATATGTGGCCATCATATCTGCAGCCATGACATCTGTCCTGGTGCCCTCTGGATGACCAGTCTTTTGGCTCCCAGCCACAGCTGGCTGCAGGGGGAGGCCAAACAGCCAAGCCTTCTCTACTCCCCACTTATCCTACTTTGTGCTTTTTTATAGTGCTCATGGCCATCTGGCAAATGTGCATCTGCTCCCTGTCTGCCTTCCCCTTCCAGACTGGAGAGCTGTGAGAGCAGGGCCTTCACGCATTTCACCAGAAACACTGGCACATAGAAAGCACCTATACAATATTGTGTCTGGATCGCTCAGTTGGTTAAGCGTCTGATGTTGGCTCAAGTCATGATCTCGAGGTTTGTGGGTTCAAGCCCCGTGTCGGGCTCTGTGCTGACAGCTAGCTCAGAACCTGGAGTCTGCCTCCGATTCTGTGTCTCCCTCTCTCTCTGACCCTCCCCTGCTCACACTGTCTCTCTCTCTCTCTCAGAAATAAATAAAAAAAAACTAATAAAATTTTAAAAAAATATTTAGGGGTGCCTGGATGGCTCAGTCGGTTAAGCATCCAACTTCAGCTCGAGTCATGATCTCACGGTTCGTGGGTTCTAGCCCTGTGTTGGGCTCTGTGCTGACAGCTCAGAGGCTGGAGCCTGCTTCGTGTTCTGTGTCTCCTTCTCTCTCTGCCCTTCCCCGCTCACACTCTGTCTGTCTCTCTCTCAAAAAAAAATTTTTTTTAAAGAAAAGAAGATGGGGCGCCTGGGTGGCTTAGTCGGTTAAGCGTCCGACTTTCGCTTGGGTCATGATCTCGCGGTTCGTGGGTTCGAGCCCCGCGTCGGGCTCTGTGCTGACTGNGAAAAGCACCCATAAAATATTTATTGAATGAATGAATGAGTGAATGAATGAATGATACAAATACATTTTGGAGTGGAGGCACTGTGTATGGTTCTCCCTAAGGACAGAGCAGATGTCCTTGCTGGGTGGGAGATGGAGCCGGAAGAATGGCAGGGGGTGGGGGTGGGGTCCTACTTGTAAATTGGTTTATTTCCATCAGCTTATTTAGCTCTTCCTCTGGCTCAGGATTGTGACCTACAGGTCAGAGGGTACAGGTGCTGTTCTGGCTCATTCATTTTTATAAAAAATTGAGGTAAAATTCACATAACATAAGATCCACCAAACTGACCATTTAAGGCATACAATTCCATGGCTTTTAGTACCTTCGTAACGTTGTCCATCCGTCACTCCTCACTGACTTCAGAACATTTTCGTCATCCTAAAAAGAAACCCTAGTACCCATTAGGCATTTGGGGCCCATTCCCTCCTCCCCCAGCTCCCAGAAGCACACTAATCTTCCTATCTCTCTGGATGTGCCTCTTCTGGACATTTCGTACAAATGGAATCGTTCAGCGTGTGGCCTGCTGTGTCTGGCCCCGTTCACTTAGCGTGAGGTTTCAAGGGTTGGCCGTGTCATGGTGCGTGTCAGTAGTTCATTCCCTTTTGAGGTTGGATAATAGTCCTCTGTGTAGATATGCCGCCTTGTTATCCATCTGTCATTTGATGGACATTTGGGTTGTTTCCATCTTCTGGCTATCGTGAAAATTTAAGTTAACACGCAGTTAATGGTGTTCACCCTGGGCTTCTTTATGTTGCCAACAATGTCCTGGAGGCTGCAGATCTTCCCAGCACCTTGGTCAGCTCACAGCTGAGCTGCTACCACCTCCGGAAGTCATTGCTGCTTCCCAGGGATGGGGTCCTAGCCCCACCCTCAGCCCAAACCCTGGTGGGAACGTATCTCCCCTACAAGATCAAGGGATCCAGGCCGGGACCATGCAGGGCCTGGTGCTAAGAAAGTGCTTTACTGCTGGGTGCCTGGGTGGCTCACTCATTAAGCATCTACCTGACTTTTGGCTCAGGTCATGATCTCATGGCTCGTGAGTTCGAGTCCCACATCTGCTGAGCATGAGCCCTGCTTCTCTCCCTCTCTCTGTCTCTTTCACTCTACCTCTCCTCCTCCTGGGATTCTCTTTCTCTCTCTCCTTCTCTCTCTGCCCCTCACTCACTTGTGCCCTTTCTCCCTCTCAAAAAAGAAAGAAAGAAGAAAGTGCTTTGCCGAAGCGGAACATTTGTAGGATATGCAGGTCAGAGACAGGTTGCCATAGAAACTCAATTTTTGGATGCCTAGGACTGGGACCCGTCTGTTTGCGCAGCCAGCCTTCTCTCTGCACCTCCAGGGACAGACTGGTTGCCTGTGGCATCGTGCAAGCCAGACCCTCCACCAGGCAGCCTCTCCTGCGGGGTGACCCTCGGCCTGCCTGGCCCTGTAGCCTTAGGTCAAGTGCATTCTAGATCTCAGGCCTCGGAGGGAGTGGTCACCAGTTCCGATGCGGGCCTCTATGCTCCCCATGCACCCTCTAACTGGAACAGTTCTGGAAAACTGGAAAAGAAAAGGGGGACTCTGTGTCTGGGAGCTCTGCCAACACCCCCTCCCCAGGTTGCCTCATTTTCTTGTAGTCCCAGAGGGAGGGGGCTCCTTGCCTGTGGCTTCTGCCCCCGCTCCTGCCTTCTCTTAGAATCCCCTCCACCGGCTGTGCCGTCTTCCCCGCAAGAAGGCATGCATCCTCCCAACCCCACGGTTCCCTGGCTCCAGCCAGGCCCCCACTTCCCTCCCCACTTCCCCTCTGCCTGCTTTCCAGTGGCCTCTGCTTCCCGCCTGCTGAGGTCCTGCACCCACTCCATCTGGCTTCTAACAGCTCCCTCCCTCACACGCCGCTCCCAGCCCAGCCTCCATTTGGGCTCAGACCCAAAGCTCCCTTCCTGGTCCTTCTGCGCTGAGTCTCTTCCCCTGCTTCAAGGCCGCTCCCCGCCCACTGTGCCCCTACACCACCTGGTCCCCTTCCTTCCTGCCTGTGGGCTTCCCTAGCGCCTTCCCCACCCTCTCTTCCTGCCCCTCCGTGCTCTCTCCCACAGCTTTGTCCCGGGCTGGACCAGGCATCTGGCTCCAGCCCCGACCCCCCTCCGGGCCACCCAGTCGTTCTGCTCCATCAGCCTCCCCCCTAGTCTAGGTTGAGGGCCCCCAGGGCAGCCGGAACTTGGCCAGATCTGAAAAACAGGGCTTCCGATTATCTAGAACTCTGCCCCTCTGACACAGCTTGCGCTGGGCGAGCAGACGCCCACTCCATGCCTCCCCCACACCACACAGGAGGCTGGGGGCGGCCTCTGTCCCCTTCTTCCCTGAGGGAGGCGCCCCCTGTTGCTGCTGGCCAGGCCTCTGCCTTTTTGCCCTGATGATCTACGGGTGTCCTCTCTGCATGGAAAGANGACTAAGCCACCCAGGCGCCCCCCGGGTTCTATAACCCCTGTAACCCAGGGTGGGGCCATCTCCTCATCTGCCGAAAGAGGGTGACCATCCCACCGCATGCTGTCGCAGCCCCCGGCACCCGAAACTCCAGGCCCATGGAGCCTCTTCTCATGCCGTACCCCCTTGCATGCGTCTCCCAAATGCATACAGCCCCTCCACCCATACTGCGGTTTCCAGAAAGTCCTGACTGTAGGGCTGAGGCTTCTGGGATGCGGTGTGGGGGGTTTCAAGGAAGATGGGCTTCGTTCTGGCTTGGACGCTGTCCAGAAGTGGGGGGTGGGCATCTCAGTCGATCTTACCTCCAAGGAGGCAAGACTCCCCTGAGGGCCATGCCTGTGCGAATTTGGTGGAGGAGCCATAGGAAACGAACGCAGCCAGGATGGGGGGTGCTGGGCATTTCTGCGGTTCACACGATGACCTTGTCTTAGCCCAGGACGATGATGAGATGGATCTGCTTTGGTCTTGCTTCACCCCCGGCCCTGCGGGGGCTGGTCTGATATCTGTGTTCTGGAAAATCGTTTGTGTTTGCAGAAGAACCCCTTGGCGGCAAGCGCCAGTGGGCTCTGGAGCGGCCCCTGACGGCTCCCTGCTGGGCTCTGGCTCTCAGGGCTGCTCTCCTCCCCTCTACCTTGTTAAAGAGTCCCCTACTTGGATTTCTTGCTCTGGTGGTTTTTTCTTACCTGGAGAGACGCATCCACAAGCACAGAACTGCGACATCCTGAGCTTTTTGTCACTTTTACCTGGACGTCTGGAGACAGGGGACTCACTATGGCCCTGAGCCACACAGTCCATTTCAAAAGACCTTGATTTCTCTTTTTCTTAAATGTATTCATGTCAATTCAGTTCAGTTAACAGACAGTGTGGTATCAGTTTCAGGAGTAGAACCCAGTGATCCGTCTCTTCCATATGACCCCCAGTGCTCTTCCCAAGTGCCCTCCTTGATGCCCGTCCCCCACCCACCTCCCCTCCAGCAACCCTCAGTTTGTTCTCTGTATTTGAGTCTCCTGTGGTTTGCCTCCCTCTCTATTTTTATCTTATTTTTCCTTCCCCTATGCTCATCTGTTGTGTTTCTCAAATTCCACATATGAATGAAATCATGTATTTGTCTTTCTCTGACTGACTTATTTCACTCAGCATGATACCCTCTAGTTCCATCCACGTTGTTGTAAATGGCCAGATTCCATACTTTTTGTTCGCCAAGTAGTACTCCATTGTGTGTGTGTGTGTGTGTGTGTGTGTGTGTGTGTGTGTGTGTGTACATCATATCTTCTTTATCCATTCACCAGTTGATGGACATTTCAGCTCTTTCCATAATTTGCTATTGTTTTTTTTTTTTTTTTATAAATTTTATTTATTTCTAGGAGAGAGAGAGAGACAGCGTGAGCAGGGGAGGGTCAGAGAGAGAGGGAGTCACAGACTGAAACAGGCTCCAGGCTCTGAGCTGGCAGTCAGCACAGAGCCCCACGCGGGGCTCGAACCCACGAACCGCGAGATCATGACCTAAGCAAAAGTCGGACGCTTAACTGACTAAGCCACCCAGGCACCCCCATAATTTGCTATTGCTGATAGCATTGTTATAAACATTGGGGAGCATGTGCTCCTTTGAATCAGCATTTTTGTATCCTTACTCTGTAAGGATTGGATAAATCCTACCTGCCCCGTAGGTATTTGGATAAGTGCCTAGCAGTGCTATGGCTGGGTCCTAGGGTAATTCTATTTTTAATTTTTTGAGGAACCTCCACACTGTTCTTTGGAGAGGTTGCAGTTTGCATTCCCGCCAGCAATGCAGAAGGGTTCCCCTTTCTCCGCGTCCTTGCCGACGTCTGGTGTTTCTTGAGTTGTTAATTTTAGCCATTCTAAGAATGGCTCAAAAGTCCTTGATTTCTTAGAAAAATCTTTGTTCTTCGGAGCTGAAGTCACCCTTCTCAGGGTCTGTGAGAAAAAGCACAATGAAAACAAAATTCAAATAGTATCAGGTCTGGAGATACACTTCATTCGTGCCTCTTGAGAGGAAGTCTCTATATCTGGTTTATTTCTACTTTCTAGCATGGGCCACGATGCTTTGTGCTGAGGCTTAAACTGGCAGCACAGAGTAGTAAACCCAGAGCTACCTAACGCCTGGGAAGCAGCAGGTCCCAGCCCCCTATGGCCTCCCGACACACAAGTCCCTGGATGCTTGGGGCCCATCATGGTGGGTACCAATAGCAGCTACCCAATGGGATTGTCAGCAGTATTGAATCACTATTAGCTGACTACTAGGTTAATATTAAATTGAGTATTAAATTAACAAAACTTGTAGAGCCCTAGGCTCAGTGCTTGGCCCAGAGTTAGCACTCAACAGGCGGCCACCACCTCCACCGCCATCATCGTTTACCGTCTGTGTTGTCATGATGACTAGCCTGGGAGTGACGCAGATCCAGGTTCAAGTCCTACCTCACTAGCTGTGTATCCTTGGGGAAGATGTTTGACGTCTCTGATTATCAGTTTCTCATGTAGAATAGGAATGATACGAATTCCCTGGCATCGTTGCTGAGGTGACTTCATATGTTGCGTGTGAAAGCGAACTGTTAACAACTTTTGTAAGACACTCAGCACACAAGCGTGGATCAGGGGCACATGTAGGATCCCAATTCCCCTCCCCGCCGTAACAGGGAAGATCATGAACACCCTCAGTAAAGTTGATCGTCTGTCCCTCCTTACGGAGGAATTGTGTGAGATCCCAGGGAGATAATGTGTGCAAAGTGGCTCATAAGTGCTCAAGTGCTATAAACATGTTTATAACGATTATGACTAATTAAAATTTAGGGTAGCCAGGAGAGAAGTCTGCTGTGAGCTGAATTCTCTCCCCCTGCTTTCAGAGGGCCTTTTAGAAACACCAGTGAGAAAACATAGCCAATTAAGAGACCTTGGGTTGTGTGACACTTAGAGCACGGGGGCCGCAGTCCCGTAAACTCTGTGGATCCTTTGACAGCTTCAACTTGTGTGTCCATCCATCCCTGTAACATGCGACAAGCATTTGTTCTGTACCGGGCACCACTGAAGAGTGACGGGCCTCTGGCCAGACTGTTAGAAAAGCAATTTGTAAAGGAACCTTCTCCCAAAGACCTCCTCTACAGAGTCACCTGTCACATGCAGTGCTGGCCTCTTTTGGGGGGTTCAGTCCCCACTCCGGCCCCCAGGAGTGCAAGCCCCTTGACGCTAAAGGCTCTGTCTTGCTCCCTGCAGAGCACGGGGCCCGGCACCTGCAAAGGTGTGCAGGCTAGATGAGTGTGGAGTGGAAGTGAGTTAATGAAAGCTGGTCTCCAAGCAGTCAGCGACCAGGCAGGCACTCCCCAACCCACTGGTATTCATTTGTCTTCCCCGGGAGCTGGATGTGGGCTGGGCAGCCACGCCGAGATCTTTCTAGTTTGGGTTTTCTCTGGGTCGCCGTCAGTTCCCTGCTTTGGCTGGAGACCAGCTTGCTGGGGGGCAGAATGCGCTATTGCTCATCCTGGTTATTTGGTCCCCGTGGGGACTTTCCAAGTGGCATCAGAGAGCTGTTCAGTGGCCTCTTGTGTCTGACGGAGGAGCTGAGCCCCCTCTGCCCCCCACCTCAGGCAGCCCTGTGCCTACACTCTTGGGCCAGCCCTCCCGTCCCCATTTTCTCCCCTCAGCACCGGCCACCACATCGATCATTCTTTAGAAGAGCAGCACTTTTGATATCACCCCTGTGCAAAAATACTTCTATCTGTCTCCCCAGTATCTTAGGGAAAAGTCTTAACTCCCTAACTCGACATTCAAAGCCTCTCTCCAGTTTTCCCTGCTCGTTCCTCCTCCGTCTTCCAGCCCTACTTGCCAACCCACCCCACCCAGCGGCTCTTCCCGACACACATTCTGCGTTTCCCACCGCGCCCCCGCGGCTACCCCCTCCTGCCCTCGGACGCTGCCTCAAAAACCACTTCTTCCACAAAGGCTCCAGTGGTTTCCATCAGCTGGAAACCTTACCTACATCGTCATGGCATCCCATTCTCCGTGAGTGCCCCGAAAGACACGTGTCATCCTGTAATACACAGACACACATGTATGTTCATGTCCTACGTGTGCTTCATCCAGGGTCTCAGGTTCCTGTGTTCTGAGTCATATCTATTTCACCCAACCACCATCCAACTGGGATGTGGCCTCTGGCTTCTCTTTGAGCCCCGCCAAAGGATCTACTCACCCAAGCACTATGAGCAAGTGATAATTGATGGAAGATATGTGGAGACTGGCGGTGGGGGAGGGGGATTCCATCACCTGCTGTATAGAAACCAACCCCAGTATTTACATGGTGAAGACCCAGCCCCCAAGGAGATGGTGTCTGGGAGATGTGGCCCCAGGGAGGTGCTTAGGTCATGAGGGTGGAGCCCCCATGATGGGATTCGTGCCCTTTTTTTTTAATAAAAAAAATGTTTAATGTTTTATTTATTTCTGAGAGAGAGAGCCAGCATGAGCAGGGGAGGGTCAGAGAGAGGGAGACACAGAATCCAAAACAGGCTCCAGGCTCTGAGCTGTCAGCACAGAGCCCGACGTGGGGCTCGAACCCACAAACCATGAGATCATGACCTGAGCTGAAGTCGGACGCTTAACCGACTGAGCCCCCCAGGCGCCCCAGATTCATGCCCTTACAAAGGACCCCACAGATCTCCCACCCCCCCGTTCTGCTGCATGAGGACACAGCCCAGTAGTAGGCTCTCACCAGACCTTGACCGTGCTGGCACCCTGATCTCCAGAACTGTGAGTGATACATTGCCATTGCTTACTTTTAAATTGGGTTATAATTGACATATAACATTATATTAGTGTCAGGTGTACAACATAATATATGTGCATATAGCAAAATGGTCACCGTAATTGGCCCAGTTGACATGCGCCACCACACATAAGAATTCTTTTTCTTGTGATGAGGACTTTTCGGATCTACTATCTTAGCAACTTTCAAATACACGGCACAGTATTATCAACGGTATCATTGTGCGGTACATCACATCCCTGTGACTTATTTATCTTATAACGGGAAATTTGTATGTTTTTCCCATAGTCACCCATTTCTCCCACGCCCCCCCCCTGCAACCGCCGATTTGTTCTCTGCAACCATGAGCTCATATTTGTAAAATTATTCTTATTTTTTCAAATTCTACTTAGGTAAGTGAGACCATATATAGTATCTATCTTTCTCCGACTTATTTCAGTTAGCGTGATGCCCTCGGGTTCCATTCGTGTTATTGCAAATGACAAGATTCCATTGTACGTTGTGGCTGCGTAATACTCCATCGTGTACATACATCACATCTTCTTTACCCCTCTCTCATCGATGGACACTTGGGTTGCTTTCCTGTCTCGGCTGTTGTCATTAATGCTGCAACAAATACAGAGGTGCAGACATCCTTTCAAATAAATGTTTTCATTTCCTTCAACAATATCCCAGAGTAGGGGCACCTGGATGGCTCAGTGGGTAGCCCAGGTCATGATTTCACTGTTCGTGGGTTCGAGCCCTGCGTCAGGCTCTGTGCTGAGGGCTCAGCACCTGGCGCCTGCTTCTGATTCTGTGTCTCCCTCTCTCTCTGCCCCTCCCCTCTCGCACTCTGTCTCTCTCTTTCTCTCTCTCTCAAAAATAAACATTAAAAAATTAAAAACAGAAATCTCCCAGAGTAGAATTGCTGGGTCAGAGGGTAGTTCTATTTTTAATTATGTGAGGACAACCCCCCCCCCATGCTGTTCTCCACAGTATCTGTACCAGTCTGCATCCCCACCAACAGTGCAAGAGTGTTCCCCTTCCTCTGCCTCCTCACCGACACCTCTTGTTCCTTGTGTTTTTGAGACTAGCCGTTCTGACAGGTGTGAAGTCATATCTCAGTGTGTTTTTGATTTGCATTTCCCTGATAATGAGTGATGTGCAACATCTTTCTGTGTGCCTCTTGGCCATCTGGATGTCTTCTTTGGAAAAACGTCATTTCAGATCTTCTGCCCATTTTTAAATTCGTTCCTTTGGGTTTTTTTGCCGCAGGATCTTATGAGTTCTTTATGTCCCTTAACAGATATATGACTGCAAATATTGTCTTCCATTTGGTGGTTTGCCTTTCCACTTTGTTGATGGTTTTCTGTGCTGTGCAGACATGTTTTAGGTTGATGCGGTCCCGCTTATTTATTTTTGCCTTCGTGGCCTTGCATTTCTGGTGTTTCTGGGCCACCCAGTCTACGTACTTTGTTACAACAGCTGGAACAGACTAAGACAACACTAGCTGGTAGTAAGTGCTTATCATGTTACAGGCCCTGTGCTAAGCACTTTGCACACATAAATTCACTTAATTCTTACAAGTTACAGTGGGAAGTAGATATTACTGTCTACCTCTTATAGATGCAGAAACAGAGAAGTTAGGGGCGCCTGGGTGGCTTAGTTGGTTGGGGGTCTGACTTTCACTTAGGTCATGATCTCGCGGTTTGTGGGTTCGAGCCCCGTGTCGGGCTCTGTGCTGACTGCCAGCTCAGAGCCTGGAGCCTGTTTCAGATTCTGTGTCTCCCTCTCTCTCTGACCCTCCCCTGCTCACGCTGTCTCTCTCTCTCTCCTAGAAATAAATAAAACATTAAAAAATTTAAAAAAAAAACAGAGACGTTAATTAACTTCCCAAGATCACACAGCGGATGAGCCGCATAGGTGGGATTTGAACATGGCAGTCTGATTCCAGAGCCCCAGCTCCTGATTGCAGTAAATAATGATTCTACCCTTAAGAAATCCTGAATCCAGAGTTGGCTCTGGTGAAGTGTCCTACATCGTATGCTTTGCTGAGGCTCAGTGAGTCAGCATTTCCTTTACTACCTGCCTCTACTCCTGCAACAATGTCTTCTGGCTCCCTCGTTCCAGAGCCTGCTCGCACCAGCCTGTGTTGCGCTCACTCACAGCGGCGGGCCCTGCAAAGGCAGGCCGGGCCAGCGTGGAGTTTGCTGATCCTGGTTCTGTGACAAGATGCCATCAGGGTGGTGGCACTGGAAAGGAGGCTCTTGGAGACCGAGCAGCGGTCCTTGTCAGCCACGTTTCTGTTGCTGGTGCTCAGAGAAGCCTTCTGGGGGCATCCTCAGCCCGGCCTCCCTGCAGAGACTGAGAAGGGCTGCTTTGGGCACTGAGGCACATTAGTCCCTGAAGAAGGGGTGTGCCTTCTGCCACCACGCCCGCCCGCACCTGCCTCAGCCCACTGCTTCTGAGAATGAGTGAAGTAGACTTGATGGGTCACCCCAGTTAGCCCATCCAGACTTCCAGAACCTTCCTGAACTGCAGTATCCATAGAAACGGGCTGGACGTGCCAGCTTGCAAACCTGGGGCTTTCTCTGTGCTGGACGCTGTGATGGCACATCAGCCCTGGAGATGGGACAGCCAGGGGACACCCCTGAGCGAGACAGAGGGGTCCTAAGATCTGATGTCAGCCCCCCACCCCCACTGGCAAAGTCACCGTCTGGGGGAGAGAGAGACTAATAGACGTCCTGACCAGGGGCCACATCAGCAAACTCTCTTTGAAACTCGCCACGCCCCATGGGACCTCCAGTGCGTTTCCTGTGTCTCTAGTCTCAGTTTCTCCCTCTGCAGGAGAGGAACGTGCTCTGGACCCATGACCTTCAGCTCTGGCTGCGTATTACCACCCACAGGCGAGCTTTAAACATTGTGGTGTCCCTGCCCTGGGCCCGAAGACTCTACACACTTGGCCCCTACAGCCGTGGGGGCCTGACATAGTTCATTACCCAGGAGCTGAAGCCTGCTTGAACCACTTGCAAAGACCTAACTACGGGAAGAGATTGACTCTTTGTATTTTTCCTTCCAAAGGTGGTGGTGTAGCCACTCAGGAGCAAAACTACCCAGATTTGAACTCCAGCAACACCACATTCTAGATGGGTGACCTTGGGCAAGGCACTCGGCACCCCATGACTCCCATTTCCTCATCTTTGGGGCGGAGGCCTTACCTCCCAGGGTGGTTATGAGGATTAACTAGGTACAGCACCCCACCCACAAATATCAGTGATCACTACATGCCTGTGACTTTATTACTCTTATGTCATTTCTTTCTTTTTTTTTAATTTTTTCAATGTTTATTTTTGAGAGAGAGAGAGAGAGGCAAGCGAGAGAGGGGCAGAGAGAGAAAGAGGGAGACACAGAAGCAGAAGCAGGCTCCAGGCTCTGAGCTGTCGGCACAGAGCCCGACGTGGGGCTCAAACCCACAGACCGTGAGATCATAACCTGAGCTGAAGTCAGACGCTTAACTGACTGAGCCATCCAGGCGCCCCATCTTACATCATTTTTTAAAGGAGAGATAAACATTGGTGCCTACTGTCAGGGAAAGGTGCACAATTCTTTGTTTTCGATTGCTTGTTTCTTTGGAAAGAAAGACGGTTATACATTAAAGTCCAAACATGAACCAAGAATAGAGAACTCGTTTGAAAGGCTATTAACCGGCATGGCATCAGTCTGGTAAAAGTGCCATTCATTTAGCTATCAAATAATACTTATTTATCAAGTATTTATCAAAACCTCCTATGTACCAGGCCCTGAGCTCAGTGTAGGAGCACCAGCGGTGAGTGACAGAGACAGAACCATCCTGTCACAAAGAGCTAACGGCTGTCTTAGATGGTCCACAAATACTTACCTAAGAAATCCATCGATTCCAGTCCCTGTGATTACCAAGAAGAAGATGGTGTGGGCCTATAACAGGGGGGGTGTGGAGGGGGAAACTTCCAGAGGAAGTGACAGCCAAGCTAAGATCTGGAGGATGAGTAGAGGGTCTCTGAGTGTGGAGGGAAAACATTCCAGCAGCAGCAGAAAGACCATGTCCAGGTCCCCGAGGCAGGAGAGAACCTGGGTATGCAGGGGACGGCAAAGAGCCCCAAGTCCTGGGAGGACGGCAAGCGTGGGAGGGAGCGTTGGGGGATGTGGTAAGAGAGGCAGACGTGAGCTGGTCCTTCGGGCCTGAGGGCCAGGACGGGGGTTTGCATCAAGAGCTACAGTAGGTACCACTGGCGATTTTTAAAGCAGGGCTGTGGACTGCCTTGCTGTTTGTTCACTGTGGCTGCTGTTTGGAGATGCACAGCAGGACCACCAGTGGCTGGAAGAACGGGAAGGACCAGTTAGGAAGCCCTGCTGTGAGTGTCACCAAGGAGCCCAAAAGGCCAGATGACAAAGCTGTCACATGCAGGTTGAATGGAGCTGGGGTCATCTGGTCCCCGGGCTCTCTGGTGAATGACGGGCCGCATCTCATTGTACCCTGAGCTGATTGCACCACCTCGCCCTGAGCTCCACTGTCTTCCACTTATTTGTGTTTATTCCTATTGATTATCGCCTTGTGGTCAAAAGGGGGCTGCTGTGGCTTCAGACTTCACAGCTGTGTCCCAAGAGGAAAGGAAAAGGAAACCCTTCCCCAGATGCCTCCAGCCAACTTTGCTTTGTATCACATTGGCCAGATTCACCCATAAAGGTGTCCCGTGACCATTTCTACTTGAAAGCCAATTTTCACCTTCCCAACCTCTGGGCTGGGAGGTGACAAGGGAGAGAGGGATTGGAAATAGCTGCAGACTGGCCAACAACTTGTGTCTTTCCATAGCCTGAGCCCACATAATAGTATGAAGAGCATAGTGTGTCTGAAAATGGTAGGGTGGATATGAGTGGACCTTAGACTGTGGGTGGGGAAAGATGATGTCATGGTCAAGGTCTGATGTGGTGGAGGGGGCCACTGAAGGCTCTTCAGCCTGTTGGAGGAATGTCAGGACAAAATTTACATCCTAGAGAGGGCACTCTGGTTATTATCTGGAGACTGGTTTGGGCTGGAATTGGACTAGAAGGTGGTAAGAGGTGTTTGCAATGCCCATCCTGTGAAGTCAAGGTAATATAGAATAATATAGGCATAGAATTTAGAATAAATCAGCACCTTTTTGAGCTGCTTACTGGATCAAGAAAAGGAAGTGACCAAATAAATAAGACTAGATTAATACTCACGAGAAACATGGGAGAATCCATCCCCGTGGGGAAGTAGACTATGATACGGCACTTACATCTCATGTTTAATCTGATGGAAGTGGCTTTTCTCTGCATTTTTTATGCATGGAAAATCCCAGGCCATACTGAGTTACTGACTCAGCCATGTAAAGCAAACTCAAGGTTACATCCAAAGGAGAGGGAGTACAAATTACTTTAACACTATAGAATAGGACATTAGACTAAGTATTTCTAACAAGTGAGAAGTGAGGAGTACCATTATACACGTTCTTTCCTGTAGATCTGCTGGCTTTGTAAAAAAGGCCATCATATGCTTACGTACCTACTGAAAAAATCAAATTATAAAAAGTAATTGCAGTTAAGAAGAAACCATTTAAAGGGACACCTGCATGGCTCAGTCGGTTAAGTGTATGACTTGTGATTTCAGCTCAGGTCATGATCTCACAGTTTGTGAGTTCAAGCCCTGTGTCAGGCTCTCTGCTGTCAGCACAGAACCCGCTTCAGATCCTCTGTTTCCCTTTCTTTGCCCCTCCCCCCTTCTCTCTCTCAAACATACAAGCATTTTTTTAATAATAAAAGAATAAATCATTAAAACCCACAGAAACCAAATCACCTAGCATTTTGGCACATGTCCCTTTTTATCCCTATGGGTACATTTCCCCACAATATTCCTAATAAGAAGCAATGTACAATTTTATCACCTCATCTTGTAGATGTCTCCCCTTGCTAGCAGTCTTCATAAACTTCACTTTCCATGGTTTATATGCCACAAAACCCTCTTGACCCCTGTTATTGAACATTTGAGTGGCTTTCTTTTTTTCTGTAATAAATAACATGGTGATTACCGTCGTGCACAAATTTTAGTCTTCACTGAAGACTATTTCCTGGAGACGGATTCTCAGAATTGGAATGGCTGTCTCAAAGGGAACAAGCATTTTTAAAGCCATTGATACCTATCACTGATTCGGAAATCCGCACCTCTAACCAAAGTTAAAGGCAGACAATGTGTGGGAAAGCCCTGCTTTCTGGACCCTCTCCCTCAGCAGCCTGTGGGTTTGGTCATTATGTCTGTGGACGATTTATTGCCTTATTTCTAAATAGGATCAATACAGCCAGGAGCCCCAGCATAATGAGATTCAGAGGGGCCTCTGCTCATGAATGCATCCATCAATTAGACCAGAAAGTTAAGAACAGTGAACGTGAAAATGGCTTCTATGACTCTTGATATTGAAACACAGATTAGGGCATTTCGGGAGAGGAGGGAAGATGTTTTATCTGTATCCATATTTTCTGTATTCCATATGATTAGGAAGCTCGTGGAAATTGAATAGGAGCTCACCTGTTTCCTAGTATATGCTCTTTCCCCATTACCCACTCAGCTTGCTGACCCCACTGCCCTTACTCAAAATGTATTTCAAGAGTAACCATTGGGAAGCACCCGGTTGGCTCAGTCAGTAGGGCATCCTGCTCTTGATTCGGCTCAGGTCCTGGTCTCACGGTTGTTGGATCGAGTCCCGTGTCAGCTCTGTGCTGACAGTGTGGAGCTGATTGGGATTCTCTCTCTCTCTCTGCCCCTCCTCCTCTCTCTCTAAATATATAAATAAACATTTTTTTTGATATTTATTTTTGAGACAGAGCATGAATCGGGGAGGGGCAGAGAGACAGATGGAGATGCAGAATCTGAAAACATCAATAGACATGTTAAAACAGAAAAAAAATAACCGTTGCCTGTGGGCTGTGCTGCAGAAGTTGGGCCGCGCGCTGGGGACGTGGCCATCCTCAAGGAGCTGTCGTCTGGCATCTCGATTATTTGCCAAGGCTCAGATGCCAGCCGTCCTTTTCGCTGAGGCCTCTGACTGCCACCCTCTTCACAGCAGCGCTGCGAGGTGTGGGTTATCACCCTCCCCTTACCGTCCAGGAAAAAGAGAGGTGAAGTAGCTGCCCAGGGCCGCAAAGGTAGGGAGCTATGGGGCCGTGCCTGTTGTGATCATTCCTCTTTATACAAAGACAGAGGCATGACTGTGAAAGCAGTTTGAAGAAGTGGCTGAAAATGCTGTTTGCCCGGATCCTGGCCTACTTTATCGGTAAAGTTGTATCTACTGCAGTTATAAACACATTCTGTTCATTCTACTTCTCTCCTGTTACTTTTACAAATTTGGAATCTCTCTCTCATCCATTCGTGCGTGCATCCAGTCTTCTCAAACACACACCAGGGCCCACTGGTGCGTGGAGGAGGAGCGCAGATCTGGATTTAGGAAGGGCCAGAAAACCCCCACATGTTCAGAAGGCGTAGAGGGAGGGGCGCCTGGATGGCTCATCAGTTGAGCAACCAACTTCGGCTCAGGTCATGATCTCACGGTCTGTGAACTTGAGCTCCACATAGGGCTCTGTGCTGACAGCTCAGAGCCTGGAGCCTGCTTCTTATTTTGTGTCTCCCATTCTCTCTGCTCCTCACCCACTCACGCTCTGTCTCTCTCACTCTCAAAAATGAATAAATGTTAAAAATTAAAAAAAAAAAAAGAGGCATGAAGGGAGAAGAAACCCATCAGCTCTAGTAAAACCTCTGTTGCAGGAATGTGTACGTGGTACCACTTTCGAGTTCATGAAGGAGTAGCCCTCCTAAAAATTGATGGCAGGGACCTCATCCCTGTTTGACCTGAACACCAAAACAGCTTTTTGCCCAGCGCTGGAAGAAACAGGCAAGAGTGAAGCGGAGAGGGCATTAGTTGGAGGGCTAGGGAGCAAGCAATACCAAGCTCGGCCATAATTGAGCTGGGTGATGACTGTGGGGCCACTTTGTCTCTGGGGATCTCAACTAATTATATGGAGACTTATTTTAGATAGCTTCTTTGGAATAACTAATATTCTAATTAAAACACCGTGATTCACACCAAACCTGTTTATAGCATAATGTGGACCACAACAGACACATTAAAATATAAAAATTAGTGGCCAGATGGAGCCAACAGAATAGATTCTCAGATTCTGAAGGCTTTTGTTTGAAACACACACACACACACACACACACACACACACACACACACACACACACACACAAATTTTGCATTAGATTCCCCTTTACTTGCAAGAAAATGCCGAATATTCCCTGAGGAAATATGTTGGAACTGGGTTGCATTCAATGAGAATCACATTAAGTTGATCCAGGTTTAATCTGTCCTTTGTCTGCACCCCTTCTTCCCCCCCCCCTCCCCCCGCTTGGGGCC
>NW_027551568.1:4845463-4888368 GCF_008692635.1 Crocuta crocuta
CCCCCCTCCCCCTGCCTGGGGCTGTTTTCACGTGTGTTTTTCTGTGGGCCTTGGAATCTGACAGGGTCTCCTTTAAAATCCAGCTGCCACCGCTTACTGGCTGTGGGACCTTAGCAAACTCCTTGCTAAGCCTCAGTGAATGTCCTCCTCCGTGAACGTGGAAAATGATAAACACGCATCGCGGGGAGCCGTGAGGATTCAGTGTGGCAGTACCTGTCAGGGGCTCAGGACAGAGGCTGACACGTGAGCGGTGTGGTCGAGGGCTGCTGTCCCTGGAATCCTTGGATTATCCGGTTATGTCCTTGCTGATCCTCCCTCTTGGAGCACTAGGTCCCCCTCAGGGCAGGTGCTCCCACATCACCCTCCTCGTCCCCATTTACCCAAGTTCTCCTCCCAGGGTGTTGCTCGCTGGTCCTTCAGTCCCGGTCCACAGCTCCTGACAGCACAAACCTTGCATTCGTGCAAATCCTGAGAGCTCAGCCCAGTGTCTGGTGTGCAGGGAGCCAAGCACCTGCTTTACTGACTGAGCTAGACTGCACGTTCAGATGAGGGACACAGCAAAAGGGAAACTATGGGGCGCCTGGGGGGCTCAGTCGGTTAAGCGTCCGACTTTCGCTTAAGTCACCATCTCGCGGTTCGTGGGTTCGAGCCCCGCGTCGGGCTCTGTGCTGACTGCCAGCTCAGAGCCTGGAGCCTGTTTCAGTCTGTGACTCCCTCTCTCTCTGACCCTCCCCTGCTCACGCTGTCTCTCTCTCTCTCCTAGAAATAAATAAAAATATTAAAAAAAGAAAAAAGAAAAAAGAAAAGGGAAACTATTTCTGGCTCAGGAACTGCTCCTGATAAAGTGTTGCTGGAAAGAAGGTCCTCACCCCCAAACATCAAGAAGAGAATAAAATTGAAGGCAGAGCCCACTGAATGCGCCCCTCGGTGCCAGGAGCACTTGCCGTCGAGCACTCGTTCGCTCATTCCAACCTTAGATACCTAGCTCTCTGTGTGACCACAGCGCGCATGCTCAGTGTGCAAGGCGTTCGTGTGGCCCCTGCACAAAGTAGAAGGGCTTGACTCTCAAGTGAAGAGATAAGAGAGGTGGGCGGGGCTAGGTGTTGCAGGCTCCTGGAAGTCTCGCTAAGGAACTCGGCTTTATCCTAAGAGCAGAGAAAGACAGGGAGTAGAAGCAAGGCAGTGATACACTCAGCCTTCTAGTCATTCTGGCTGTTGTGCGGAGCGTGGATTGGGGTGCGGCCTCACCTAAAAGCAGGGAGCCTGGTTAGGAAGCTATCCTCGTGGTTCAGGTAATTGAGGGTGCTGGTCTGGCGGAACTATGACAGTGCAGAGGGCGCAGAGGAATCAGAGAGAGAGGAATCCAAGCAGAGAATACCAGCTCTGTACTTTCTGGGCACTTTTAATCTATGAAGTAGGTCAGGCCGGCACTGCTTTGATTAACACATCAGAGTGAGAGAAAGGGTGGTGATGAAGCGGTCCCCAAGTATGACCTTCTTGTCTCCTTTATACATCCCCACGGAAGGCTGCCTGACCTTGGGGGGTTAAGTGAATGGTGTCAAGGAGAGTCACATCTGTGTGGGCTCCTCCTGTCAGAGTGCCTTCTCTCATAGAGGAGATCTTGTCTTCATAAAGGTCTGAAACTAAGTAGGGCATGGACTAGTGTCCCCATTTTTGCCCTCATTTTCTGATACCCAAGGGCTTCCCCCCTCCCCATCATGTGGTTATCTCCTTGCCTGGGATCTCTGCTGTTATCTGCTCATGCATTTGCTTCCCTGATTGGACCAGGAAGGGAGGCTGGAGCTTAGAACTCTCCAGCCCTCTGAGGCTTGTGAGCACCTGCCATGATTATATAGAAACATCGAGTCACATGGGGGGAAGGGACTTTACAGTCCACTGGTTAAATTTTCCTCCAAATGCAGGAGTCCTCTTCAATATTCTCAATTTCCTGCTATATGTCTGTCATATAGTAGGTACTTGATAATGAGTAAATGAGTGAATGAATGAATAAATGTATGAGTGGGTTAGTGAATGAGTGAATGAGTTAATAATGAATGAATAAACGAGTGAATGAAAGAATGCATGCATGAATGAGTTAGTGAGTGAGTGCATGAATGAGTGAGTGGATGAGTTAATGAAGGAATGAGTGTATGAGTGAGTGAATAAGTTAAGGAGTGAATGAGGGCACAAATGAATGAGAGAGTGAATTGAGTGAATGAGTTAATGAATGAACAGGAGACTGAGTGAATGAGTTCATGAGTGAATGAGTGAGTGACTGAGTCAGTGAGTGAGTGTATGAGCTCATGAGTGAGTTAATGAATGAATGAGTGAGTGAATGATTTAATAAATGAATATGGGAGAGAGGGAGGGAGGGAGTGAGGGGTAGCTCTCATTGTTAGGAAGTTTTTTACCCTTGGCTGAAACTTGCTTCCTGCTAACCGCCACTTCCTGAGCTAGGTCCACTCATTGACTCTACAGGGATTCATAGGATCACACTCTCCTCCTCCCCATGGTGGCTTCTCACGTAGTGGAGCCACAGTGACCTGCTCTTTCTTCTTCAAACATGCCAACTGGGTCCTGCCAAGTTTGTTTCAATCGTGATCCTTTTGCCTACCTGTCCCTTCTGCCTAGGATTCTTGACTCAAATTTCTTTTCATGGCTAGATGCTCCTTGTTATTTTAGTCTTAGCTCAAATATCGCCTCCTCAGAAAAGCCATTTATAACCTATAAGTCTAGAGTAACTTCCTCTGCCCCTTCCCCTCTTCATCTCTCTGTGCTGAATCCTGGGTGATTTCTTCAGATCTGTCTTCCAGTTCACAAGGTCTTTCTTCATCTGTGTCTAGTCTACTGCTTAACCTGCCCATTGAGGTCTTCTATCACTCTATTTTTTATTTATAGAATGTGTTTATGAATATTGTAATCATTCTTATTTTAAAGTCCTTTTTAGAGTTCCTGTTACATTTATCCCCCAGAGCGATTTCTCCCATTTATTGCATCTGCTGGCTGTCTCTCAGGAGTTGTGTATCTTTGTATTGTAATAATTTTTAACTGTAACTTTATCAGGAATTATCATCTATGTGTGACCCACATAGGTTATGGAGGTAACCCTATGGTGTTTATTAATGCTAGAGGAGTTGTTACATTAAATTCTTGATGAATGCAAGATCAGTGCAAGGATTTGGGCATGAACCTAATGCATGATGTAGACAAGAGATGATGATTTCTTTTTTTCAAAGTTTATTTACTTATGGGTAGAGAGAAGGGGAGATAGAGAATCCCAATCAGGTTCCACACTGTCAGGGTGGGGCTCGATCTCACAAACCATGAGATCATGACCTGAGCTGAAATCAAGAGTCAGACGCTTAACTGACTGAGCCACCCAGGCACCCCAAAAGATGACAATTTCTTATGTTTGGTATCACTCACCTGATTCCAGTAAAGAAGACTTTACCCTGAAATACACACACAAGATCACACAATGTAGCAGTGCCCAAATGCCTGGTACCTAATGCAGGAGCATAATGCATAAAAATCACCCAGCTTAATGCATGGATATGAAACTCATTGAAAATAGGTTTCTGAGATAGCCTCCTGGATGCTGACTTCCTAAGTCTGGGTTTGAGCCAGGAATCTGAATTCCTATCAAGTTCTTCAGGTGATTCCGATGCATAGCGAAATTTGGATACCAGTGATCCTATAAGCTTTGAAGACTGGAATTGAAATTATTTTTGTCTCATTTCCTTCAAATGAAAAGATTTAAAGCAGGTGATAAGATATATGCAAATACATTTTGAAAAGCAGACTTAGAAAATACCTACACAAGCAGATAACCTAAGTGAGTGTGATCTGACTTTATCTACTCCCATACTGGGGGCACGCCAGGTATGCTGTGGTTGGCATCCTCAATGACCCTCCATGTCATGTGGCTGTGGACTGTGTGTGACCCACTATTATCCATTTCTGGAGACCTCGGGCATTACTACAGAGCCCACCCCTGTGAAGTCTATTATGGGGCAGTTGTGGAACTGGAAAGTGATGCTTCTCTCTGATATGGCTTTGCCGTTTCTGGGGTCTCCTTCTGCAAACCATCAGGCTGCTCAAATGCATTTATTGACTGGCAGCCCCCCTTGTTTCCTGGATCACCAGCTGTCTGGGCAATGAAGGCTCCTCTTCGCAAGCTGATGTGCCTTGCTGAGCTGTGTTCTTTTGCACCTCTAGGCTTCTGCCCAAGCTGTTTCTTCTGACCAGAAAACTTAAGACTCTATTCAATTATCTCTGTCCCCAGGCAGTCCTTCTCCTCTGCTTCCTCCATTTCCTTCCTTCCTTTTATCTGTCATTGATTGAGCCCTTACCATGTCTTAGCACTGCACTGGAACTCCCCAATTTCCTTCCATCCCAGCATCTGCCACTGCAGACCTTCCTAGCCTCACATCTTGCCATGCTGTCCTTCCCTTCCCTGCTCTCTCCACCCTGGCTTCTTNTAAGTTTCTCCACCCACTCTCCTATTCCCCCCACCTTGATTGTTGTCTCCTGGTTACCTACAATTGTCTCATTCTGGCTTCCTTCTTCACTGCTGCCCTTTTGTGATTCCTAGATTACCCTCTGTCTCCTCAACCGTACGATAGCCTCACAAGCGCAAGCCCTGTAACCTCTGCACCTAGCAATGAGCCTGAAATACAGCAGGTGCCCAGGTTTGAGCAGATGAATGAAGATATCCTCGAGAACCTCAGTCTATCTCTTCCCTTGGATCAGTTCTTAACCTTCTTTTGGCCACTATCCCCTTTGAGAGTCTCATGAAAGCTAAAAACCCTCTCTGCACAAATACACATGAACATTTATTCTGTATTATTTCAAAATTGAAAACCACCCCCAATAAAGAAGCCACTGTCTATTAATTCCAAGCTAATATTTTTTTCTTGAGAGAGCAGCTGGTGAAATTGTGCACAGATATCATGATTTAAGCCCAACACATTAAAATTTTTTCTTTTATTTATTTACTTAAAAATTTTTAATGCTTTATTTATTGCTGAGAGAGAGAGAGAGAGAGTGAGCAGGGGAAGGTCAGAGAGATAGGGAGATGCAGAATGTGAAACAGGCTCTGAGCTAGCTGTCAGCACAGAGCCCAATGCGGGGCTCGAACCCACAAACTGAGATCATGACCTAAGCCGAAGTCAGATGCTTAACCAACTGAGCCACCCAGGCGCCCCTAAAATTTTTTTCAATGTTCAATTATTTTTGAGAGACAGAGAGAGACAGAGCTTGGGTAGGGAAAGGGCAGAGAGAGGGAGGGAGACACAGAATCCGAAGCAGGCTCCAGGCTCTGAGCTGTCAGCACAGAGCCCGACGCGGGGCTCAAACCCATGAGCCATGAGATCATGACCTGAGCTGAAGTTGGACTCTCAACCAACTGAGCCACCCAGGCGCCCCTACATTTAGAGATGTAAATGGGCCTCCTAGCATCTTAAAAGGCTTGTGCATTCAGATGGCATCATGGGGGTGCTGTGCTGGCTGGTATGTCCCCTTTAAAATCTCACCTCCCTACTTTTGTTGTTGCAGGAAAGAAGACAGCACAGAGGCACGCACATCCATCTGAGAAATATTTATGTCCCTCCCGACTGACCAACAGAGCAGCAGTGGCCCCAGGATTTGTGGTTCCTGGGACCTGAGTTACAAGTCAAAGGACTGTCTTCCTATTCTAAGTCATTCATGGGAATGTCTCCCTTTTGTATAATACCAGCCAGGGGACCAAAGGATGGCTCTTGACTATCAGAAGCTGTATGGATTGGCACGGGGTGGTGGGAGAAAGCTCGGTTCTGGAGTCCCAACCTCTCGGCTGGCTTTACCTCTCTTAAGCTATGTCACCTTGCACGAATTACTTCGAACTTCCACTTCTTTATCTGTCTGAGGGTCTAAACGCTTACTTGACAGTTTTGTTCTGATGACTAAATGAGCTCATGGCTATGAAAGTGTCCTGTACACTGTATGATGCTTCCCACAGGTCAGAGATCCTTGTGGTTTGTAAATGCGATTCTCTCATTCCTATGACTGACCATACTCTGTTATTACTACTCATTACACTTACAGTTCTACGTTGCTGTCATCCAAGATGGGTGATGAGGTAGCATGGCAGATTATAGTTTTTACAAAGCCTTAGTAGTCATCTTGATATTGTAGACCTCCTGCAGAAGCCTGAGCTAAGGTGAAGGTTCTAACCTGCGTGAAAAATTGTATGCATGTGAGCGCTTCCTTGGGAAGAGGGGCCATGGGTTTCATTAGATTGTCAAATGAAAGTGGAACCCTCAAAAGCCAAACACCCCTAGTTTCGGGGGAAAGGGCTCCATTGAGGAACTCAGAGACCCAGCTCTGCCTCTAACTGGCTGGTGATTTTGAGGCCTCAGTTTCTGATCCACAGAATGGGTGCAGCCACATGCCCTCCAGTAACCCTCACAGTCTGACAGCGGATGAGTCTGTAGCCCCCTCCCCCCCCATATGAGAGGAGACTCTGCCCGCTGCAACAAACAGTTGCTGGGTCCCTACTGTGTGTTAAACTCTGGCCGGCTGGAATTTCCTGTACCCTGTCTTCTTGCTTCCCGAGTAAGTGGAAGAGTTGTTCTAATTTAACCATCTGTCACTTCAGGCAACTGTGTCCACAGATTGTCCCCCAGATAACCAGAGCACTTCAAAGTTCTTAAAGCACTCAAAGCTCATTAAAGAGCATTGTGGCCCAGCCACTGAGGGGGGTTGCTCTCTCTGAAAAGACTTCCCTGTAAATTACAAGACTGTGATGCCATCTTCCTTGGACAGTTGAAGGCGTAACAGGGACACTGGACTCTAAACATCCCCCTGGAAGACAGAATGAAAAGCAGGTTGCAATCTCCACGAGCCAAATTCTTTCCTGCCCTGCTGCTACTGGCAGAGATTGACTGCAAGGAGACAGGCCAGTGGTCAGGATCTGCCCAAAGTCTTTGGCCTCAGCAGAACCTGGGCTGGCTCAGTGAGGGGTAAGTGACAGGCAGGCCCCACGACCCACGGGGCAGATCTCAGAGAGCTGTAGTCTGCAGCGGGCACACCGACAGCCCTTGGGTCAGATCTGGCTCACAAACACATCCTGTTTGGCTTAGGTTTGTTTACAAAACAGTGGTAAAGTACATATGACATAAAATGTACCATCTTAACCATTTTTAAATGCCCAGTTTAGTACGTTCACATGGTGGGCAACTGTCACCACCATCCATTTCCAGAACTTTTCCATCTTCCTGAACTGAAACTCTGTCCTCATTAAACACTAACCCCCCCTTCTCCCTTGCCTCAGCCCCCGGAAACTCCCACTGTGCTTTCCATCTTGACAAATATGATTGCTCTGAAAACTTCATATAAGTGGAGTCCTACAAGATTTGTCCTTTTGGGACTATTTCACCAGCCATACTGTCCTCTGGGCTCATCCATGTTTCCTTTTTAAGGCTCAATCATATTTCCATGGATGGACAGGTCATATCCTGTTTGCCCGTCTATCTGTCGACAGACACTTGAGTTGTTTCCACCCTCTGGCTCTAGTGAATAATGCTATTGTGAACATAGAGGTAAAAATACCTGCGTTGTATTTGTCACTATTGGGATTAGCAATGCCATTTAAAAACTGGAAGACTTCTCATAAAAGTATGAATTTCTGGCTTCTCTTGGAAGAGCACTGGATCTGGCATTCAAAGCTTCTACCTTCATGGCCATGCTCAGAGATGAATGAGGCCGGCATACTCCTTGGCCATGGGAAAGGCACTTCTCCTCCCCACTTTACTTACCTGTCAAATGGGATAATAAAATCGCTGCCTCAGCACCTACTGTGAGCATTAACCGATAAACTAGAAGGGAAAGCACTTTGCAGACCTCAGTGTTGTGCATATGCTTTCTTCATGTCATTAATTCAGTGCATGTCTACTGTGCACCTACTGTGCGCCGTTATGAACATGGTGGTCTGTCTCATGACAATTTGGAAAAGGTCCCCAGGCTAAGGAAGAGAAGATTGCTTGTCAGATGGTTGTACTATGCATTCGTAGATTATGATTAGCAACAGCCAAGGAGTTGGCATGGCAACGTTTCCCCACAAACTGCTAGGCAGTGTTCTTAAAATAGGTTCCCCAGAGGTGTGGCAGCAGTGAGACGCAGAGGCAGCGTGGTCTGATGGCTCTGCGGACCGAGGTGGACTCCACTGCTCCCTGTGTTCTCAGAGTGGCCATGCCACCACCCCCTCCCTGAGCAGATCAGAGGCACAGTAATTAAGATAGATCTGGAGGCATCCATCATTGGAGCTGGAGACTTAATTTGTCATAAATACCCCTGCCTTTCCCCATTTGACAGGTGAGGTAAGGAAACCGGAGCCCAGAGGGATTACATGACCTACCCATGGTCATACAGTATCTTGATTGCAGATGTGACTGAATCTGGTTCTGATGTCTTTATAGAGGCTTCTCCAACTATGCCACGATGCACGCTTTTCTGATTTGGAATTCTAGATCCGGGTCTGATGCAATTCATTTTCTAGTGGGTTTCAATCTACATGGCATCACTTAGCAACATGTATCAGGTCAAGGAATTCTTTCCTTTTGTATAGAATCTGTGCCCTTGTTTCTCCCTGCGGGAGCCTTGAATCTCAAGATACCATAGAAAGCCACCTGCTTCCTGGCCGGGCGGAGATGATTGTGATTTAAGTTAATCTCTCCACAGCCTTCTCTACCCTAGTTTCCCAATGTGTAAATCAAGCAGTGGAACCTATCAAAAGTTTATGATCTACTTTGCAATGAGATTACTGTGTAAGTTAGTGACCCCTCATGCAGAGGATGGGGGAGCTAAATCCTTTAAAAGATCAATTCCTTTCCTTCTATTTGTGTTACTCAATAATTTATTGCATAAATTTTATAAACAAGAGAAGGTTTTTTGGTGTTTTTTAAATTTTGTTTTGTTTTTACCTTCAGGCTGGCGGGCCACTTTTAAGAGATTCACAACTCTTGTTTAATCCAGGGTGAAATTCCAGGACTGGAATGTGAACCTTTTTTTGAGCACTGTCTACTTCTGAGAATAGGGTGCTAGACATTTGTGACATATTTTAGAGACTCGACCTTTCTTTCTCTATGCAGTTAGGGCCTTGCAGTGGAAAGGGCTATGGGCTGGGAGCAGGGAGGTCTGCCCCATGAGCTCTGCGAAACCGACTCTCTAAGCCATTGGTAGGCTATAAAGATTGCTCTAGGTAGCGATAGTTCTTTGCTGTGATTTCGAGTTGGACTCACCTGCAGAGCTTTTTAAAAACCCAACACACAGGCCCCTTCCAGGCCTTGAAATCAGCCTATCTTGGGTGAGACCCAAGCGGGGATCTTTACAAAAGCCCCCAGTGATTCTAATGGGCGGCCAGAGGGAAAAGCATCAGATTATCCCTTTAAGTTCTCCTATCTCCTATATTAATTAAGTTCCAAGATGCCACTGGGGATTTATTCTGTGTTAGACTCATTTATTTTTGCTCCTCGCTAGGAAAGAAATGTGTACTCAGCGTTGATAGGAGGAATTTTTTCAACTTTGGAGTATTTTTGACCACGAGTCAGCTCTGTAACTTCACCTTTAGAGGCACTTTTAAGCAGCTAATGATCCTTAGGAAAATGAAATGCATGGCATTGTAGCATTCAGCCCTACTGTGGCAGAACCTGATGCTGAGCTTGGTGGCTGATCACAGCATGCCTGCATGGAAGTTCAGACAACACAGCTGGGTGATGCAATAGACACTGAGGATGAACCTCTTGTGTACAGCTGACTGCATCCTAAGATCTCCCAGAAATAGATATTCCAAATCCACCACTATATATAGCTTTATCAGTTGTGCAACCAAATAGAAGCTGATTTCTGTTCAGCATTTGTGCCAATGGCCAACTGGGTTCCTATCTGGACTTGAAATAAATTCTTTGGGAATTCTTGATGCCTTAAGGAGGTGGAGAAGGAAGACCCCTGGGAATTGTTCATGTATCTAGCCCTCTTCCTTGTTTTAGAAGAATTTCTAAAAAAAGATAGTATGTGCCTTGGACTAAAACTTGTTTTTAAGAAGTTGGTAGGCTTAGGATGGAAGGACTGGTTTCTTTATCCCATTGGATCTTCCCTAAATCCTGTCTAGTTTCAGAAAGCACAGCTCTCATCCAAACCTGATTTCTACATCCATGGCACAAATGTGTTCCATGGAGTCATGGAAAGACTAACAGGAGAACTGATACAAATCAAAGTCAGGTTTGCTCCACCACCATTTTATTTTGTCCTTGAAAAGTATTATGAGGCTACGTCCAAAGGTGAGTTGATGACACATTTATATGACGGCAGAATAAGGGGAGGGGATGACAAATGAATGGGATTGTTAAAAATGGCTGAAAACTTGATATCAACTCTGTATCAATATTTTCTTTTTTAAGGTAAAGCAATATAATACCGTGTTAATGACTATGACATCAAAAGTGACGGGGGAATAAATATTTATACCATCATGGTATAACTATTAGACTTTTTCAACGAGGACGATGCAAAGGTCTGCCTCTAATAGAGATCATGGAAGGGAGTTATGGGCCAGATACACTGGGTTCAGACTGTCCTCTGGTTGTGCATCTGGTTGTGCAAGCTTGGGTGGTGAGCTTACCTCTCTAAATCTCAACGTCCTCCACGGAAACATCAGGGAAGGTGTGAGCCTTGATGAGATAGCATATGTTTTCTAAAGTACCTGCACATATTGGTGCTCTGTAGATGTTGGGAGCCTTCCTCACCTGTTTGGAAATGCTCAGATGCATTTCAGCGCCGTGGTCGGGCAGGTGACATGAAGCTGAGTTGCGTGACTCCATTGGTCTCCCCACTCAGATTGTTGAGATTTGCACAATCCGTTTTTGTTGATGAGGCAGGGAAGGGGCCTGGGTGTCACTGACAAAGAGGGTGAACAAGGCTTGGGAATTCATTTTGGCAGAACCTCCCTGTTCTCTTCAGCCTTCCAGGTTGACTCCTGGGAGGGTATCGTGTGAAGGCTGTGAAGCACAGACAATAGTTTGGAAATTGAAGACTCTCCCACTGGGTCCCAAATGCACAATAATTCTACACCTTGCTACTGCTTGAACATTAAAGGAATTTTATATTATATATGGCCATTAATAAACATAAGGGTCAGGATTTTGGCAGAGGTCTGGCCCTCCCCTCAGTTAGAAGTGTGGGTTCACATGGTAGTGGTCTGGCAACAGGAGCAGAGCCCCTTTCCTTCTGGATGCTCCTCAGCAGAACCCTCCCTTGGGGCCAGGAGAAGTGGCTGTCTCCCAGCTCCTGCCTTCAGCAAATGAACAGAGCACTCAGTCCCTGGAGACACCCATCAGATTCCCGATCAGTTGTGAATCAGGCTCCAAGCTCCCTTCTGGGTTTTCAAGATTTGTAACGATTGCTCAATCTTGTGTAAACTAGGCTGGCATTTTCTCTTGTTACCAAGATGTATTTTTCTATGTTAGTTAAACGTATAATTTGTGTAATTTTGTACATTAAAATGTATGCTTTTTCACAATTAAAGTTTTTTTTCCCTTTTGAATGTCTAACTTACTGATGAGTTCTGGTGGAGAATAGTGTCCTTCTCAGAAGTCAAATCCACTTTGCACAAATAACGAAGTGACTTCCTTTATGGCCCTTTATAAGGCTGTGTTAGTTTTCTATTGTTGCTGTAACACATTACCATGAACCTAGAGGCCCAAAACAATACATGCCTATTATCTTACAGCTCTGGAGATTAGAAGGCTGAATTGAGTTTCACGGGGCTAAAATCAAGATCTCTGCAAGGATGTGTTCCTTTGGGAGGCTCTGGGGAGAATTTGCTTCCTTGCCTTTTCCAGCTCCTGGAATCTGCCTACAGTCTTTGGCTTATACTCTCTTCCTCCATCTTGAAAGCCAACAGCGTAGCATCTTCATATCTCTCTGAGTCTGACACATGCTTCTGTCATTATGTCTTCTTCTCTGACTCTGATCTTCCTGCCTTCCTCTTTTGTTTATAAGGATGCTTATGATTACATTAGGCCACACTGGATGATCCAGGATATTCTCCCTTTCCCAAAATCCCAAACTTTACCACATCTGCAAATTCCCTTTTGCCATGTAAGATAACATCTACACAAGTTCTAGGGATTAGGAGATGGGGATCTTTGGGAGGGGGATATTACTCTGCCTACCATAATCCCCTATGAACTGACTTGGAGGCAGTAGGAGCAAAAGGCAAACATTTTAGAATCAAACAGGCCTGAACTTGAACTGTATCTCTGCCACTTGCGACCACACAACTTTAACTGGCCTCGCAAATTCACACCTCACAATAAACTACAATTCCCTTCCCCTCATGTTTTTGGGAAAGCATTGTTTTTACAACTGATACTTGTTAAAAATATCTATTTGCATTTGTTTGCCCAAAAGGGGCCCTGATGGAGAATACGCATTGGAACTGAATGGCCTCTCCTGTTCTCTCCCTGTTGCCGTGTGATGACGTGACCCTTCCTGTTCTCTGCCATCACCCCGGAAGCTCTCATGGGCTGACAGAATGAGCTCCTGGCTTGTCCTTCGCCCAATGCCATGGTTTAATTCACTTGTGATCACTCCTTCCCTGGAGAACTGAGAGCAATCAGAGAACAAGATGGGGAAGGTCACGGCCATCCTCCGGCCCAAATGCAGATTGCTCAGGTTTCCTGGGCTTTTCTCTGCAAGCCTCCACCAGATGCTATTCTCTTGGACTCTCTGCAGGCTGGTAGATGCATTTCCTAACTTTCACCCCCAGCTTGGTTTCTGGCCTCCCTTTCTGTGCTATGCTTGGGTTACTGCCCTTGAATGAAGAGACATTGTAGGAAGCACCCAGACAAAGCTGAGCCAAACCCTGGCATGATCACCTCCTGGCAGTTAACTGGAGCTGTGAGTGTAAGGTGCATACACCTCAGTGCTCCAGCCTGAAAATGGAGATGGTGTTGTCTGCCACACGGGGCTGCTGAGAGAGCTCGTGTCGTGTAAAGCAGAGTGTAGTGTGTAGAGATGAATGGTGTGTGCATGGACCCTTATGTATATGTGGTTGACACTCCATAGAAGTCAGACCCCCCCACCTTGTCTGTAGGGGAGCAGAGGAGTCCTGAGGAGTAACGCAAAGTAACATACAGTGGGTGACCAAATGTATGTTGGATGAAGGATGAATGATTAGTTGCCCCACGTTGTATGGAGGACAGGATTCTAACCCCAAAATCTGGACTATCCCAGGCCTGTTCCTTTCCCGCCCCCTCATTGTACATGAGCAGGGGAGGGACAGAGAGAGAGAGAGAGGGAATGTGAGAGAATCCCATGCAGGCTGCGAGTTGTCAGTGCTGAGCGCATCTCAGGGCTTGATCTCAGGAACTGTGAGATCATGATCTGAGATGAAAGCAAGAGTCAGATGCTTAACCAACTGAGCCACTCAGGAGCCCCCACCTTCCCCCCTCCCAGGCCTATTCCTTTGTCTCCCTTCCCCTAAAGGGATATATTCAGCCACATGTCTTGAGGAGGGTAACAAGTACTCATTAAGATGCAGACTCTGGGACTAGACTACTGTGTCTAAATCCTAAGCAGCATCATTTACCAGCTGTGACTCTAGCCAAGTCACTTATCTCTCTGAGCCTTAGTTTACTCATCTGTAAAATGAGGCTACTTACATCAAAAGTTGCTGGGAAGCTTAAAAGAATTACTATATGTAAAGTGCCTACCATGGTCCTTGGCATGTAGTAAACTCTCTGTAAATGGGAGCTTTTGTTTTCCTTTCTTGGCTCTGCAAAAGGTGACTCTTCCCTTCCTTCTTCTTTGTCCCACTATCTCCTAGTCTTGATAGCTGCCTAGTTCTAGCTCTTTCCCACAGTGGAAAGTGGTTTCTTGGAAAGCAGTGGGATCTCCAGAACCAGGGGTATTTAAGCAAGGAGAGACTGCCTTCTCAAAATGTTGAGAGCAGATACAGGCATGGAGGACTGACCTCAAAGTTCGGTCTAACTCAGAATCTTGGATTCTCTGGTATTTCTGTGGGTGTAGTGGCTATGAATACTTGCGAAGCGTTGGGAGAAGTTTCTGGGTGGGCTTCATTATGAGATTCCCTTGCCTGGGATATACTGGGAATAGTATTTCCCAGGACAGATGGACGTTTTTATTGAAAACACTAGCAATGAAGCCTAGAGTCCTCCAGGCCTCAAGAGGATTATTTGTGATAGAAAGCTGTCCAGGGTGCTCAGGGACAAAGGAGTGAGGAGGGCAGCATGAGGAATGGGGTGGATAGAAGAGAGAGTTGGGGGGGGGTTTGATATTCTCTGTTCTTATGTTTTTTATGGTCAGTACTCCTTGCACTACTGTCATACATGCTTCTTTGAAGGCAGGGGCTTTATAAATACTCCTTTCTATGTTCCCAGCATGGAAAAAGGACTTGCTAAATGCCCACTGAGCTCCCGACCTGGCTGGAATAAGATCCGAGGGACTACTCCTCTGCTTTCACTACTCCTCTCTTGTTTCCTCATCTTCCAAGTGGGCAGTTTGTTACAGGGTTGAAAGACGGTAAATGCGAGGAGGTGTCAGCTACTATGAAGCCAGTAGCCCTAGAGCGATCAGTCCATGGGTTCTGGCCGTCACAAGAATGAGAATGTGACTCCGGCTGTCGTCTGGGACTCCAGACGGGGCCAGACCCGGTGCTGAAGCGACAGCTCCCAGGACAAGAAGACCCAGGCAGGGTGTGAGGTCAGGCTCTCTTCCCCCTGCTGCGGTCCCCACTCAGCCCCAGATGCTGCCTGTCTGGACTCGCCCGCAGAGGGTCGGCAGCTGGTGCTTCCATCCGTGCAGAAAGAGCAGCTGGGCTCGCCAGGTCCCCGGAGACCCTCAGGCCCCTCTGCCTGATAATAATCGTGGAAAAATGAGGGACAGTGTCTAGAAAGACACATGGAGCCTGGCCTTGAAGAAGGATTGAGGGGAGACACAGATGAATGACCCCCAAGACCCCATGCCTTCCACCTGGCCTAAGTCAGAGGACGCCTGGGACCCTCGATTGCAAGCTCCTGGCACATTAAGCGTAAGCAGTACAAGGTGTCGTGGGAGGTGACCCTAGAATGAGGAATATTTATGTCTGGGTGACTGACAGGAGAATGTGTGTATGTGTGTTCATCTATCTCTCTGTGTGTCTTTCTCTGGAGCGCTCCTATTTAAGCTTCCAACTTTCCTTGTTTCTGGTGTGGATTTCTGTGTGGGTGTCCTGACTGGGTTTATGAGTGCGCTTGTGTGGAGTCACCTTGTGAGTTTGCCTTTGGTATGAGTGTGTGACAATCTCTGTGTGGAGTGGGTGTCGTAGCAGTGAGCAATGTGTACGTGTGTGTCACTGGATCCCATGCAGGAGTGTATTTCTCTTGTCTGCCTGAGCCAATGGGGCCGTAGCATGCCCCTCTCGCCTTGCCGCATCAGCTTTCCTGGCACTTAGCAGCGCCTGGTACATTATGTGTGTGTTTGCTTCCTTCTTCCCTAGAATGTCAGCTCCCAGAGGGCAGGACTTGGCATATGTTTTCCACAGCGCTGTCCCCAGCGCCTACCGCGTGCTAAGCACCAGCGGGCACTCAATAGAATAGTGTGGAGTGAATGAATGCTGGGTCCAGTGTGTGACTGTTTCTCAGCTGGTGCAATTAATTTCGGTGTCATGCTGGGTTGGCAGTGTCGGGTGACTATGAGAATTTACGGTGAGGGTGTGTGTAATTGGCACGGATAATGTACAAGCTTGTACGTGTGTGCAAAAGTGTCTCTGATATGAGTGAACGAGCCTGTGTGTCTGGAGGAGCGTGAGTGGAATCGACTCTGGTGTGTGTGCTAGCATATTTGTGCATCTCTCACGTGTTTTGTGGCGTAATTGTCTGGTGTGCTAGTGCGAACTTGTGTGTGCCTGGAGAGTGTGTGTGCGCGCACGCGAGTGTGTGTGTGTGCACACTCGAGGCTCCCACCCCTCGCTCTCCTCGCGCCCTGCGCTCGGCCTGGGGGCGGGGAGCGGGGGTGTGGCGAGGGCGCTGCGGTTCGGCTGCCCGCCCTCGGCCCTNCGCTACCGCCGGGCTCCCTGAAGGCCCCTCCCCCACTCCATCACCCCGGACGGTCGGAGAGGTGGTGCCATTTGGTCGGGGATGGCCAGCATAGCCCGTGAGACCCCAAACGGTCCTTCGACACCCTCTTCTGCAGAAGGGGAGAGCAAGGTTCTGCGAAGGGGAAAGTAAGTTGGCTAAAGCTGCCACATGGACCCTTAAAATGCGAGGGCACCTCTGGGGTGAAATAACCCAGGGATCCCCATTCTCTGCTTAATGAAAAGGAGGGGAGCTCCTTTCCGCATTCGTCCATTCATTTAGTCACACACTCATTAGTCATTATAGGGCACCTGCTGTGTACCAGGCTCTGGGAGAGGTTCGGTGAGACGTCTGTGGTCGCACAGGTTAAAGCCGAAAGAAACCTTTCCCGTGTGCTCCCTCTGTGCTCTCTAGGGCAAAGGTTTGGTTAAAGATGTAGATGGGTCGGGCAGATAGAACTCGAAACTGCTGTCCCCAGGCACCGACATCTTCAGGGGACGCTCCCGGGTCCTGCAGCACGACGCCAGTGTGCCCTCTTCCCAGAGCAAGTTGGAGGCGCCGCGGAGATTTGAACCCCAGTCTTTAGCTTCCCAGACTCGGAGGTTTTTATCCTCGAAAGTGCAGGCGCAGCAGGGAGAGGGAATGCCAGGCCGTGGGCCCTCTAGCTCTTCTCCCTTAAGCTAGAGGTCGCCAGGGAATTGGAGGAAGATGGATGGACAGACAGCTCGGCTTTGGGATTGTATGTGTGAGGGTCGAGGCCAGATGCCAGGAAAACGGAAGTTAGAACGGCCGAGGGCCGGCGAGCTGTCAGCTTAGCCAGGAACTCGAAGCCTGAGCACTGCTCAGGCCCCAGACCCCTGGTAGGTGCTGGGGAGGCTTGGTTCAGCACGCTGGCCCCACCCCAGGCCAGGGTGGGCGATAGAGTCATTGTGAGAATTAAATCAGTGCTGGTAGTGAGCCATTCAATAAATGTTCGTTTTTGAATTTTACTATCATTTTTTATTAACCCTTCTCCTCTTAAGTACTATGAAAGGAATAAAGCGAGAGGGAGGAAGCAGAGCTCCATCCAGACAGAAATCTGGGAGGGCTTCCTGGAGGAGTGGGGGGCTGGGGCAGCCCGCGGCTGATAACGACGCAATACTGGGTCGCCTGCTGCTCCCGTTCCGCCGCGCCTTCCGCCTCGCGTCCCGGTGGCTCGGGAACTCTCCGTGGTCCTGAATCCGGCGCCCTGAAGGGGGAGGTCTACAACGATGGTGTGTGAGGTGAGGGGGCGGGGGGCAAGGGAGGGAGGGATCAAGACAGTCATCTTCTCTTCCCCACCCCTTCTTACTCTTCCCTCACCACCTCCTTCCCTGGTGGTCGACCTCACCTGGGATCCGGGCTTCTGAGCCCGAGCAGGAGGCCTCAGGGCTGTGGATCCAGAAGCTGGGATCGGTACCGGGAAACCCTGGTTTCCGGCCGAGGCACTTCGCCCCCTTGAACCTCAGCTTCTCCACCTGTGAAATGGGGATATGGCCTTTTTCTCCCAGCCGCCCACGAGGCGTGGTGGAATATCAGGAAGGCGAGAGCGCTTTGTGCGCGTCCGGGGCAGCCTGGAAGGGCGTCCCTGACGAAGCTACGGTCCGGGTCCCCAGCGCCGGCAGAGCCCCCGGGCTCCGGCAGGGAGGCACTTGGGGACGCCGGTCGCTTCACCTCCTCCACTCCGCCCTCTCCTCCTCCGGCTCCCTCTTCCCTTCCTCCATGGCTTCTCAGGGACTGGACAAAAGGCGGCGCCTCCAGCGCGCCTAGGGCTCCAGAAGCCCCCGAGGTTCGGGACTGCGGAGCCCAGGGGCTCACGGTCTCCCTAGAGGCTGCGTTTCACTTTCTGTGGACCGGGCGGCCCCCGGGCTCGGGCTCCGGGGCGGGCTTCGCGGCTCCAGGGCTTTGCAGAGGGTACGGGGCCGGGAGTCGTCCCCTCGGCCCGGAGAGCCTTCTCCTGGGAGGGAGGAGGGGTTTCTGCAGCGCAGGCGCAGCGTTTGCGGAGGCCCGAGGCCCAGCGACTGCGGCGCTTTGTGCCCGGCGAGTCTGCTCGGGAGCAGAGATCTGTTCGGCCAATCGCGAACGGGTGCCCCTCCCCCGACACGCACGTGGTCTCGCCCCCAGCCCCGGAGCCTCCCTGCCCGGACTGGCCCCCGGGGACGTCCTAGTGCGTGGCACCTAGGACTGAACGCCGAGGAAGGGAATGCAAGCGTCATGGGAACGGACACCCGCAGCTTCTGGTCACCAGCTAGGATTTAAGCCACAGCTCGAGCCCAGAGGCCAGGCTGGAGGAATGAGTGTGGGAGAGCGAGCTCTAGAGAAGGTGTGCGCCAACTTGGCCTCAGATACTGTTCTGCGTAGCTAACATACTTTGCACCTGAGATATCATTTTATTTCTGTAAGCCTCAACTTCCCACCTGTAAAATGGGGAAATTGTGGTCTAGCGTTCCTGGGATACTAAGATGCTTCTCTTTTGTGAACCTATAACCCCACCCCCATTTCAAGGCCAAGGCATCTCTGGACTTCTGGTCTGGGTGACTGGCCTCTAGGAGGCCTGTGAAGGTAAGGGCTTCAGGCCTCAACCTGCTTGGGTGGGGGGGGCTTTACCACCCCTAGCACACCCTCCCTCCGGGTGGCAACTCGAAAGTGAAGAAGTTGGGTCTTCTACAGGATACCGTGGTTTGTATCTTGCGGGCAGAAAGTGAATGGCAGTGAAAGTTAGCATTTTATTCTGTCTGTAGATTTGGGGCACCTGTCTGGGGCTGTGGGGGCTTGCTAGGACTCCTCCCCCCCCCCCCCCCCCGTCTTCTTTCTTTTCTCCTTTCCTGTCGACGTGTTTATTAAGCTATGCCCCGGCCTCCTGCCCACCTCTCCCCAGGCAGGCAGGACATCCTACTCTCCTCTTGTCTCCTAGCCTCCCCCGGGGTCTGTGGGGACCTCCGTGCCCCTGGTCTGGCCCTCCAGGCAGTCACTGGTAGGCAAGACTGTGGGGGTGACCTAGTGGCCCCAGGGCCAGGCCCCTGTGTGACGGGAAGTTGCTGCAGAGGGTAGAGCCGGTCAGCCATTAATTAGGTTAGGGCCTTGTCTCTCTTCTCGTGCTGCGCTCCATTGGCCTGGCAGCCAGGCTCCTGTTGAACCCTCAGGGCGGCCGATTCGATGCTGTGAGTGGGAGGGTGGCAGAAGCCATGGCCTAGGGGTCTGGGAGATGGGTCACCTTTTGTCTGGGGTTAGATATTAAGAAAGAGGGTTGAATAATGGCTTGCAGGCTTTGGAGCTGGAAAAGTGCTTAATGTAGCTCTGCTCAGGGAGGGTGCACAGCGGATGGACAAACGGAGGCTGCGGCACGAGAGGCGGGGAGGGGGAGGGGGCCGCCGCCGGGCCGGGTCCCCAGGGCCCTGAGGNCCGCCACGGGAAGTACCAGAGGGTGCCTCGGACCGGGAGGCCGCGGCGCCGAACAAAAGAGGGAGGGGCGCGGGGGCCGAACCCCTCCCTCCAGCCCTGGAGCCGGGATGGGGCGGGGAGGGCCGCGCGTCCTGCGCGGGGCCTCCGCCTGGTCCAGCTCTCGCCGNCTGGACGTAGAAACAGCGCCATGATGGAGGAGCCCCTCCCATTCCTCGCCACGGCTAAAAATAACCCTCATGGGGCTGAAATGGCAGCTGTGGCCCCAGAAGGGTTAACACTGGGGGGTAGGAGGGTAGTGGGGCTGAGCCCTCAGTGGCTGTCTCTGGGTGTGGCCGGAAACAAAGGATCCCTGCTTTGTCTTGGGTGGGGAGCTGAGGGCCAAGGACACCGTGGTGGGGAGACCTGGCCTCCACCCCATTCCCTCCTTGGCACCAGAGTGGGCCCAAACCAGCCCTGAAGGCGCCGGGGAAGCCAGTGGGCCTTTGGTGGTGGGCGCCCGCGTAGCCAGGTGTTGGGTGCTGGCGTAGCCAGGTGCTGGGAGGTGGGATTCTGGGTGTGATAGAATCCTCCAGCATGACACCCCTACTCATTTATCCAGAATCCTGGCTCTGGGAGCCCTGGGGTGCCTACAGGAGGCCAGCCTGGGGGAGGGGGAGGGCTCTCACATTTCCCATTCACCTGCCTTGTCTTTTGCAGACATTATTTTACTGAGTCTTCTCAATAAATGCTTTGAGGGAGGCATTGTCTCCCTAAACCTCCCAGAGGCTGGAGCACTGGCTGGGGCACGAATGAGAAGAAGGTTGGGTGAGAGCCCGCCCCATGCCTCCTGTCCACCTGTGGGCTGAGTCTTCCTTTAGGAAACCCCTCCTGGGCTCAGCTTCAGGTTTTGCCAGCAGACCTTTGGTGAGTTTGTGTCTAGAGGTGTGACCCCTGAGGGCAGAGACCACCTCTGCCGCACCCATAATCCCTGCCTTCTGAGACATGAAGGTGCCAGTGGCCAGCCCTGTAACACTGGTTGCCTGTGAGTCACTGGAAGAGGTCTGCTTGCCCCCAGGTGAAGCAGTGTGGGAGGAAAGTGGAGGAGGGGGGGTGTTTGAGCAGGTCCCTGCCTTGGGACTCTAGAGGCCTCCCCCCTGAGGGGAACCAGGGCATGCGATGGCAGTGCTGGTGATGCAGTGACAGATGAGTCAGGAGCCTTGGGTCCCACTGTGGCTGTGGCCCATGGCAGGTTTGTCCACCTCCCCCCCCCGCCCCAGGACCCCAGTCCCAGGAAGGCAGTTTCGCCGGATGAATTTTGAGGCAAGTCTGTAAGGATGGTGCCCCAGACTTGAACAGTTCTTAGTCTACAGGGACACAGCGGCCACCTGCCCTCCTGCTGTGACCCGCCGAGTGGAGGGGACTTGCCCAGGCTTTTGTACCGGACAGATCTGGGTGTTCATCCTTGCTCTGCCGACCCTCTTGGCCTCCATGCTCTGATACCCCATATGGACCAACACTGGCCGCTTCCGAGGACCAGTGAGCATCCGGGAGGACTCTGGCAAAGCGCCTAGCGCGTGTTGGGCACACAGTAGGCGCAGGTGGGGCTGCTGGCTGATTCTGCTGCTTTAGTGTTTGTGTGAAGCCAGTAGTCGGGCTTGTGCATCAAAGAGAACCAAATGGAGTGGTTCCAGCAGCTTCAATAGCTTGGAGAAGTGGGGAGGAGGTGCTGAGAATTATACTTAGTTCTTGGGAAGGAGGCCCTTGATGAGCACTTGTGTTTTATTTGGTCCACATAAGCCCACTCCATCCGGAAAGATCTGTGGTTTAAGGAAACAGCAAACCAGAGAGGAGGGACTTGACTGGAGCTCCTTTGCAGGCCCCTCGGCTTCCTGAGGATCTTTCCCTGATAATGTCCATGTTGTGACAGGGACTAGAATGCCATTGAGTGAGTGGGAGGGTGCTGTGGCTTTCCTAATGCTGCGCCCCCGGCTTGCGCCGTCATACTCGTTCAGTAAGTTAATAAATAGTAAGCACTGGTCTGTGCCGGGCACTGTGCTGGGTGAGAGGCCAAGCAGGAATGAGGTGGGCTTGCCCTTGCCCTTCCCAGAGTTTGGCAAAGACTGACATTTCTACCTGAAATTGCATCAAGGTGTGGGGGCTGGTGGAAACCGCAGTGGGGAAACTCTCCCTAGTCCTGGGATGAGGGACAGGAAGGACAGGGAGGAGGGGGGAGTTTCTGCCCGAGTGGAGGGAGCCCCAGTGGCAAATGAACGCGGCATGCTGGAGAAACTGAAGGGAAGTCCACCTTGTGGGAACCCGACTTCTGCTTCCAAGTGTGGCTGCTCTGTGCGGTTGGAGCAAATCCTGGCTGTTTTCAGTAGCCATGGTGGGCGTGGCCTGTGGAGGGGCTTGGGGGTCGGAAAAAGACTAAGAAAAGCTCAGCTCATCCCCAGGGACCCCACCTGCTCCAGGTTTCGTCACTGTGTGCCCCTGTGAGCCTTGGCGTTGTCATCTGGCCAGTTAGGGTAAGGTCCCAGCTTATGCAGAGAATCCAGAGATGGGGAGAGGGTACCTTGAGCAGAGGGGAAAGGGCAGGGCTGAGTTAGGAAAATGTTCTACCCACCTCGACTGTGAGTGGGCACCTTCCCTCTGTTTCCCGCCTCAGCGTTTTCCCCGGCAGAGAGGAGGGAAAAAGCAGAAACGCTTAGCTTCAGCCCCCAAGGATTGTTTAAAATATTTACGAAGCCCTCTTTCATGGGTGGCTTTGTAAAAAATTAATGGCACAGCCAGGGATTAACTTAGGCAAAGCTGTCCCTGGAGCCACTGCAGTGGTTAAGTGGAATATCCTGGGTGTGGCTCTGAACAAACAAAGGCACATGGCTTCCTGGCCCCACAAAGCTCTAGGCTCCCAACAGAGCCACCAAGGAGGGTGGGGGCTGCTCAGCTGTGGGGGGAGACAAGCGTGTCCGCCACCGAGGTGAAGAATTATTATTATTAAAAGTAGGACTTCATGAGTACTGGTCATTTGTGGTTTTGCACGCTGTTAGAGCATTCACCATGACCTCCGTGATCTCTGACTCAGGGTTTAGAGCACTCCCAGGAGGGAGGTGGGTGAGTTTGATCATCCCTGTTTCCCAAATGAAGGTTCACAGAGCCTTAGTGGCATGTAAAAGTTCTTGGAGTGACCTGTGGAGGAATGAACAGCCAGATTCAAGCAGAAGGGAGAGGATAGGCTGGGCTGCCTGCTCTGAAAATCACTCTCTGGTTGAAATCTGTACCTGTTTGTGTGTGTGCACGCGTTCGATCGAACAGTGATGATAAGCAGGGGAGAAAGACATCAGTAAGGAAAACATCAGGCTCAGTTAATGACTCTCATGTGCAAACATGTGAAACACACGTGAGCCCCACATGCTTCTTCCTGAGGATGCCATTCTGTGTATTAATAGGTATTCAGCTTATTTGCCCCCACCCCCCTTTTTTTTCCACACAAAGGCTTTGTGATGCCTACAGAGATTTGTCATGGATCTAGTGAAATCACGGAATACCAGGGCTAAGGTGGAGGAAGAGCAGGGAACAAGCCTGCCAGTGTTTCAATCCACTGGAGGTGTGCAGCTGGACATCTGATAGCGATCCGGAGCTTCTAGCATCCAGGACGGCAAAGCAGACATGCTCAGTGATGTCAAGTTCGTGACCAGAGGGAGGGAAGCGGGCTGTATTCTCAGGGGAAAAAATTATTTTGTTTAAAGTAAATTCTTAAAAATTTTTTTTTAATGTGTCTTTATTTTTGAGACAGAGACAGACAGAGCGTGAGCAGGGGAATGTTCAGACAGAGGGAGAGGGAGACACAGAATCGGAAGCAGGCTCCGGGCTCTGAGCTGTCAGCACAGAGCCTGATGCGGGGCTTGAGCCCCCGAACTGAGAGATCGTGACCTGAGCCGAAGTCCGACGCTCAACTGACTGAGCCACCCAGGCGCCCCTAGATTAAATTCTTAAAAAAAGTGTCTCAGAGAGGGTAACCTTGATCTTGTTAGGACTCCTTCAGTAATCTAGCCCCAACTTAGCCCTGCATGTCTGTGTCTCATGATAAACTTGGCCCAGACTGAAAACAGGGAATCCACGTGATACAGCATATGTGAATGTGCCTGGCACGCTGTAGGTGGCTGACAGATGATCGTCTCCCTCTCCCAACTCAGGCTCTGTCTTTGAGGAAACAAAAATTCAGGATGGTGGGTGAGCAGCAAGTGTTGGCCACATGTCTGTTCTGTTCTTTGAACTGTGCGAGGTGTGACGGGCAGTGAAAAAAAAAAAATCCCCATTTCATGACCCAAAGCCTTAGCAAGCTTACCACCTAAGTGGCAAGGTGCACACATGAGCACCCAAGAATCACAGAGCGCAGGTGTTAGAGGGACTTGGGCAGAGGGAGACTCAGTTTTGGTGGACGCTATAGGAGGTGACTTCTTGAGGCTTGGGAGACAATGTGAGCTAGATGTTCAAGGATTTAATTGGTGGAGACAAGGGAAGAGCATGTAAGACATGTGAACAGCATATACAAGATTTGGACTGGGGAATGAATATAGTCAGAAGAGAGTGAGTGGTGAGTCACAGATAGATCAGGGGGTGAGGAATTTGAAAGAAATGTGAATTCTATAGCGCTTTGGAGGTCGGGTAGAATGTACTCAACATGACGGAGGTAGGAGATAGATTCAAAGTCTGGCTCAAAGGTAAGTGGGATATTTGATTTTGGGCAAATCACCTCCTTTCCCTGAACTTCAGATTCCTTTTCTCTATAGAGTTGGATTAGAGGATTCAGTTCCGAGTTTAGGATACTCTGACTTTATTTTGTGGGTAACAGGAAGCCACTGAAAGTTCTTGAACTGGGACGATGGTATCATAAGGTGGCATGTAAGAGTGTGGATTCTGAAACGGGACAATTTGGGTTTAACTGCTAGCTCTTCTACTTACTAGCTGCGTAATTTGGGCAAGTCACTTGTTCTCTCTATGCATCATTTGTAAAACGGGAATAATAGTGTCCCACAGGGTTTTTCCCCCCAAGAATTAAATGAGTTAATATAATATGTGTAAGGTGCTTAGAACAGTGCCTGCACATGGTGTGTCCTCTGTAGGTTAGGTGCTGTTCCTCTTACCGTGGGAAGGTGTATTAGTCAATGTTGTTCTATAGCACACAACCACCAGGTCTGGTTTTCAACAGCAGACATTGAATTCTTGTTCGCGCTAAGTGCGAGCCGTGGATTGGCTGTAGCTTTGCCCTTGGATGCTGTTCCTGTGTCTCCCCACTTTGAGACTCAGGCTGAAGGAGCAGACAAGGGAAGTCTGCTTCTTGAGGCTTAGGAGACAATGTGAGCTAGATGTTCAAGGATTTAATTGGTGGAGACAAGGGAAGAGCATGTAAGACATGTGAACAGCATATACAAGATTTGGACTGGGGAATGAATATAGTCAGAAGAGAGTGATAGCAACTGGTAGCAACTTGAAATGCCTTTAAGAGCTTGTGTTCTAACTGTGGCTCATAGTCACACGGCCAATGCAAGTCCCACGATCCAGACCTAAACTGATGGAGAGAAGCCTTATGTTAGATTTTCTTAAGGAGATATGAGGGTTAAATGTGAAAATTATGGCACATCAAAGGTGATATGGGAGCCAATGATGAGGTGGTCAGGAAGCATAAGGGGTGAGGTTGGAAGAAAAGGCACTTGAATTGAGTGGGGAATGAGCACCTCACTGAGGGGTCTCAGTGGACAACTGGAAATCTAGATTGGAACAGGGGTCAGAGCCAAGGGACCAGATATGGTAAGTGGGGACCCATTACAGGAGGCACTGGTAGAAGATCGGAGATATTCTAGAAACCAGTGGTTCTCAGCCCATGTGCTGTGAGCAGAGTGACACATCAAAAAAAAAAAAAAAATCCTCTGCAGATGTGCTGCTAAATTTTGATCAGCATTTAAAATTTATATTTGTTGCAACAAAGTTGACACATTGTTCCAGTAACATGTATCAGGCGGCATCCTACGCGCTCACAAGTGCTCACAAGCTGGGAGGTATTGAATGAGCGTCACTTTTTGTCAATCAAAGGAAACTCCTGCCCTGGAAAGAAACCATCAAGAGGACTTGCCCTTGAGTCTATAAGAAGGACAGAGTCAGGGTAGTGCATAGTACCAGGGTGCTAAAGAGTAAGCATGGGGCCCGAACTCATGAACCGTGAGAGTGTGACCGGAGCCAAAATCAAGAGTCGGACTCTTAACTGACTGAGCCACCCAGGCGCGCCTGGACGTGTGTTCCGAACACAGGGTGAGATTCATGGTCCTGGAGAGATGCAATGAGGAAATCATAACTTTGCTCTGAGAAAGGAACTCTGAGTCGGCGTTGGTGGCTTGGGAGAAGGAGTGGGGTCTAAGTAAGGTATTTCATGGAGGGGCTGGTCTGGAAAACAGGAGCACGCAGAAGAGGAGGGACGTGATGGCCGTGGACCTGTGAGGTTGTGGCTTCCCTCACAGGCCCCAGGCACCTGGAACAAGCTTCCTGACCAGGCTTCCCCTGTCTGGCCCTTTGCACTTGTATTCGTTGTGCCCATTCTCCGTGGAGGATCCTTCCCCCGGGGGCTGGGAGCCATGAGCACTCGCACACTCGTAACTGGGGCTTGTCCAACCTCATTGAACACTGGAGGGCTGGGACAGCTTCTCTGGGATCTCAGGAGTGCTCTAGCACGCTGGTGACTCACAGAGGGACCCACAGACTGCGTGGGCGGGTGGATGAATGAAATCAGGTTGTAAATGGTGCTGCTTTGCTGAGCGAGGTTTAAGCCACTCCTGCATTTGACGTTCCTTAACAAATGTCCTATCCGTGGATTTTGTGTTTAGGTGGTTGCCATCCAGAAGAAGGTGGGGGTGGCGTGAAGGGTTTTTTGGAGCCCAAACAGGACCACCCCAGTGGTACTTTGGCAGTGGGGAGAGACCAGATCTGATCTGTGAAGGTGCTTCACCGTATTTCCCACGGAAAAGCTAGATTTTACAATAAGCGCCTTCCATTTAAGTTGGAGCAAATCATAGCACATGTGTCCCCCAGGCCTTGATTGAATAATGATTAGGGTCAGTTCCATGGGAAGACTCAATGGATCTGATACAGAACTGCAGAGAGCACACGGGGAGCTGTTGGAGATTTTGTACCTGTCCCCAAATTATGCTGCCCTGTCTTTTGTATCTTATCATATTCATAGGCCCTTAGGGCTGAAGATCTAATAATATTTTATTTATACAACCTTAAAAGTCGAAAGGAACCTTTTAAGTTATGTAAAAATTTCAATGTTTGTGTAGTTAAGAAGGCAGGGAATGGTGTCTATTGCTTCTCCGCAAGCCCCCCATCACTCCTCTAGTGTAGGAATTCCAAATACCCTCTCCTTGCATACCTCTAGTGACAGGGAGCTCACCACTGTACTCAGCAGCCTGCTTTATCCTTAGGCAGCTCCATTGTTGGAAAGCTGTTAGGTATGTGGACTGAGAATCTGCTTCTTACTTCTAATCTGCCTTACTTTGCCCTCCAAATGCTCACAGCCCTCCACCTCTTCCACACTGATATTCCTGGATGCTCTGAAAGGTATTTTGTACTTGAATCTTCTCTTTTCCAAAATGGCCCTGGTTCTCTATTCCTCATGGACCATACATTCCAGGTACAATCTTAGGATTTTTCTTTCCTTCTTTTTCCCCTTTCATTTTCTCCTTTTCTCTTTTGTTATCCTTTATTTCTGGACATGCAGAACAAAATAGGCTCAAAATAAACTTTAATCATTGGGTATGTTTAAAAAATTTTTTTAATGTTTATTTATTTTTTTTTATTTTTATTTTTTTAAATGTTTTATTTAGAGGCAGCGTGAGCAGGGGAGGGTCAGAGAGAGAGGGAGTCACAGACCGAAACAGGCTCCAGGCTCTGAGCTGGCAGTCAGCACAGAGCCCGACGCGGGGCTCGAACCCACGAACCGCGAGATCATGACCTGAGTGAAAGTCGGACGCTTAACCGACTAAGCCACCCAGGAGCCCCAATGTTTATTTATTTTTGAGAGAGACAGAGTATGAGTAGGGGAGGGGCATACAGAGAGAGAGGGAGACACAGAATCCGAAGCAGACTCCAGGCTCTAAGCTGTCAGCACAGAGCCTGACATGGGGCTCAAACTCATGAACCACGAGATCATGACCTAAGGCAAAGTCGGATGATTAATTGACTAAGCTACTCAGGTGCCCCACTGGGCATGTTTTAAACTGGCATAAAGGCTTTCTAGGGTCACACAGTATTTTTCGTTATAGCTTAAGATCAGTAAGCCTGGGGCGCCTGATTGGCTCAGGAGGTTAAGCATCTGACTTCGGCTCAGGTCATGATCTCACAGTTCAGGGGTTCGAGCCCCACGTCGAACTCTGTGCTGATGGCTCAGAGCCTGGAGCCTGCTGCAGATTCTGTGTCTCCCTGTCTCTTTGCCCTTCCCCTACTCAGGCTATGTCTCTCTGTCTCTCAAAAATAAATAAACATTAAAAAAACTTTCTCGGGTCACAGATACCTTTGAGAAGCTGATAAATGCAATGACATCTTTTTCCTGCTTCCTCAATGCTTGGACACGGAACATTTGGCATAAAAGATTGGACTACCTAGGCCAGTATAATGTATATGAGGTGTACAAAGTGCTTTTACATCTAATCTCTAGAAATCCTGTGAGTTGCTACTTTGATTCATTCTGTTGGCAGATGAGGAGACCAAAGCACACAGAGAGGTTAAGTATCTTGCCCCAGGTTACCCAGCTAAGAAGCTCTATGTGAATAAGCTGTAGTCTCTGTTGTGCAGGATCTCCCAGTCTCATGGCAGAGATAGACAGAGACGAGCTGAGGATGAAACATCACGAAGCGACGCTAACCATGAGGTGATGCCTTGTACTGTGGGAACTTCAAGGGTGACGTGTTCCTGGGGTCGGGACCGTGAGCTGGAGGTCAGTGGGTAGAGCAGGTTTGGCAGGAAGGCCAGAGGAAGGCACGGAGATGTGAAGTTGCAGTTTTAGGGAGCCAGTGTGTGGTGAGCCGTGGAATATGGTGGCACGAGCCTGGCGGAGGGGGGAGGGGTTGGGCGTAGTTTGTCCTGCACGTGAGGACAAGCTGATGAAGGGTTTGAAGGGTTGACACGACATGGTTGCATTTGTGTTTCGGAAAGGTCACTGGCTGTCATGTGGAAGGGACGAGACAGGCAGCGGAGGGAGAGGCGGCGAGGGCTGATGGGGGGGCAGGTGCGGTGGGAAGTGGGGACCCCCAGGTGCGTGCGAGGACTTTCTGGACCAGATGCAGCACATTCTAGGAAAGACTTGGCTGTGAAGCAAGAATTTAGAGAGAAGTCAAAGATGGAACTGAGCATCTCATTGAGATCTGACTCCCCAGGTTGCAGACTTGAAACACAGACACACACACAGACACACACACACACACACACACACACACACACACACACACACAGAGGCACAGTTCTAAGTGCTTGTCCACGTGTGAATTCATTTAACTTTCAAAAGAGCTCTTGGCATTGCAGATGGGAAACTGAGGCTGGGAGAGAGCTTGCCTAGGACACAGGGCTAGTAAGGGCGGGGCCAGCTCCGAGCATGAGCAGTCTGCCTTGGCACCCACGTGCTGAACCGGCCGGCCACTCTGCCTCTTTGTCAAATGAGACAATGAGCATCTAGACTCTTCCCATGTTTTGGCTACTGTGGAGAGTGCTGCTACGAACATCTGGGTACATGGGCCCCTGTGCATCAGCTCTCCTGTGTCCCTTGGGTAAATTCCTAGCAGTGCTACTGCTGGGTCCTAGGGGAGTTCTATTGTTAATTTTTTGAGGAACCTCCACACNTTGGCACCCACGTGCTGAACCGGCCGGCCACTCTGCCTCTTTGTCAAATGAGACAATGAGCATCTAGACTCTTCCCATGTTTTGGCTATTGTTGAGAGTGCTGCTACGAACATCTGGGTACATGCGCCCCTGTGCATCAGCACTCCTGTGTCCCTTGGGTAAATTCCTAGCAGTGCTACTGCTGGGTCCTAGGGGAGTTCTATTGTTAGTTTTTTGAGGAACCTCCACACTGTTTTCCAGAGGGGCTGTACCAGTTTACATTCCCACCAACAGAACCTACGTGTCCATCAACTGACGAATGGATCAAGAAGATGTGGTTTATCTATACGATGGAACACTACATGGCAATGAGAAAGAATGAAATCTGGCCACGTGTAGCAACATGGATGCAACTTGAGGATGTTACGCTGAGCGAAACAAGTCAGGCAGAGAAGGACAGATACCATATGTTTGCACATACAGGTGGATTAGGAGGAACTTAACGGAGGACCGTCGGGGAGGAGAAGGGGAAAAATAGCTGGGGAGAGGGAGGGAGGCAAACCATGAGAGACTCTTGAATGCTGAGAACAAACTGAGGGCTGATGGGTGTGGGGGGGAGGGGGGAGATGGGCATGGAGGTGGGCACTTGAGGGGATGAGCCCTGGGTGTTATATGGAAACCAACTTGACAATAAGCTATTTAAGAAAAAAACAACAACAAACGAGACAATGAGCGTGACAGCATGTGGCTCACAGGACACGTTGCCAATGTTTATTAGGCGACTACACCTCTGCATTTAGTAGCTCCCCTCCCTGGAGCCCTTTGCAACTCCCAGAGCCCTGTGATCTGCCTTCCCCCTTTGGGCTATAATGCGGCAATTCTCTCAGGAGGTCATGTGAGTGCATGGCCTTGGGAACGTGCTTGATAAGTAGCTGACTGTGTATCCATGTCCCTCTCTTGCTTATCCCCATTGCACAGAGGAAGGAACTGAGGCTCAGACACGTTAACCGGGTACAGTGAGGAGAACAGGGGGCAATGGGGCTATCACTTTGTTAGTTGCCGGGTGGAACTAGGTTCAAATCAGGAAGCACCATCTCCTGGCTGTGTGACTTTGAGAAATTACTTCACTTCTCTTATTTGTAGCAATCACACCCACTTCCTTTTTCTTTCTTTCTTTTTTTAAGTTTATTTATTTTGAGAGAGACAGCACGAGATGGGGAGAGGCAGGGGCCGAGAGAGAGGGAGACAGAGAATCCCAAGCAGGCTCCACACTGTCAGCGCAGAGCCCGACATGGGGCTCAAACCCACGAACCTTGAGATCATGACCCAAGCCAAGAGTTGGCCGCTTAACCGACTGAGCCACCCAGGCGCCCCGGTCATACCCACTTCTTAAGATAACTTAAAAATTAAAAATGAATGCAGAGCTGACACTTAGTATGCACTCAGGCATGCGATTTCCTTAAAGAGACAGGATTTCTGTTCAGATTGCTTTATATAAGGTGGAAAGCAGAGACAAGGAGACACAGAGGCTGGTCCCGACATAGATACAGAGATAGTTGGCATCATTGCCCTTTGGGGCAGCTCACTCCTGGGCTCATCCCTGGGGCATGTTATTTTAAAACCAGATGTTCAGCCCGTCAGGGAGTATTTCCTGAATGTTTGCCAGTATCATGGGACCTGAGAGTTTGCTGTGAAAACTGCAGTTGTCATGGAAATGGGCCTCGGCTTCCAGAGAAGGCCTGCAATCCATGGGGACCCCATGTATTCCTGATTCATGAAGGAGGAAAATGCCACTGTGCTCTCTGCCCATGCGAAGGGAGAGCAAATGTGTGTTAATTAGATTGGGTCTCAGGCCTGTTGCCCCTTCTTGGGCTGCCTTCCTGGAAAGTGCGGCGAGGGGCTGCTGGCTGACGGGCTGTCCCCCGAGGCAAAATCAAAGGCAAATGGGGCTGGTTTTCTGTGAATGAATAAGAATGTGCAGCAGCTGCACTGAGATCTGCAAGGGAGTCCTGGGAGGAAGGGGGCTCTGGGTATTAAAGGTGGGGACTGAGTCATGGACTCTGAAGCATTTGAGTTGGAAAATCCCTCAGGCAGCTCTCAACATAGAACCTTTTTCTCTTCTTTTCTTTTGTTTAGAGGGAGAGAAAGAGAGTGGGGGAAGGTCAGAGGGAGAGGGAGAGAGAGAGAGAGAGAGAGAGAGAGAGAGAGAGAGAGAATCTTAAGCAGGCTTCACAGTCAGCAGAGCCTGATATGGGGCTTGATCCCATGACCCTGGGATCATGGCCTAAGCCAAAATTAAGAGTGGGATGTGCAGGGTGCCTGAGTGGCTCAGTTGGATAAGCATCTAACTCTTGATTTTGGCTCAGGTCATGATCTCACAGTTTGTGACATCAGGCCCCGCGTCCAGCTCTGAATTGACAGTGCAGAGCCTGCTTAGGAGTCTCTCCCTCTCTCTCTCTCTCTCTGCCCCTCCCCAACTCATGCTGTCTCTCTCTGTGTCTCTCAAAACAAATAAATTTTTTAAAAAAGAGTGGGATGCTCATCTGACTGAACCACCCAGGCAGCCCTCAGCACAGAATCTTGATGGCGTATCAATATGCTTTGACACAATAATGCCATATAAACAAACAGCCTCGTAATTCTGTGACTTACAGCTCGAAGTATTATTGCTCTTAGGTCTGTGGGTGGTAGAACCTTATTAGCAGAGCTCGGCCAGATTTGTCATCAGGCTTCTGTTCTCCTCATATCATCTCCTTCTGGGACTCTGAATGAAGGAGGCTGCACCCTCGGGCATGCGGTTTTTCATGACAGAGGATGGACTGTCAAGAGATGAAGCTGAATCCCACTGCCTCTTGAAGCTTGTGCTCAGACTGGTGCCCTCGCATCCACTCTCATTCTGTTGGTCAAAGCAAGGCACGTGGGTGTGCCCTCATCTGGTGGGGCAGGAGAGCACTGCACCCGCATTGGAGCATGCCAAGGTGGGGAGGGAACAGAGAGAATTGTAAAGCACAATCTACCACAGAGGGTCTACATCAGGATTACCTGGGAGTGTTTATTAGGAACAAATTCCTGGCCTGTAAGTTACATCTGGTAAATGAAATTCTTGGCAAAAGCGCCTGGATTGGAATTTTTAGGAGGCAATCCCAATGGATTTTGAGGATCATCTAGGCTTGGGTGCCGTGTTGTTAAGTTGTACACGCATGAATGAGGTGTGCCTTCCTGTCCTATTGAATCTTTGAGTTGTAAACATAAGCCTCAGCATTAGTGGCTTGTAGAGTTTGAAGGACTGGTAGCTTTGAAAACTTACCTTGACATTTCTTTTGTCTTAGAGAATGCAGCTCAATGCATGGGCAAGCACATTTCTATCAAAACGGGGCATCCCTGATCTTCCTGAGACTCATTTCCATGCCAGCCCTTCGGGGGAAGAGATTCTTCATTTTGCCAAGGGGTGGCTGGTCATTTAGTTACTCTGAGCCCCTTCCCACTGATGAGCCAGGCAGCCTCATCAGAATCTGTATGTACCCAGACATCCTTGGTGGACCTGCCTTCTCACTGTGAAGACCGTACCTCCTACCCTAACCCTAATCCTCTGAGATCCTTTTTTGATACACAGTGTTTATTGACTTCAGATTCCAATGTCTACATTGTGAAGCATCATAGGAGAGGGGATATGGGACCCCATGCCTCCCTCAACTTCTTGGGGTGGGAGAATTAAGGTATGGCAAGGATGGTACTATGCGTTAAAAGTATTTGGAACCAATCACATACATTGTGAAGCATAAGTCACGATTGTTTTTGTTCTCTGAGAATGTATAGGCTACAAAATTCCAATGAGCTGAGCAAGGAGAACAGTGAGGAGCTCCAAAGCTGGAGGAGGGAGAGGGACCTTCAGCATCCCAGAGTTGGGAGAAACCTTGCTATCCTCATGACCAATGACGTGTCAGGACCACGGACAGCACACAACTTGCCCTTTCCATTCCTTGTTTCTCTCTGGAACTTTGGGACCACTGTGTCTGTGTATATACTATTTATTTTGCTGGAATGCTCCACTTCTCCCCCCTTTTTGACTTCATGGACTTCTCATATTTCAGAACCCAGCTTAAATGTCCCCTCCTTGATGTTACTGTCTTTCCCTGTCTGTGCAATAACAGCTTTGGTTTTCTGCTGTCTTCCAGTTGATAAACTAGTGATTTGGGGGCTGATTTGATTAGAACTGCACGTCTCTTTTCTTCCAAGCCTCCCTTCATGGATCTTCCATCCCTCTGACTTTGTGGTGGAGATGACAGATTTCACTGCCAGCAAGCAGGAGGGAGAACAGAATGCAGGGAGGTTTCTTGTTTCATCCACTCAAGGATAGACAATGATGCAAACATTTTGCTGTGACCCAGACCTCCCCTAGCTGAGGCTGCCTATTGTTTGCTTTGCTGTTGTATGGGTAAGCATGGCTGAAGCGTTAAGGGCTAATTTTTGTAAGCAGCACTCAACACAGTACTTAGTGTTTGTGAAGAGAATGAAGGCGTCCCGCCAACACCAGCTCCCTCCCAGTTGAGGCTGGATGCAAGATAATAGCGGGTTTGAAGACAAGCCCTCCCCTGCTCTGAGCTTCTCCTCTGACTCAAAGGACCCTTGGCAGAGATGTGATTCCTGCCCAGAACCAAGGCTTAGGCGGCCCTTCCTGAGAGCTCTTTCAGCGTCATCTGTGTTGTACAGGCTTTGCACTAAAGCTGCGTCTATTCCCAGGCAGTAAGCTTAAGCTTTCAGGGAATTTTAAAAGCAGAAAAAGAGATGTCTGATGTGTCAGTCTGCTCTTTTTTCCTGTTCTGCGTTTCTTGCCCCACCCCCACTTCCTCCCTTCCTTTCTTCTCTCTCTCTCTCTCTCTCGTCCATTTTCCTTCCTCTTTATCTCCCACTCTTTTCCTCCCTCTCTCTCTTTTCAAACATTCTCTTCTTTTTTCTCCCTTTCTCCTTGCCTCCTGTCTGTCTCCCCCTCTCCTCCTGCTCAGCCAACATTTGTTAAATACCCCTGGATGGTCCCTGAGATCCAGAGATGAATCACCCCAGGAACTGCTGGTCAGCAAGGGATGTCCAGCCCTACAGAAGATGGACACATGAGCCATGACCATGACAGGTGCTCAGTCTTGTAACAGAAGGTGTGCAAGGGGGAGTGGGACATGGGGGCACCCCATAATCTCTGCTGGGGGGAGACTGTTACTGCTAGAAAGATCTACTCTCCCCACTGAATTACTACCATATAGAGAGTTTGGTATTTTGCATTTTCACCTAACATTTTATTGTCCAGCACTTTTGTCTGTCCTTAAAAATTCCTGGGAAAGGAGCGCCTGAGTGGCTCAGTCAGTTAAGCGTCCGACTTTGGCTCAGGTCATGATCTCACGGTTCATGGGTTCGAGTCCCGCGTCGGGCTCTGTGCTGACAGGTAGCTCAGAGCCTGGAGCCTGTTTCAGTCTGTGACTCCCTCTCTCTCTCTGACCCTCCCCTGCTCACGCTGTCTCTCTCTCTCTCAGAAATAAATAAAATATTAAAAAATTAAAAAATATTCCTGGGAAATATTTTAGTAGATGAATGACAACCCATTAGTGGTGTGGTTATATGATTAAAATTAATTCTGGATCATACTTTTATGTATAACCCTTTGATCCTGTTTGGGGATATTTTCCTGAGGACAGATTCCCAGCACTGAATTTTTAGATCAAAAATCATGAACAATTTTAAGGCCCTTGATATGTTTTGCAAAAAAGTGTCTAGTGCTTATTCTCATTGAGAAACCTCCGCTTTGAGGAGACAAATCAGTTTCACTTTTTCTACATCTGCCCAGTATTTGTGTGATGTCTCGGCTTAGAAGCTTCTGTTAAGTTTGAGTTCTTTGAAGAAAACCCTTTCGCGATCATGGGGACCAGCCCAGACTCCATTCCTCACAGGGCATTAGAGTCCCGTGGGCTGGCATCTAAATACCTCTCCAAGTCCCTACCCTGAGGTCCTATGTCAGCCAGATAAAACCATGTATGTGTCCCCCAGCACACCCTGTCCCTCTGTGCCTGTCCCCATGTCACGCCTCTTTCTGTAGTCTCTTCTGCTTTGCCACGTGGCTAATTCCCACCCCTGCTTCCAGCTTAGATAAACATTTTTCCCCCTGGAAGAGCTGGAATCGGGGCACCTCTGTGCTCCTGGAAGTCTCTGCTGTTCCCTCTGCCCCAGCCCTTCTGGTCTCCCCCACTGGCTGAGAACTCCTTAAGGGCAAGTGCTATTTCTTTTAGCTGCGCATACTCCTTCCTTAAATATGTATCGAGCGTAGCTCCTGCTATAGAAAATGGCAAAGAATAAACAATGTGTGACTCTATTGAGTAGTTACACATACCAGGCCAGTGCTAAGTGCTTTATGTATATACCCTGTGGACTTTTCCCAACAGCCTTATGAGGCAGGGGCAATTGTCCCCATTTGCAGATGAGGAGACTGAGGCTAGGAGAGGTTAAGTCACATGGATAAGAAGGTGACAGAGACTGGAACTTGCATCTGACTCTGGACAGTCTGTTCTTACATAACGCCGATCCAATGACATGAGCCATACTAAGCATACTTCCCTTTAAAATTTTTTTTTTTTAATGTTTTATTTATTTTTAGGAGAGAGAGAGAGACAGCGTGAGCAGGGGAGGGTCAGAGAGAGGGAGTCACAGACTGAAACAGGCTCCAGGCTCTGAGCTGGCTGTCAGCACAGAGCCCGACGCGGGGCTCGAACCCACGAACCGCGAGATCATGACCTAAGCGAAAGTTGGACGCTTAACCGAGTAAGCCACCCAGGTGCCCCAGCATACTTCCCTTTAAGTCACTGCTGTCACCATGGAATGAATGGCGGTCTCTGGCATACTTTAGCTGTTGGGCTTTTGTTGAATTTTTAATGAGGTATTTCATTTTCTTCAAAGAACTGAAATGGTGATTGTGATACAGAATAATTGTCCTTGCTCACATGTGCTATCTGTGAGAGGCAGGGCATTATTAATTTTCTTTTAAATGTGTGACTTTTAGGTTGTTAAATTCTTAAAAAGTATGAGCCATCAGATTCGCTCCTCTTGGTGTGAGATTTTACACTCAGATTTCCTGCATGGAAAAAGGGAGCCCTGGAATGCTAGCTAGGTCCTTGGGTCACAGTCATTTGGTATTTTCTAAATTACATCTGATTATGGATGGCATGGATTCTAGAGTGTGAAAATGCTTTTTTTAAAATGTGCTTTTTTGGGGCACCTGGGTGGCTTAGTCGGTTAAGCGTCCGACTTTCGCTTAGGTCATGATCTCGCGGTTCGTGGGTTCAAGCCCTGCGTCGGGCTCTGTGCTGACTGCCAGCTCGGAGCCTGGAGCCTGTTTCAGTCTGTGACTCCCTCTCTCTCTGACCCTCCCCTGCTCACGCTGTCTCTCTCTCTCTCTCCTAGAAATAAATAAAACATTAAAAAAAAATTTAAAATGTGCTTTTTTAATGTTTATTATTGAGAGAGAGAGCGAGAGCAAGAGAGCACATGAGTGTGTGTGTGCACTCTTGGGGGAGGGGCAGAGAGAGAAGGAGACAGGATCTGAAGTGGGCTCTGTACTGTCAGCACGGAGCTGATGTGGGGCTCCAACCCATGAACTGTGAGATCATGACCTGAGCTGAAGTCAGACACTTAATCGACTGAGCCACCCACACCCCTAGAGTATGAAAATATTTTAAGATGTGACAGAAGAAATATTTAAGATGTGTTTGAGGGAGCGGATGCTGGGCAGGAAGTTAGGGAGCCTTGGGTCTAACCCGTACCCATTAGTTGTGTGAGCATGGGAGGTCGCCCTGTCTCTAAGCGCCATTTCCATCTGAGATCAGATCAGACCCAACATTCCATAAGAACCACTCAGTGCAAACAGGCTTGGGTTAGCGTAGAGCATAGCTCTTGTAAAGTGCAATTCCCAAGGCATCGTCTGGGGAAAGTACCCTTATCAAACTTTGCACACAACGAAAGGATCTATGTTTGGAAAAGATGTAAGTGCAATCCCCCTCTTGCGTATTCATGTTACCCATCAACAGAGTAAAGGATCTGGGCTCCTGTCATATAGACCATCTTTTGTTTCTGCCTAACCCAGAATTTTCTAAACTCACTACCCCTGGGAATCCCCTTTGGGAATAACATCTGCTTAAACCCCTCTGAGCTAGAATCCCAAAGAACATGATCCTGAACATGCCAATTAAAAGGCAAAGGCACTGCTAATTTTAAGGAAGAAAAGCAGGGAGTCACATCAGTTCTTGCCTTATTAGGAACTTACTGTTTTAGAAATACACTTGCACCTGAGAACATTGGAGCTCAGACCCTTGCAGTAGCTGCACACAGTATCGGCTGGTAGTTGGGGAGGAGGTGGATTTGAATACAAGCGGCACCATCTGATTCTAGAAAGAGCAGGGTGGGGCTGATCTTCTGGTGTGCAGTGCATTAAATACCACCTTTCAGGCTGAGCCTGAAAAACCCTCTATTAAATGTGACGAAGCAGACAGCTGCCTGCGGGAGGCCACGCTCTGGAAGCCATGCACCAGCTGCTGCTGCTGACTCACATTTCCCTGTTTTATGGTGCCCAGGAAAACCTCCACACAAACTGGCCTCTGTTTCTGGGTGTGCAGAACCCATGCCTCCTTGTTCCCTTGGTACCGGAGTATCCTTCCTGGGAATGTGCAGATCATGGCTGGCTTCTATCTTAGAGCTAAGAGGCAGGTTGTAGGGCCTGGGAGGGGGTGAGCTTGAAGACAGAGGCTCTCCTGCTGTGGAATAAGATGTGCTGGTTCATACCTGTCTCCCTTGCCTCATGGCTTGTAGTTCTTTGTCTCATGGCTCTGATACCTTTTCTCTCCATCTTAATCCATTCATCCTTCAAGAATCAGTTCAGGGATCCATCTGTCTGTCCATTCATCCATCCGTCCGTCCATCCGTCCATCCATCCGCTCATTCATCCATCTGTCTCTCTATCCATCTGCCTATCCGTCTGTCATCCGTGCATTCATCCGTCCACCTATCCATTCATCCATCCATCCATCTACCTGTCTACCCATCTATCCCTCCATCTGCCCATCCATTCATCTGTCCGTCTGTCCATCCGTCCATCTGTCCATCCATCTATCTGTCCTTCCGTCCGTCCATCCAACCATCCATCCATCCATCCATCCATCCATCCATCCATCCATCTATCCATCCATCTGGCCAGGTTGTGTCTAAGGTATAGGAGATGCAGTCCTGAAGAAAATAGATGAAATCTCTACCCCTGTGAAGCTAACAGTCTTGTAAGGACATTTTCAGGGCACAGCTGTAGGTGCTCCATCTATCTACATCAGCTTGTATACAGGTGTCCCCTGTGAGTTGTGTCTGGCACAGCCAGTGGGGGAACCACCACAGCTCTGATGTCAGTGGGCAAGTCATATTTTAGACAAACGTAGATACATAGTGTGTGGGATGCACTGTAGTAGGGGCTATGAAGCAAAGTGGGCAGGGGCTGTGGGGTTTGCTGTTCCAAACAGAGCAGGCAGCGGGAGGGCTCTCAGGTGAGTGACACTAAACAGAGACCTGAAGCAAGTGAGAAGGTAAATTTTGCCTGGGTGGTGGGATTCCATATTATGTAGGGTCTCACCGACCTTGGCTTTCACTCTGAAGGAAATATAGTGCCAATGCAAGATGCCACCAGAGGGTTCTAAGCCGGAGGCTGTGTGTCCTATTTCTGCTCAACAGGGCTCCACTAATTCTTTAGTTTGGGTTAACCCTTCTTCTCTGGGCTTGTACAGTATCCTCTGCCTTCTTCTCCTAGTTGATGCCATGTGCATTCTGTACCGTTCTTTAGAGGATCTGGGTAAGATCAAGCCCCAGTTAACCCCAGTAGTAGCCATATCAGTGAGCACCCTGCATTGGATTTCTGTGCCTAACCCTTCTTCCTCATGACCGTTCTTGCAGTCACCTTCCATATCCACGATCTGCCTCCAATCCTTACCTCAGGCTCTGCGTTCAGGGAAACCCATGGAAGACACTCCCTCAGAAGTAGCTGCCCTCGATTTTTAAAAAAACATTTTTAATAGTTTATTTATTTTTGAGACAGAGAGTTACAGAGCATGAATGGGGGAGGGGCAGAGAGAGAGGGAGACACAGAATCCGAAACAGGCTCCAGGCTCTGAGCTGTCAGCACAGAACCTGATGCAGGGCTTGAACCCATGACCTGCGAGATCATGACCTGAGCCGAAGTTGGAAGCTCAACCAACTGAGCCACCCAGGCACCCCCTGCCCTGAATGGTTAATGTCTGTTTACTCTGTCTCTGTACCCAAGGCCTGAGGCTTAAGGGCAGAGAGGCTGTGATTTATTTATTCATTGCCACATCTCTGGCTAGGAGATAGTGCAAGTAGAAAATAAGCAGATGGCAAAAAAAAAAAAAAAAAATTCAGTCTCCAAGAAATGCAAATGAACAGTTATTAACGATAACCAAAGGTGCTTGGTGATTTTATGCAAGGCAAATAAGGGCAATACTTTTGGGAATCTATCTCATCATATTTATCAAGAGCCATAAACGAGGTTTATACTGTGTGACCTAGTTGTTACGCCTCTGAGAACCGAGCCTAAGAAGTCAAGCTGAGGGAAACACTTTGTGTGTGGAGATGCTCACGGACACTCATTGCAGCAATGTCACCAGTGCGAAAACTCAAAAATAAGTCCGATGCCCAAAAGTAGGGAGATAATGAGACAATTTATTGTGTATCCATACGGTGGAATACTTTGTAGACACTTAGGGTTATGAAGAACCTGTAATAACTTGGGATACCCTTATGGCAAAATGCAGAAAAGGACACAGTTGTGTTCTTTTTGGCTTCTAGAATTTGCTGTGGTGGGTTTTTTTTGTTTGTTTGTTTTTGTTTTTGTTTTTTTTACTGCTTCTGGGCCTTGGCTACCAGTTCTCTCTGCCCAGACACTGAGAGTTTGCCCTACCTGGACTTCTTTCCACTGGTTGTTTGGAACAATTTATCTCAACTTATTTTCTAGGGATGAGCTGGTCTTGCCTGGCCCCTGGTTAGGGGGATAGCTCCTTAACTTTGCTCACATGGTGGGGACCCACCTCCCTTTTCCTCCTGTAACCCCCTGCACCCAAGGCTTGTAAAGTCTCTGCCTCTTCGTCCATCATTTCCACTAGGACACATTCCCTGGCCCTGGGCTGGGAGCCGAGGCAGTGCGCCAGCATCTGATGGGGTCACAGATGAGTGAATGGGTGCGTGCATTATGGTCATCAACATGAGGATTTGCAGAAAACGGTAGAGAGAAACATCAGAATGTTGACTGGAGGTCATTCCGGGGTGGTTGTGTTTATTTTGTAGTCTTTCTGCTAGTTTTTAAAAGGTCTCTACATTGAGTTTTATTGTATTCAATAATAATGCCTTAAGACAGTATGTTCTACGAATGACCCAGTTTCTGCAACAAATGCATGGCGTCCGAGAGGGAGGGGGGAGGGACAGATCCCATGCAGGGTGGGGGCTGTGGGCGGATTCCCAGTCAAACCGCCCATGGTAAACGCACATTTCTGAGACAGCCAAGTAAAATTGAGCGTGGCCCATTAACTGATACGGAGGAATTAACGTCAGTTGGGTCTGCTGAGATGATAGTTTGGGTTTCTTTAAAAACTCTTTGGGGCGCTCGGGTGGCTCAGTTGGTTAAGCATCCGAGTCTTGGTTTCATCTCAGGTCATGATTTTTGTGAATTCAAGCCCCACGTTGGGTTCTGTGCTGGCAGCGCAGAGCCTGCTTGGGAATCTCTCTCTCTCTTTCTCTCTCTCTCTGTCTCTGTCTCTCTCTGTCTCTTTCTCTCTCTCTCCCCCTCTCTCTCTCTGTCCCTCTCCCACTCAGGCTGCCTCTGTCTCTCAAAATATAAACAAATGTAAAACAATTTTTTAAACTCCTTAATGGTCAGAAATATATACTGAAGTATTTACAGGTGACATGATACAGTGTTGGGGATTTTATTGTAAAATACCCCAGCAAACATAAAACAGAGGTATTGGTGGGGGACGCAGCATAGGTGAAATATGAATGGCAGAGTGTTGAAGGTTTTGAGTCTGGGTGATGGGCGTGAGGGGGCTTTTTTATGCCATTTCTTTACTTTCGAAACTATTTGGATAATTTTATATTAAAAGTTAAAAAATAATTCTTGGCTTTTCCCTAACGACATTTAATACTCTGCTTGGGTTTTCAGAGTGACCGACTCCTCATCAAAGGTGGACGAATCATCAATGACGACCAGTCCTTCTATGCTGATGTCTACCTTGAAGATGGACTTATAAAGTGGGTTGACCAAAACACAGCTTTTTTTAAAAAAAAAAGATTTTATTTTTTAAGTAACCTCTGCACCCAATGTGGGGCTCAAACTTACAACCTTGAGATCAAGAGTCGCACGCTTAACCGAATGAGCCAGGCAGGCCCCCCCCGCCCCCAAACAAAACCCACATCATTTAAGGAGCCAGTCTCCCCAGGCTGCCTGGCCCTTAGAGGGAACGGACAGCTGGCATTCTGTCCCCGAATGACTGCGCTGTGTCCTGTGAATAGCAGGGATGGAGACACTCGAGGAGGGACAAGATCCAAGCTACTGGTGGGGAGGGGGCTAGCAGTCACTGAGTGCCCCTGCCGTGCAAGCCTCCTGCGGGCCCTCAGGTGCACGGGGAGCTGTGATGGGCACCTGCTGGCGCCTGCCCTGTTGCAGGAAACGGCGGGCAAGTCGGGTAAAACAGCTCCCCCACATTGCGGCGTCAGTGAGGGGGCAAGCACAGGCGTCAGTCTAGTTCACAGGACTGAATTCACCGCTTTTTCTTCCACCTGCCCGGAATTTCTGGATTGGGTTGAGGAGGGCGGGAGAGAAAGGAAGGATGTTAGGACAGGGCCGTGGCCCTTAAAGAAAAGACATGTCTCGGGACGGAAGTCGCCTGCACTGTCTCCCTGTCGGCTTCCTCTCTAGCTCTGACGTCCCGGTGCGGCCAGCTGCTCGGTCACTGTAATGGAGAACCCCAGCTGGGCGCCTTCAACAATAGAACTTCACTTGTCACAGATCTCGAGGCTGGAAGTTCTGGGTCAAGGTTCCGGCAGGGGTGGTTCCTTCTGAGGCCTCTCTCCTTGGCTTGCGGATGGCGATCTTCTCGCTGTCCTCCCGAGGGCGTCCCTCTCCGCGCACGCACTCCCGGGGTCTCTTCCTCTTCTTACAAGGACACCAGTCCAGTTGGATCAGGGTCCCTCCCCAAGGGCCTCATGCTAATTTACTCGCCCCGATAAAGGCCCTCTCTCCAAGTAAGTCACACTCTCAGATGCAGGAGGTCAGGGCTTCAGCATACAAGTTTGGGGGAGGGCACAGTCCACACAGTGGTTTGGATGTGGCCCCCACATTTCACCGGCTCGTAATGGAGAGGTTCGGCTCTTTTTCTTTTGTGGGACCGGTGCCCCGGATCTGCTCCCTGATCAGCGTTTCCCCCTGGAGTCTGGAAAAGTAGGAGCCGGAGACTC
>NW_027551568.1:4888422-4896911 GCF_008692635.1 Crocuta crocuta
GGGGGGGTGATGAGGGGCAGGAGGAGCCCTTCTCTGCCCCCCTCTGCCTACCCCAACTCCAGCCCCAGACTCCAACCATTTCAAGTCCAGCCCAAGCCTCTGTTTTTCCAGGTGATTCCCTCCTCTTGCTTCCTCGCAGCCACACTGCAAACATGGTACCCCAGAGCCAGCCCAGCAGCCCTCGCCTGCAGCCCTGCACCCATAAATCCTCTGCTGGAAACACCTTGCCCTTCCCTCATTCTCATTCATCGCCCCATTCCCCAGCCCCTGTTTGTCCTATGGGTCCGGCTTGTGCAGCTCCTCCTCCAGGAAGCCTTCCCAGACTGCCACGTTGGAAGCATACTTCTGCTGGCCAGCCTGCGTGCCAGTCCCCACCCTCCTCATGCTGCACGTGGCCCTGACTAGGGACCCCGCCTTAGGGCCTCCCCACCTGGGGCCTGGCCCAGTGCCGGGTACAGACAGGTACCAGGGGTATTGACTGGAAGCAATGCAGAGGAACCCTGACCCGTCAGTGCAGGACCTTGGTCTCGGCCACAGTACAGCCTGGAGGAGTGAGATCCCCACCACGTGTGCCAGGGGGGTGAGGTCCCTAGGTCAACCCTCTGCTTAGAGAAGGAGACGGCTACTCCAGGGTAAACCCTGATTTGTGGGCCTGGAGGGTTTTGGGGCATGAGGGGTAGAGGATGCTGACACTTTTGTGGGACCACCTTCCCACCAGCCTCACGGGGTTTGATGTTAGTCCCCCAAGAGCCTTGCAGTCCAGGATGTATGCATGCAGCAAGAGCTCACTGGCTGAGCTGCACTGATGAAGCGCTTGCTGTATATGTGTATGCAGATGAGCCTCCGGATGGTCAAGAGGAGCACGGACCCCAGCTGGCCGGGAAGCAGGTGTGGGAGGGCTGAGACCCCAAGGGACCACCCGGCATGTGGAGGCTCAGTTATTTCCCTTCCCTTTGATGGAACCCCGAGTTTTCCTAACGGCTGTACAGCTGTGTTTGTGCAGAATCTATTGACTCATTGAGGGTCCTATCCAGTTTGCTAAGTGCTGGTGACTCAAACGCTGGTCGCCGGAAACTCCTGAGCATGGTGTCGGGGTTGGGGGTGGGGGGGGCCTCTGTCTAATCCACAGAGCTCTCTTTCTCCTTGCTCCTTTTCCACACACATTGCCTTTTAGGTTTTTCCTCCTAATACACTGAGGGGTTCATTTGGTTTAATCCCACTTTGAAGAGAATCTGCTCCTTCCATATAAGGGAAGCAGGAAGGCAGTTACGGCCGGTGGGCAGAGCCTAGATATTAGATTTAGGACGACGTGGCTTGAGTCCAGACCCAACACTGACTTGCTGTGTGGCCTCGGTCAAGTCACCATACCTCTCTGAGTTCTGTTTTCTTCTTTTACTTCCTGCAAAGAGAGGCGGCCGTCATGCCTTGAAGATGGGCCCTGAACAGCAGTACTTGCTGGTGACTGGGTCCCAGACCGACTCAGACTCCACGGATATCCCCGCAGTAGGGCTGTGCTGGGTGGGCCCAGCCCATGCCCCGTCTGGATCATGCCCAAGCCAGTGGCAGCGTTCAGCATTTGCACATTACTCCATCTTCTTTAAAAGCCATTTGAGGCATTAAATGAGATCATCCATGACGTGTATGGAAGAGCCAGTGCCCAGCTCCTGCTGTAAGGCTTAGGGGTGTCTCCTCTGGGACCCCTGCCCTTCAGCTCCTGATATACAGCCATGTGCTTGGAGCTGGACAACAGGAGGATCGGGCAAAGCAGGAGTCTGCACATGGAGACGGAAACTCCAGAGGGAAGGAGATTAGCGTCGGAAGCAGCAGCGGCCGTGGCTGTGGGAGCGGTAGTGGCCATGGTCCCGGGCACTGCACTTCCACTGGGCTTGTTTCACTCTCAGGAGATGGTGTGTGATGCCCCAGCTCTGTGGGAGAGCCCCAAGGGGAGCCCCAGGGCCGCTGTCCCCCACCCCACTTGCCCGGGCCAGCCCTGCCCAGGGGTCCAAGAGGACCCCTTTCTGCCAGCTGGGTGTGGGTTCTGTTTGGGGCCTGGCATGGCGGTCAGTGCAGCGACGCTTTCCTGTCTCTTCATTACTGGTGTTTTCGTGTGACTTAGGATGTTGCCACCTAATCTGAAGAGTTCAGAACAGCTGTTTGTTTGTTTAATAAAAATTGCTCATGTTCAGATCTAGTGGTCTTCACCAGGCATTGACCTTGGAGGCTGTCGTATCTGTCCTGGTTCTGGCTGAGTCTCCCCTCCGCCCCCCATATTTCTCCTGACACTGGTTCCAACAGATGAAACACGGGTTTCTGCCACCACAGGGGGGCAAGGCTTCGAATATCTTAGACTCTTCTCTCTTCTTCCTCCCTTTGGAATTTCCCCTCCTTCTGGAGGGAGTTGGCAGGCACCTGGTACATCTGGGCACAGAAGTGATGGTCAGCAGGTGCAGAGAAACTCTGCTGTCCCCAGTGGGATTCCCTCCAGGCAGGTTTTGCGATGTTAGTGGGTTTTTCTTGTGGGTTCTGGGGAGTCTAGCGGCTTTCCTGAGGTCTGTGCTTCTGAGAGTTAAAATGAAAATCCTGATTGCCTGTCTGTATTAGCTAGCCACAGCTGCTATAACAAAGCACCCCAGACTGGGCAGTTTAAAATAGCAGACATCTATTCTCTCACGGGTCTGGAGGCTGGAGGTCTGAGGTCAGGATGTTGGCAGGTGGGTTTCTTTGAGGCCTCCGTGGTGTGTGGACGGCTGTCTTCTCCCCATGTCCTCACATGATCAGTCCTCTGTACGGGTCTATGTCCTGATCTTCTCTTCTTAACAAAGACACCAGTCCTGTAGGATTAGGGCCCAACAGCCTCATTTTACCTTCATTGCCTTTGTAAAGGCCCAGTCTTCAAATACAGTCACATTCTCAGGTCCTTGGGGTTAGGGCTTCAACATATAGCTTTTGGAAGGGTCACACTTCAGCCCACAGCACTGTCCAAAGTTTGCAGAGCTAAGGGGACTCTACTCCTACAATCATTGTCCTCTGTATCCCCAAAGTGGTTGACAGGGAGGGTGAAGTACTCTGGGGGGACAGGCTGTTCTGAGAACCCTTTGCCACCACCTCCCCTTGGAAGCCTTCCCAGATTTCTGGGCTGGCAAAACAGCCCACCTTATACTCTCCACCCCTCTGCTGCCCTGGATTGTAAACACCTGCTCAATGCCTCTCCCCTGCATTAGGCCGTGAGCCCGTCGAGGGCAGGAACCCTGCTTGACCTTGCTGTCCACCCAGTGCCCTGCATAGGATCTGGCTCAGAAATGTTTACCCAGTGGAACTGACGCCACATGGTTGACCATCATCTTGTTTTTCTTTTAAGGACCCAAGGCCATTTCTGTTGTTTGTTTCCAGACAAATAGGAGAGAACTTAATAGTTCCTGGTGGAGTGAAGACCATTGAGGCCAATGGGCGGATGGTGATTCCTGGAGGTATTGATGTCAACACGTACCTGCAGAAGCCCTCCCAGGGGATGACAACTGCCGATGACTTCTTCCAAGGGACCAAGGCAGCTCTGGCAGGCGGGACCACCATGATCAGTGAGTTGCACCCCTGCCTTGGGCACATGTGACTTGGGTTCTTCACCACCAGCAACGTCAGCAACACCACAAGACTCCATATAGATACCAGGCACTTTGCTCAGGGAACCATTTAATATAACTCACCACAACCCTACCATAAAGGCCAGTATATTTTGTGTGCCACTGGTGATACACCGATCATTTTATTAGCAATAGATACTTAAAAGCTTAAATTATTTTAATGCATTTGAAATTAAATGACTAGCACATTATGGGTATTATTGTTTCTTGGGAGATTAAAATGAACGTTTGCATTTTTACAAACTGTGGACTGATTTAAAGAAAAGTGTCAAGGAAAGAATGATATGGATTGTAGGAAGACAAAGCCAAAAGTTCCTGAACCTGGTGTGCACATGGCTAAAGTTTGGGAACCAGTCATATAGGTGTTATTATGAAAGATGGGGAAGTAGAGGCTGACAAAGGTGAAATAAGGCACTGGAGGTTACACAGTGGGGAAGTGGTTGTACTAGTCAGTATCAATGCTGTGATAATGCTGCATAACAAATAGCCCCAAACTTCAAGCATTGCTTGTTTTTCTTGGTCCAGGAGCTGAGGGACCAGGGCTAGGACTGGAGTGGGGCTGCTTCAGGCTGTGGGTTGGGTTCAGAGGGACACCATGACACCCCCCCCCATCCTGGAAACAATGCCACCTCAACTGTGTCCTTCTCCTGGCAGATAGCAGAAGGGCAAGATGAGTCTGGCAGGAATTTGTCACTTCTCTTACCACCTTACATCTTTGCTTATGTGCTGAAGCTCTGGTGGCCAAAGCAAGTCACGTGGCCAAACCCAAAGTCACTGGAACTGCACTCTGCCCACCATGGACCATGGGCAAGGTGGGGAGAGGAGAAAAAATCGTGCACAAATAATGCCATGTATCACAGTGGTGTCTTTGGAGGTTGGATTCTTCCTCTACTGCACTTTACAATCTGATATATATATATATATATAGCTTTTCTTTCTTGCATTCCATTTTATTTTTTTTTTAATATTTTATTTCTGAGAGAGAGAGAGAGACAGCGTGAGCAGGGGAGGGTCAGAGTGAGAGGGAGACACAGAATCTGAAACAGGCTCCAGGCTCTGAGCTGGCAGTCAGCACAGAGCCCGACGTGGGGCTTGAACCCACGAACCATGAGATCATGACCTGAGCCGAACTCGGACGCTTAACCAACTGAGCCACCCAGGTGCCTCTCTTGCATTCCATTTTAATAAATGGTTTTTAAAAATATTTACTTATTTTGAGAGAGAAAGAGTGAGAGCAAGCAGGAGTTGGGGAGGGGCGGAGAGAAAGGGAGAGAGAGAATCCCAAGCAGGCTGTGCGCTGTCAGCACAGACACAGCATTCGTGACTGCACTGTCAGTGTCAGCAATCGTGAGATCATGACCTGTGCCAAAATCAAGAGTCAGTCGCTTACCCGACTGAGCCAACCCAGGCGCTCCTTCATAAATGATTTTAATTAAAGAAGCAACAATTGATTTTCAGTGTTTTTTCAACTGTTCGGCTCTCTGCATCCAGGTGGCTCATCCCCAAGCTGGCCACATCCCTGCCCATGTCTCTCCCTCCAAGGAACCCCTTTGGAAGTACTGTGGGCGGAGCTCATGTGTCAGAACTGCCTTGTTCTCCTGAGCCAGGAGGGGATGGCCCAGCTCCTGAGGCAAGCACAGCCCTGATCCTTTCTGCAAAAAGCAGCCTTTGTATTTACTGGTTGGGAGGGTGGGAGGATCCCAGATGCTGGATCTGGAGGGATTTGGAGCAAGATCTTTGATCTTGATCAATCATAGCTGTATGATTGTGGGCAGTATTTGGCCTCTCTGAGCCTCAATCTTTGAGCTTTAACTTTTTTTATGTTTAATTTTTTATATATGAGAGAGAGAGAGAGAGAGAGCAGGGGAGGGGCAGAGAGATAGAGACAGAATCTGAAGCAGGCTCCAGGCTCTNGGCACATGATAAGTACTTGGAAATATGAGGTCGGATGGTTCTGTGAGCTGGAGATGGAAGTTCGAGGCTCAAGTGACCTGTGTGGAGCAGAGGCTAGAGTCCCAGGTGAGGAGTCAGGATCTCCAGAGTCCCCCTTTGCTCTCTTATCATGATGATAAGAGACTCTTTGAGACTCTTGGGGAGGCCCCTAAGCCATCCTTTAGGGCTCTTCCTCCCTATCTGTAAAAGGCTGGTTTTTACAGTGTGTTTCATGGAACTCCAAGAACCTATAAAAGCAAGAATTCCATAGTAAGGAGGCTGTGAGGGGTAGCGGGGTTCTGAGTCCCCACCCCACTTTTTCATTCAGCAGATCCTAATGGAGTCTTGCTCTGTGCCAGGCAGGGTGCTAGGTGTTGGGGGAGAGGATGAACAAAGCAGACAAGGTGCTAGCTCTCCAGAGGTTGCAGGCTCGTGGGGTGTGACAAATCATATACAACTATACATACGTGTCTATAATCTGTGATTAGGGCCACAACAGAAAGGTGCCCAGAGCTCTGAACTGAGGGGAAAAGCATTCAGGGAAGGCTTCCCTGAAGAAGTGGCATTCGTGCAGGGATCTGAAGGATGAGAATGAATTAACTGGGTGAAGAGGGTGGAGGGGAGCAGAGCCCCGGGAAGAGGGAACGGCATGTGCAAAGACCCTGTGATGGGAGAACATGGTTTGCCTTTGAGAGACTGAAGAAGGCCCATGAGGCATGAGTGCAGAGACTTAGGGGTAGAATTGGGTGAGAAAAGACTGGAAGGTGAGGACGGTGTGCTGAGCTTCGATGGCTGAGGGAAGAATTTTGGACTTTTGCATACAGGCAATGAGCAGCTGTTGAAGGATTTTAAGCAAAGAATGATGTGATCTGCTGATCTGCTTTGGGTTTTAAAGAGACCAGAATAGAGTGGCCTAGATCAGATGTGTCTGGACCAGTGGGAAGTGATTGTAGTAGTAGCTCACTGAGAGGAGAGGGTGTCCAGGACTATGGGTGTGGCCATGGAGTGGACAGAGGTGGACAGCTCTGATTTCCAGGAGGGAAATCTAAGTACTTGGTGATGGGTCGGACATGGGAGTATCTGAGAGAAAGGAAATGTCAAGAATGACCCCTTGGATCCTAGGTATGGAACTAAGGTGAAGAGGTGGCCGGGGACCAGATTTGCAAGTGGTTAACCATGTTGCATAAGGCATGGGACATTTTAATCTTGAGGAGCTTTCGAGTTTTCCTCGTGGAGAGGTCGGGAAAACAGCGGATCTCAGAGTTCTGCAGCTAAGAGGGAGTGGTACATTTTAATCAGTTACATTGACATTCCAGGACCAAGCCATGAGGAATCTGAGCATTTCATGGCCAAGTAGAGGCAGAAGATTCTACAAGGAGACCGAGGAAAAATGGCCACAGAAGTAGAACACAAGTCAGAAAGCCATGTTGTCATGGAAGCCAAGAGGAGGGAATGAGTCACTGTACCCTGAGAAGTCCAGTGGGTCAGGATTGGACATTTCCATTAAATCGAGACATGGAGATTGAATTAGCAAAGCCAGTGAGCGCTTTAGACGGGTGGAGGAGTAAGCGGGAGCAGGATTACTCTTCATACACTGGCTATAAAGGGTGGGTGTTAGGGAAGCAGGGCAGTAGCTGGAGGGATATATGAAGCCAAGCAGGATTCAAAGTCAGGCATCTCCCCTTTCATTTGCTTCACATTGAAGATTTTATCTGACAAAAGGGGTGATGAAATTAACATCCTTTTAGTCTCCAAGGTATTTTTCACCTTCGCAGAGCAGACAAGACTCTGGGGATCTTCCTACTACTTAACTAGTTATGTGATCTTAGACAAGTTCTTTGCCGTCTTTGAGCCTCAGTTTCTTCATCTGCAGATGGAGATATTAATATTCCCTTCATGGGGTGGCTGTGGGGATTTAATGAGATAATTTACGGAAAGCCCTGTGGCAGTATCTGAGGTATAGTAATCACTCAATAGTTGTGATACTGTTGTTGCTGCTGAAGCTAACAATGACATTGGTGGTGACGGTGTCACTGCTGATGATTATGGTAATGAGGGTGACACTGATGGCAATATTGATGATGGTGGTAGGAGTGATGATGCAGAGGGTTGTGATGAGGATGTTGATCTTGGTGATGAAAGTGGGGGTGATGATGGTGATGATGGTGATGGTGATGGTGGTGATGATAGTGATGATGCTGATGGTGATGATGATGGTGATGGTGATGATGGTGATGGTGGTGATGGTGGTGGTGATGATGGTGATGACGGTGATGATGGTGATGATGATGGTGATGGTAATGACGATGGTGATGACGATGATGATGGTGATGACTATGATGATGGTGATGATGGTGATGATGATGATGGTGATGATGGTGGTGATGATGGTGATGATGATGATGGTGATGATGGTGATGGTGATGGTGATGATGGTGGTGATGTTGGTGATGATGGTGGTGATGATGATGGTGATGATGATGATGGTGATGATGGTGGTGATGATGGTGATGATGATGATGGTGATGATGGTGGTGATGATGATGATGATGATGGTGATGGTGATGACGATGGTGATGACGATGATGGTGATGACGATGATGATGATGACGATGATGATGGTGATGATGGTGATGATGATGATGGTGATGACGATGATGATGGTGATGATGATGATGATGATGACGATGATGATGGTGATGATAGTGATGATGCTGATGGTGATGATGATGGTGATGATGGTGATGATGATGGTGATGATGATGGTGATGATGATGATGGTGATGGTGATAATAATGATGATGATGATGATGATGGTGATGATGGTGGTGATGGTGATGATGGTGATGATGATGGTGATGGTGATGATGGTGATGGTGATGATGATGATGGTGGTGATGATGATGGTGATGGTGATGA
>NW_027551568.1:4897232-4945126 GCF_008692635.1 Crocuta crocuta
TGATGATGGTGATGATGATGATGGTGATGATGGTGGTGATGATGGTGATGATGATGATGGTGATGATGGTGGTGATGATGATGATGATGATGGTGATGGTGATGACGATGGTGATGACGATGATGGTGATGACGATGATGATGATGACGATGATGATGGTGATGATGGTGATGATGATGATGGTGATGGTGATGACGATGATGATGGTGATGACGATGATGATGGTGATGATGATGATGGTGATGGTGATGATGATGATGGTGATGATGACGATGATGATGGTGATGATGGTGATGGTGATGGTGATGACGATGATGATGGTGATGACGATGATGATGATGATGATGATGGTGATGATGGTGATGATGATGATGGTGATGATGGTGATGGTGATGATGATGATGATGGTGATAGCGGTGGTGTTGACAGTTGGGTGATAGTGATAGTAATGATTAAGGTGGTGATGCTACTGATAGTGACGCTGATGATGGTGGTATGGTGATGACGGTGTGATGGTGATGCTGGGGTGAAGAGGCTCTTAGAACCTACCATTGGAACAACTTGGGTCCCAAACATTTTGGAACGTGACAAATACTCTTCTTTCACAGTTGACCATGTTGTCCCTGAACCTGGGTCTAGCCTGCTGACCTCCTTCGAGAAATGGCATGAAGCAGCTGACACCAAATCCTGCTGTGACTACTCCCTCCACGTGGACATCACAAGCTGGCACGATGGCGTTCGGGAGGAGTTGGAGGTGCTGGTGCAGGATAAAGGTCAGTCCAAGTCTCAGACTGGGGGCTCAGCTCTGGAATTCCTGGTTCTTTGGTGGGTCTGCTTATGTGGAGCGAAAAATCCCTTTGTCTGCACTGCTGTGAGCCCAGCTGTGTGCTGCACTCTGCCGCACAAACGATGGAGAAACCAGATCCTCTTTAAGGAGTCTGTCCACTTCTCCGAGCCCTTTGGAGGTGTCCCCCTGTTCACAGAAGAAAGTCTGACTTCCTTAGCTTGGCACTCAGGGCCCTCCCTCATCTTGTCTCATTTCTCATGCTCTACCTAAACGTATCTGGGGTACTTGTTAGCCTGGAGGCCACCCCCTGAAACCTGCTTCACCACTGGGCCAGTGCTCATGCTGAACGCCCTCCCAGGACCGCCCTTTCTTCTACTCCGCTTCCCGAGCTCAACTAGGCACCTTCTCCAATTTCCCTTTTTTTGGGCCCTCCCCTCCGTTGTGCTTGGATTATGGGACACCGATTCTCTGTCTGGCTCTTCTGTTAAACCCTGAGCTCTGTTGTGAGTGCAGGAATTGTCTCTATCCAACTCTGTATCCCAGCCCAGTTCCCGTCTGTCTGGACTCCCTCGCACCAGGTGGCCCTGCACAGTGTAGACACTTTACAGTGGGCATTATGTTGAGGTGACTTAAACTAAAGAAGCAAAGAGCAAGAGAACAGAATGAACCAGGGCAGGGGTGGTCTGTCTGGAGAGGGGCCGTTCTAGATGCTCTCTAAAGAGGCAGCCTCAAACGAATGAGATGCACAAGGAGACCTAGAGGGTGTTTTCAATTGTTAAGATATAGATGCTGTGCTTTCTCATTATAAGAGTATATTCTCCACAATACAAAAGAGTCAGAAAATAAAGAGAAGGAAAAAGTTATTTTCTCCTGGCCATACATACCCCCACTCACCACTTATGTTAACATTAAGGAGTATTGCTTTCTGTTTCCTGTCTATTTAGACAGTTTTCTCCTTATATACTTATACACCGGCAGTTACTTGGAATCTTTCTATCTGCAGTTAACATTTTATGAGTCATCATTACTTTTCATTAATAACTTTTTACTGGCTTGTAACGTAGAATGCAATGGTTAATTTGCTTAGTTATTTTCTTTTATGGGGCACTTAGGCTTTCCATTCGCTTTACTGTAAATGGTATTACGGTGAACATCTTTGTCTATAAACATTTGTTTGCATTTCTAATTGCTTCCTTAGATTTCCAGAGATGGAATTTGCAGGGTCAAGGTTTTAATATTTTCAAGATTGTGACACTTAACAGCCAAACTGCTTTCCTGAAGGATGCACACACTTGCCGCCGTCTGCATGTCTCTGGCTCCTTGCACGCATGCACCATTGGGTGTTAACTTCTACAAAATCCTTGTCAATGTGATGAGCCGAAGTCAGCCTACCTCTGTACACTGCAGTTCTTTTATCATTAATTATGTCAAACATTTTGCATAGTTTGATGTGAATGTCTGATTGTATTCTTTGTCCATTTAGGCATTTGGGTTTTTTATGTGTGAGGTCTCCACATGAAGGCGCCATCCCTCCAATGCAGTGGCTGTGAGTCCCTCTCTTATTTTGTGCAGAGTCATAATCCAAGGGGAATTTACTGTTTTGCATCTTGCCTTCCTCAATTCACGTTAAGTCCTGAGCAGTTTTCCGCTCTCCCCATGGGCCTCATCGCATCAGCTTTAGGGGGGCCTGATTGTGTGGGACTGTGAAGAGGGTCCGGTGGGACAATGAGATCACAGAGCTGTCACAAGATAGCACCGCAGCTCTGTGGGGGAGGGGACTTTGTGGGGTCACGTTTATTGCATTGTCCTGGAAGAGGGCCAAGAATTTTCTCCCCTTGACCGGACGCTTGTAAGGAAATGACTTGTGGCAGTTTTTAGGTGCATTCCCGGTTTTAAGTGTCTAACTCGTGCTGTGTAATGTTTTTTATTGATTTAAGTTTAAGAACTGGGGCGCGTTTAGTGAGAAACAACATGGAAGTGTCTAATGCAAAAAGCGATAATTTCCTTTTGTCTTTTTAGGCATTCTTGTTTGTGTATTTGTGAGCTGCATGCTCACATATCCATAATTCTTACTCAGGTGGAACTATAATATGCATAATCTGCAGGATGCTGTTTTAAATTCTTTTTTAATGTTTATTTTTGAGAGAGAGACAGAGACTGAGAGCAAGCAGGGGAGGGGCAGAAAGAGAGGGAGACACAGAATCCGAAGCAGGCGCCAGGTGCTGAGCTGTCAGCACAGAGCCCGATGCTTGGCTCAAGCCCATGAACCGTGAGATCATGACCTGAGCCGAAGTCGGACACTTAACCGACTGAGCCACCCAGGTGCCCCTGCAGTATGCTTTTTTTTTAAGACTATTTTTATTTTTTTAACGTTTTAATTTATTTATTTTGAGAGAGAGAGAGAGAGAGAGAGAGAGAGAGAATGTGTACCCACAGGGGAGGAGCAGAGAGAGGGAGAGAGAGAATCCCAACCAGGCCCCAAACTGTCAGCATGGAGCCCCATGCGGGGCTTGAACCGACGAACCATGAGATCAAGACCTGAACTGAAATCAAGAGTCAGGCACTTAACTGACTGAGTCACTCAGGCACCCTTGCAGTATGCTTTTATCCTCAGTAAAGTGTTATGGGCAACCAGGCCTCTCCACTTAGTGGCTGTGTGACCTAAGGCCAGTCCCTCAACCTCTCTGTGCCTCAGTTTCCCCATCTGGAGAATAGAGGTAATAAAAAGGTTGTTTTGAAGATCCAATGAGAGGGTATGTATACAGTACTTAGAGGAGTGCTGGCCCCTGATTTGTATGCTGTATAATCAGTTATTGCTTTTATCATCATTCCATCATTTCTCCTAAGAGTATTCCATTTTCTGGAGGTTCTGGGTGAATCTACTCCCTCGTGGAGAATTTTGAAAAACTGTGTTGTCAGGACTTGCCGGGAGCAGACTCTGAGGCAAAAGATGGCCTGCAGGAAGTGAGTGTGGGTTAGTTTCACTATGTTATGTTGCTATCATAACAGCCTGTGGTTGAAAACAACCCAAACGGCCGCTCTGGAGGCTGGAAGTCTGAAGTGGGCTTTAGGGCTTAAGACGAGGTGCTGGCATGGTGGGCTCCTTCGGGAGGCCCCGGGGAGGACACTTCCTTGCCTTTTTTTTTAAAAATATTTTTTAATGTTTATTTATTTATTTTTGAGACCAAGAGAGACAGCGTATGAGCAGGGGAGGGGCAGAAAGAGGGAGACACAGAATCCAAAGCAGGCTCCAGGCTCCGAGCTGTCAGCCCGGAGCCTGACGTGGGGCTCAAACTCACGAACCGTGAGATCTTGACCCGAGCCAAAGTTAGACACTTAACTGACTGTGTCCCCCAAGGCACCACTATGTTACCTTTTCCAGCCCGTACAGGCTGCCCAAGTGCCTTTGCCCATGGTCCTGCATCTTTTCAGCCACTGCCTCCCCGCTCATTGACTCAGACCTCTCTCTTCCTTCCTTCATTAAAAAGGACCCTGGTATTGAGTGTCCAACTTTCGCTTAGATCGTGATCTCGCGGTTTGTGGGTTCGGGCCCCGCGTCGGGCTCTGTGCTGACTGCCAGCTCAGAGCCTGGAGCCTGTTTCAGTCAGTGACTCCCTCTCTCTCTGACCCTCCCCTGCTCACGCTGTCTCTCTCTCTCTCCAAGAAATAAATAAAACATTAAAAAAAAAAAAAAGGACCCTGGTAATCACACTGGGCCCACTCTGCTAGCACAGGATGACCTTTTATCTCAGGGTCCTTAATTTAATCCTATCTGCAGATTCCCTTTGTTGGGAAGGGAATGTATTCATAGGTTCTGAGGATTAGGGCATGGACATCCAGTCTTAGGGGAGAGCCATTATTTTGCCTCCCACAGGGTGATTGCAGGATCCACCCCTGTGAGCGAAGCCCAGGAAACAGGATTGGCTGCGGGGAGCCCTGCGACCTGGACACCTTCAGATGGATCTCGAGGAAGCCTAGGGCGTGGGGACTTCATACCTCCCACCAGCCCAGCGTGGGGTGTGGCCTCTCTGGGATGGGGCATGACCTTGAGCTAGGCTCCTCTGTGCATGGAGGGTGGTGCAAACAGGCCTGACAGCTGATGGCCATCTGCCCGCAGCTCTTCCAGCAGCCGGGGGTGGGGAGCAGGGAGAAGTCCTTCATTCCGAAGAGGGCTCTTGGGGGCTTCCGACGGCACCTGCCACAGCCTATTTGCAGTTGTTTGGTGTTTCAAACAGTGTTCTGGGAAAACATTTTTGCAAAGATGTCCATGCTTACCTGTGCAAATATTTTATAGGGTGAAGACCAGGATGTGGACCCTGGGTGCTCCCCACCCTCTGTCTGTGTGGGGCTATTGGTGTTGGGGTGGGAGACAGTGGTGAAGGGGGTGGTTTCCGGGACCCAGCTGGGCGGGTTCCACTGACCTGCACTCGGTGGGCGGGTCACTGGCTCTGTCCCTAACTTGGTTTCATTTTCTAAAACCAGGAGTGCACTCCAAAATGACCTGGTGTCACGTGCCTTGTAGCAAGCAGCAGGTGTGGTACGACCCCAGCAGGTGGGCCACCTGGGTATAAATCCTGCCCTTCTGCTTCCTGGCCGTGTGACGGTGGGCAGGTCCCCTAGCTGAGCTCTCTGGTTGCTCGGCGGCCTCGTCCACAGCACCAGGGCTAGGTACCAGGTGCGAAACCCATGCCCTGAACTCAGTGTTAATTCTCCACCTTGATGCCAGGTCGTGGTTGTCATAGCAACCTCAGAGGTAGGCCATGCATGGTAGGGATTGCTTATCCTGAGGTACCATGGATGGTGAGCTACTAATTCCACCCGGCACCCAGGCATTGGGGACCTCATGCTCTCTGTGGAGAGAGGTCCTACTCTAATCTGCCCTGGTGAAGAGGAGTAAGTGCTGCCAGAGCCAGGGGTCCGTGGCCACACTCGGCGGGCTCTGCCAGAGCAGCAGATGCAGTGTGAAGGGCTGGTGTCTATGCGGCCACTCACAGAGGCAGGGACCTCAGTGGAAGGGCTTTGGGCAAGAAGCAGCTTGTTGTCTCTGGGGCCTCGCACCCGCTACCCATCTCCTCCTCCCTGGGAACCTAGGGCACTGTGGTCCCTCAGGCAGGATCCTTGATGCCTAACCCCACCTCCTGCCAGGGCCTTCAGCTTCATTCATCATTTGGTGGCCCTCAGGCTGCTTAATCTCGGTGCAGCTGAGGCACGCAGGGAGGTCCCAAACCAGTGTCCAGTGTGAAGGCTCATCCTCCTGGATGGGCTCAAGCACTTACACCTTCTAGAAGCCTTTCCTACTTGCTCTGGACTCCGGGATGGGGTTCCCTTGGAGCCCCCACAGCCCCAGAGGGGGCTTCTCCAGCAGGGCTGTGGGGCTCAGAGCTCTCACTGCCCTGTGGACTGTGATGATCAAGAGGAGGTTGGTTTTCTCATGTCTGTTCCCAGCCTGAGGCCGGCACGCAGTGGCCTGCTCCATTGTCTCATCAGGAGCAGGAGGCACTTGGGTTAGAGCACTGGTTCTTCTCCTGGGCCAGGGAGCTCTTAGGAAGCTGCCAGAGCCTGGCCCCAGGCCTGAATTAAGCCTGAATTAAGCCTGAATTCCGAGAGGGATGTGTTTGCAGAGCTCAGGTGTTCTGATGCAAAGCAGCATTGGGGCCGCTGGCTAGATGACTGCCCAGGGCCTGCCCTGTGTCTACCCTGTGTCAGCATTTTAGGAATGAGCCAAAGGAGCATCAGCCCCCATGACCCGTGGGCCCACGGACAGGTCACAGGCTGCACCTCACATCTCCTGAAGGAGACCCCAGGACCTCTGCCCCAGGATGGGTGAGCCGGCAAAGGTGCCCTCCTCTGGGGCCCAGAGGGTTAACCAAAGACAGGCTGTAGGGGCTGCTAGTACCAAACGGCCTGGAGGGACGCAGGAATTCCCTGGTCCTCTGTAGAGGCTGGCTCCTGCCAAGAGCAATTATTCTTGCCTTTTCCTTCCTGTTGCCCAGTTGTGTGTCTGAGATTGGGTGGATGGGTTATGAAAGGTACTGTTATCAGGGCTTCTAAGTGCACAGGTTCCTTCTAATCCCCAAGGCAGGCAGCACCGTCAGGAGCCTTGGGTGAAGCCCTCTCCCCACCTCTGTGCACTTGCAGCCCCATCAAAACACGTGTGGGATCATTTACAAGCCCCGCCCAGCCCCGCCTGGTCTTCCTTCTCCCTCCCAAGGTGCTCAGTGAATGGTGGTGACCTCAGGGCTCCAGTCCAGGTCCCCTGCCTGAGGGGCCCCCCAGCTTCCATAGTGTCCTGTCACCAGGGTCACCCATCCACCGTGACGCTGGCCCCGGCTCACATAGAGCATAACTCTAGACGTCCGCACGGGGCTCGGACTTACCACCAAGTTCTCCCAAACCCAGTACCTTTTCCCGTGAACTCTACTGTCTCCCACTCTGGACCTCCATCCCTGTGAGGGGCACCCCTGTCCAGCCGTTCACTCAAGACAGAAATCTGGGGAACCATGTCCATGATCATTTCCAAAGTGCCCTTCCTTCTCCCTTCCCCGTCCATCACTGGACCCGTGGCTTTGCCTGTGCAGTAGCTCAGATCTGATGTGGATCTGAATCTCCTCCAGATTCCTCCTCGGCCTCACCCCTGCTCTCTGTCCCCAGCCTTACCCCTCCAGCGCATTCCTCTCCCAGCCACAGAAGTGGGCTTTACAAAAGTAATTAGTGTGAACGCCTGCGGGGGCTCCACAGTGTCCCCAGGATAGGTTGTAAGGTGCTCACGTGGCTCTCAAGGGCTTTTCCTCAGATGTCTGCACATAGGAGAGGAGCAGCAAATATCGGGGAGCTGACTGAGTTGCTGACTGAGTTCCTGACAGATGCTCTTATGCACTTCTGCACCCCAAGTGTTTAGCACGCAACTGGCACAGAGTAAGTTCTCAGGACATACTTACTGCATGTATGTAGCACATTGCTCTCTAAGTCAGAGGACGTGTTCAGGAATCCTGATGGTCATCAGCACTGACTGCAAAATAAAGCACAGGTGATAAAGAAATGGAATCCGAACTCAGCGGTGTAATCGCTTCCGCGGCGTCACACAGCAGCTAGTGTGTGGAGTCGGTTGTCTGTGTGCTGCTGGCCCTTCTGGTGTCTCTGAGAATTGCAGAAAGGCACCCTCTTGGGGCGATCCGTCGGAAGAACGTACCCTTCTCTCAGCGCACAGGCTTGGCAGCTGGGGCCCAGGCTGGAGTTAGTTAGCTCCCTTGGGTGCTCCCTTTGCTGGGAGCCCTTGTCCAGGCCACAGGTGCAGCTCCTCAAAGCTGCTGTCCAGCCCCCAACCTCCTTCCTGCCAGGTGCTCTTTACACCGCATTCAGGCTGCTGAAAGAACGGGTTCACCGTGCGCCTCCCAAGGACAGGCTCAGCCCGTGTGATGTGAGAGCCACGGTGCAGCACTTGACTCCATCTTTAGATCAAGCAACTTGTGGCTTATTTTAGAAATCTCAAAATACAAGAAGTTATTCTAGAAAATGGTAGTGCCAGCATGCTGTGTAGACTTGGCAAGGGAGAATGGCTTCCTTTGGGATGGGATTTTTTTTATATAAACCACTGATAAGGGAGTCCTGCCCGTGTTTTATAAGCCACAGACCCCTATTAATAGCACTTACTGGTTTTGTTGGATGTCAGCAGTGTTTCAGTCTCAAAATAGAAACTTTAATGCAGAAACCATTGAAAAGCAGAAAAAAAGGAATGAACCCAGTAAAGAAGAGAGGAGCTCACATTGGCTAGGTGCTGGGCTGTGTCACTGAGGTCAAGTGTTTAGCCTGTGTCATTTGGTTATTTTCTAAGAACAGCAGTGCAAGGGCAAAGGTGTCATTCCACTATTGGTATGAACCTCCTGGATCTTTCTATGAGAACTTCCATCGTCTCTTAATCACATTGCCCTGTGTAACAGCTAGCTTTGCTGTGTAACAAACCACTCCAAACCTAGGACTTAAAACAGCAGTCATTAATTACCTTCTGATTCTGTTGGTTGACCACCACAGCTGGTCTCAGTTGAACAATTTCTCTACTGATCTTGCCTGGGCTCGCTCAGACATTTGGACCTTAACTGGAATGGCTGCGAGAAGGGGGGAGGGCAAGGGGATGCTCCACACGTGATCTATTGTCCTCTCATGGGCTTCCTAGGGCCTCTTCACTTGGTGGCCATGTTCCAACAGCTGAATGTAGAAGCTGGAAGCCCTCCTGAAGATTAAGCTTAGAACTCACGTGACATCATTTCCATTTCATCCTGTTGGTCAAGTCGAGCCACAAGAGTACCCCAGATTCAAGGGATGGGAAAAAAAGACTCCTCCACTGATGAGATGAACTTGGAAGAACTTGTGGCCATTTTAATCTGAGTTGTGTCTCATCTGGCCATAATTAGTACAGTTCTCCTTCATTTAAAATACTCTTGGGGCGCCTGGGTGGCTTAGTTGGTTAAGCGTCTGACTTTCGCTTAGGTCATGGTCTCGCGGTTCGTGGGTTCGAGCCCCGCGTCGGGCTCTGTGCTGACTGCCAGCTCGGAGCCTGGAGCCTATTTCAGAGTCTGTGTCTCCCTTTCTCTCTGACCCTCCCCTGCTCACGCTCTCTCTCTCTCTCTCTCTCTCTCTCCTAGAAATAAAATAAAAATATTTAAAAATAAAATAAAATACTCTCACTCCATCCAGCCATCTCAAAATTTCCCTCCAGTTATGGCATCGGGCTCAGAGTCCAATATCTCATTATGAGCATTTATGTGGGGTGTGGATGAGATTCCTTGGCTATGGCTTCTCTTGATCCAAAGACTTGTGAACGTAAGAGGTAAATTATGTGCCCTCTGACTCCCTGTGTACCTCACATACGATGGTGGGGCAGACGGGACAACAGTAAACAGTCCCTTTGGAAAAGAGAGAAGACGAGTAGCACACGATCACAACTCCATAGGAACTCTGGAATCCGTCTGAACACATTTCTGGGCAGACCTTTTCTGGGGTAGAGAATATTCCTTCATCCAGGTCAATCCTTCCCCTTGGGAGCAGTGCCGGAGGTCAAGGGCTGGCAAACTCCAATCTGTGGGCCAGATAGGACCCGTGGCCCGTTTCTACATAGCCTATCAACTAGAAATTTTACATGGTTAAGGGTTTTTCAAAACAAAATCCAAACAACAACAGGAAAACAAAGAAGAATTTGAGGCAGAGACTATATGTGGCCCACAAAGCCTGAAACACTTACTGTCTGACCCTTTACAGAGAAGCTTCCTGTCCCCGGTCTGAGGCCACGGCTTGCGTAGCTCAGGCTCTACCCTCTGGACTCTTGGCCCGAGCCTTGGAAGATGGAGTTTGCTTTCCATAAAAATGGCCCGTGTTTGCAGCAAAGTATCTTCTCAGCTCTTATCCTACCCATAGAAAGTTCATTTTTTTAAATGTTTTTAAAAAATTTATTTCTGAGAGAGACAGCATGAGCAGGGGAGGGTCAGAGAGAGAGGGAGACACAGAATCTGAAACAGGCTCCAGGCTCTGAGCTGTCAGCACAGAGCCTGACGTGGGGCTTGAACCCACGAACTGTGAGATCATGACCTGAACCGAAATTGGACGCTTAACTGACTGAGCCACGCAGGCGCCCCTAGAAAGTTCATTTTGAACAGGCTCAGTCTCTTTTAGTCACAGAGGGTATAGTTTTCCTAAAAGCATTGCGGGTTTCCAATGAGTCACATTGTAGCTCACTCCATTGGACAAATCTTTATATGTATAAATTTATATGTATAGATTTATTTTCAGAGAGGGAGAGCTCACACGCATGCACGCATGCATGCATGCATGAGCGGAGGAGGGGCAGAGATAAAGGAGAGAGAATCCCAAGCAGGCTCTGCACTGTCAGCACAGAGCCTGACATGGGGCTCAAACCCATGAACCGTGAGATCATGACCTGGGCTGAAATTGAGTTGGATGCTCAACCAACTGAGCCACGCAGGTGCCCCATGGACAAATCTTTTTCTGAGGCTTCTTTCTCCTTTAGGTGACAGGCAGTGTGCTCCGTGATGACACTTTTAAGATTCTTAGAAGCCCTGGGGCGCCTGGGGGGCTCAGTCGGTTAAACGTTCAACTCTTGATTTCAGCTCAGGTCACGATCTCACAGTTTGTGAGTTCAAGCCCCGCGTCGGGCTCTGCGCTGATTGATGGTGTGGAGCTGGTTGGGATTTTCTCTCTCTCCCTCTCCTCTGCTCATCCTCTCTCTCTTTCTCTTTAAAAATAAATAAATAAAACTTAAACTTTTTTTCAAAAAAAAAAGAAAAAAGGTTCTTAAAAGCCCTTTTGTCTGACCAAAGAAGTTTCCTGGGCACCACCTTGGCGTTTTATGAGGTCTTAACAAAGAGTTCCGGGTCTGCCCTTGGTTTAATCTTACACTTGAGGTCATTTTTCATTTTGGAGAACTGTTTGCAGGTTGGCAAGAGTAGAGAGAAGTCCTGTGTGTTCACTGAATTTCTCTTACAAACTAACCTGCTCCTTCCTTGTCCCTCAGGTCTGTTTTGATGTCTGTCTTCTGGTGCTTCATACACTTAGCTTAAAGACGCCAATTGATACAATGTTCTTCATGGAAATCATTTTAGGCAGGTCCTCAAGTTCTCTGGGTGCATTTTCCTCCAAGTTACTAGTCGTAGTTTTTCCCATCGTGTTGCTGCTACCTAGTATGAATGGCCCATTTCCACCCTCCCCTAGCGGTTTGTTGGGTATTTTACCTAGCCTTTGCCTACCGTTTCCTCCGGGACTGTTCTGACTCCACCCATTCCTCAATCCCAAGGCCAAGGCCACAAGGTTTTGGCCACTGCAGCACCCAACCTCTAGGCACTGATTTCTGCATCACTTAGCCTTTGTTTTTATAACAAACCACTCCAAAATATACTGGGTTCAAGCAGCAACTGTGAAAACCATCATGAGATACCACCTTACACCCCGTGAAAGGGCTGTTACCAAACAATCTGAAAAGAACACGTCTGGCAGGGATGTGGGGAGATGGGAACCCTTGGGCGCCATCGATTCGAATGCAAATTGGTGCAGCCGCTCTGGAAAACAGTATGGAGTTTCCTCAAAAAATTAAACATAGAGCCACCCTACAGTCCAGCAGCTCTATTTTTGGGTATTTATTGGGAAGAATTGAAGGAAGGGATTTGAAGAGATAGTTGTACAGTGTTATGCACAAGCGGCAAAAGGTGGAAGCAACCCAATGTCCATCGACGGGTGAATTGATAAACAAAATGACCATCTCCAGGACCTTCTCCCGAGTCCCTTCACACGGGGCTCCAAAGTGAGCCGGAAGCCCCAAGGCGAGGCTTGGGGCCAATATGGTGCCACTTCTGCTTCAGGCCACTGGTCAGCGCACGTCTCCAGACCAGCCTGCGTTCAAGGAGTGGGGAGAGGCAGAGTCCCTGCAGAACTTTGTGAAACTTTAAAAATTTTACCAGCCTGTTTAATTTCTTCCTAGCACCCATCTCTGCATGAAATATCCTTACGTATTTACTCGCTTATTGTTTGTTCCATGTAGAAGGTAGGCAGGCATCCTTCCATCTTCCTGGGTCGCAGCCATATCTCTAGCTTCTAGGATGATGTTCGCGCATAGTAAGTGCTCAGTAAATATTTGAAGAGTGAGAAAAGAAATATTCCATGAAAAAGGGCTTCTGGGGTCCAAGAAGTTTGGGAAATGCTCTCTGTTTCTTCTGTTCTTGAATATTCTTGATGCACATTATCGTGTTAAAATCTGGGAGAAGCTGTGCAGTAAAGAAACTTGTTTATTGCCGAGGAATCAGGTTTTCTTCACCAATATGGGTAGCAACATCCCGGTGTTTGATTGCAAACAACAGACTCCCTCCAGAGCTTGGCTTAAGTTGAACAGAGCAGATTTGCCTGAGGGATGATGTGTATCCAAGGATGCTTCGCCGGAGAGTCTTGCCTCCTGCTCTTCTGTGCTTTTCTCTCTGAGCCAGTTTTGTTCCCCGCCCCCACCCTTGACCTGCATTCTCTACTTCTGTGTCACCACGGTGGAATGCAGCGGCCCGCCCTTTGTCTGGGTGTCATCACTATTTCAAAGACCAGCCAGGTGTTTGGGGGTCCCACTTCCTGGCTCAGCTCAGTCTCTGCCAGGTGCCCAGCCCTGGACTAACATCTGGGGTCTGGAGTCACGTGGTACGGACATGGCTGCTTTCGAGAGAATGGTGGGTTGACAGTCCCGTTAAGTGCTCAGTGCAGTCCTTGAGAACTGGCGTCCCACGCGGCCTCCTCGCAGAGAAACTGTAATGATGGCATCTGTGAATTTGGGAGGTTTTGCGAAAACCAGGGCCCACTGTGTTTCCTGAGCCTCTACTGCTAGTAGCGGCTTATCCGGCCAAATATACTGGGCCGTTTACTACTCTCGATAGCATTGCTTAATTGGTCTTTTAAGCAGGTGCAAATTGGTATGTAAGAGAGACTCCTTTCCATGCGCATTCACTAGCTCCCGGCTTATGGCAACATAACCGAAACGTGGTGCAGTGCTGAGGTTTTAGTGTGAATTACTCTGATTACACATAAAATCAATTTTTTTTATCTTCCTTAGCCGTTTTTTTTTTTTCTTAAATTGTCTGAAAGCACTGTTTCCCTTTAGGGTTTTTGGCTTCTTTGCTTTTATTTTAATATTTTTAACCTAAAGTAAAGCAGAAGTAGAAAAACCACACAGATAAAAAAAAATGTGGGTTTATGAATTAGTATGAGGCTCCCCCATCCAGGTAAGAAATAGAACTTTGCCAGATACCCCAGTAGAATATCCGTGGATGGTGTTGCTATCATAATTATCCATCCCAATAACTATCTGCTAACTTTTTTAGGTTTATTTATTTATTTTGAGAGAGGGAAAGAGAATCACACGCAGGCTCTGCCCTGTCAGCACAGAGCCCGACATGGGGCTCGATCTCACAACCCTGGGATCATGACCTTGAGCTGAGATCAAGAGTCAGACGCTTAGCCAGCTGAGCCACTCGGGCGCCCCAGAAACTGATCCTTTTAATGTTAATTTCCAAATATTACTTTTTCTTTGAATTTTTCCTGATAATTTGACAAGGAATTTTTGCTGCCAGGGTTTTCTATACAAGAAGAGATTTTTGGTTTGTCTTCCCCATTATTTCACGTAAAGGAATTCTAAATCCCATTTCATAGTTTTGCCTTAAATGCATTTTATCCAGACGCTTCCAGACTCCATGACCAATCATTAATTGCACAGCACATATTGTGGGTATACAAATTAAAATAGTATTTAAGAGGCGCCTGGTGGCTCCGTCTGTTAAGTGTCCGACTTGGGCTTAGGCCATGATCTCATGGTCTGTGAGTTCAAGCCCTGCATCGGGCTCTGTGCTGACAGCTCAGAGCCTGGAGCCTGCTTCCGATTCTGTGTCTCCCTCTCTCTCTCTGCCCCTCCCCTGCTCAGGCTCTGACTCTCTCTCAAAAATAAACAAACATTTAAAAAAGTATTAAAAAATAAATAAACATTAAAAAATAATAAAATAGTATTTAAGACGTAGTCCCTGTCGTCGGGCAACTGGCAGGCATGTTAGGGAGGAGTCCCCCACGTCCCCTGCTCCCTGCTGGTCTGTCCACACAGCACATGAAATCCTGTCATTTCACCGTTTTTGAATCCTCTCCCCACCCTTCAGCTCCCGTCCAGGCTCAGAGTCTCAGCACACCTGTCCCGTTTGCTTTCACCATCACCCTATGAGCTGCCATTTCTCTTTGCTGTTCTACAGACCCATCCCCCATCCTCCTCACTGCTTCCAGAACAGTCTTTCTGAGACACCCCCCCCAAAAAAAAACCTGATCATGTCACTTACTTTAAAAACACAGGCTCCGGTAGATCGTGGTGATGGTTACACAACATGGTAAATGCACTAAATGCCGCTGAATCGTACACTTCAAAATGGCGGTGATGGCGGATTCTGTTCTATGCGTTTTAACATAAAAATAATGAGGGATTAAAAAAACCACGTGGTCCCTAGGATCCACTTCTAGTACCTTCACACCGTGTCTTTTCATCCTCCTTACCGTCCTGACCCATGCACACCCCACTCTCAATCCAAATAGTTCCCTCTCCTCTCCCCCTCCTCTCCCTCCTTCTCTTCCACTCCCTCCTCCTCCTTCAGATTCAGCTTGTGTGACTTCCCTGGAAGGCTCCTTTGACCCTCGCCCACACCCCCAGGCTGGGTTCGGTGTCCCCACGGAGTCCCGGGGGCAGCCCTCTATCCTAACTTTACCACTCTGTACTGTGACCATCGATTGACTGGAAAGACACCCTTCTCTTTTCTTAAATGCATTTTTCTGTTTTCTCTCTCTCTCTCTTTTTTTTAAATCTTGAAACAGGTATCAATTCCTTCCAAGTCTACATGGCATACAAGGATCTCTACCAAATGTCTGATAGCCAGGTAGGTCCTTCTACACACCTCCTCTCCTGGGCAGGGATAGGCCACGCTGTCGGGCCAGACAGCACAGGGCAAGGGAGATGTCAGAACGGGCAAGGGAGGGCTCTGGGTTCACGTCCTGGTCTGGCCAGTAAATTGCAGAGTGACCTGTGTCAAGTNAAAAGCTCATTGAGAAGACAGACTCAGATCCTATTACAGACAAAAGCGGAGCAGTGCGTTCTGGGGCTCTAGCAGGTCCGGGGACCATGTCCTTAGCTCTGCCCCAGACGGGAGTCCTGACTGTCTCTCCAGCCAGTTGAGTGACTGGGGCCACCCCCTCCCTGAGTTTTCTCATCTGTGCAGGGCGGTCACCTCTGGCTGTGCTGGCTTCAAATGACTGTCGTGTGGGGGGAGCAGCTAGAGAGAAGGTGATGTTCTGGTGGTGTGGGTGACATGGTGACTGCGGGCACCTGGCCTTCTGACCCCTGGGGCTCCTGGTTTGTTTTGTTATCATTGCCCTGCCTTCTGCTGGTTAAAAAGGTGGGTGAAGGGCACGACAGCCAGACTGCTTAGAATGCAAGCTCTGGCCTTGCTGGGCAGCCCAAGGCAGCTTTCCCAACCTCTCTGTGCTTTAGACTCGTAAGAGCACCTGCCTCGTAAAGGTTGTCAGAGGATCGAATGAGTTCATACAAGGCTCCAGGGCAGTGCCGGGCACCTACGGTTGCCAATAAGCTGTTCTTCCTTATTACCATATGGTTTGGTGTGCAATGGGCGGTGCATTTGTGCCTTGCCTTTCAAAATAAACACGTGCAGTTATAGGGACTCGCATACCCTGAGGTGCCCTGGAGGCCTCTGATGTGTCACCGAAGGCTAAAATTGGTTCCATTTCATGACAAAGTAGCGTGAGTCTGTCTAGCGTAAGTGAACTTTTCGCCTGTTCTGTTCTAACCACCAAAACCTCAGGGCCGATGGAGTTGAGCACATGGAGTCCCGGAAGGTGTCCCTCAGTGTCCTCCCACCTGCCGTCTCCATCTAAAAGCACACGTCCCGAGGTGGGGTGCTGTCTTACACCCTTGGGGAACAAAGGCAAAATTCGAGAGGCCCTGGAGAAGGAACATGGCGGCTTTGGGCCCCGCCGCGCGTGAATGTCTGGGTGCTGATCCTTTGCGGGTGGGAAGAAGACAGGAACTGTACTGGGTAAATGAGGGGGTGCCCGGCAGGGTATATATTATCTGAGCATTAGAGTGACTATAGACTTTGCGCCCCTGCCCCACCGTGGTCTGTAAAATGACACGCGTCAAAGTTCTTGTAAAGATGTACAGACCTCCCGAGGCACGCGGGTGCCGCAGGACAGGCTGAGCCCATTCGGTTACAGTCTCTGTAAAACTAACACCAGTGACTCCGCCTGGCTGTCCTCAGCAGCAGCCGAAGGCACTCCAGCGGAGCAGAGCCGAAGGCCAAAGGCACAGATGGGCACCAAGGGCGAATCGTGCCCCGGTGCGGCTTGATCGGTTCTGCCGTACCCACAGCCTCTCGCTTTTGCATCCAGAGGATGTCAGGGTCAAAGGGAGATCCTTCCCAAGGCTTAACTCTCCATCGGTGTGAACAGAGCGGCCGTGCCGCATCGGCCGGCGGGTGGGTGACTACGTGTGAGCACAACGGTCTTTGCAGCTGCTCAGGCTGTGATGTTTATTTTATCTCCCCCCGACCCCTGTTTATTCTTCCCCAGCTCTATGAAGCCTTCACCTTCCTTAAGGGGCTGGGAGCTGTGATCTTGGTGCACGCGGAAAATGGAGATTTGATAGCTCAGGTGAGTGGCGTGGATGTCCACGCTCCAGTCCACGTCTGTGTGCGGTAAAGTATGATCAAAGGGGAGAAGGCGCTGGTTAGTGAGGTGGCCAGGCAGTGAAGGGGCAGGCCAGGAGCTGGATGACTGGGTGACGCAGCAGGCACTCCAGATGGCTGCCACGCGTGCGCGGTCTGCAAGGGGCTCTCGGCAGGCCACGTTGCCTCTCGGCTCACCTTCCTCACCTACACGGTGGGGAGGGCGTGTCTGCCCCGTGAACCTCAAGGGTTTGTATGGGAGACAAATAAGGATTGAATGGAAATGCTTTGCAAAAGAGGGGGATACCAGAGGTGGGCCACGTGGAAGCCAGTGTTGAACATCGTGTTATGGGTCTTGTGGGGGGATGGCAGGCGCCCATCTCCCTCTACCTCCCAGCCCTCTGACCTCCGGTAGGGAACTCTACCCCATGAAGGGTCTTGTCCTTCACCCAGAAGCTCCTGCCTTGTGAGGATTAAATTATATCACGGATGCAAAGGTCAGCATCTGACATATAATAGGCTGCAGCCATGCAGAAGTTGTGGGCAGGGAGAGACGTTAACCCAGTTTGATCGTTCTGGCTGTAGAATGGAGAATTTGACGGGAAAAGGATGGACTCGGGGTGACCAGCTATGTTCTACTCCAACAATTCTTAGAAGAAATGAAGATGGGAGGTAGAGAGAGGGAGTGGAAGAAGCAAAGTATGTGAAGGAGGGAGCACCCTCTGCAGATTTCATCGAGTGACCAGATGGAGGAGAAGGGGAGGAAGTCAGGGATGGGCAGTTGGCCTTGGTGTGGGAGCGTGGGTTGGTCCTGACGTCACCAAGCAAGGTTAGGCATGCAGGAGACTTGGATGCACCCAGTAAAGACAGTTAATACCAGGCACGATGCTGTGTATATGGTGACGTAGATATGACATAGATGCTGTGTATATCTGTGACGTAGATATAACATAGATATCCCCACTTTATAGAGAGAGAAACAGAGGTTCTGGTATGAACATCTTGCTCGCTGTTACACGGGGCACAGAGCCAGGATGATAAGGCAGTTCCATCGTGCAGTGGGACTCTGCCATGATGGCCAAGTGCATGAGATCTGAAGGTTCGCTATGAGTGTTACCTACTGGCTTTATTTATTATTTGTGTCCTTGCAGTTTTTCTGTAAAATCAAAATTCTTTCAGATTCAGAGTAAAACACAAACAAGTTCTATCACGCCGCAGAATTCTAAGGCTACCCCACAGCCAGAAAGTTGGGATTCTACAAGGGTGTGAATGCCAGGAAGTGAGGATCTCTGGGGGCGACTCTGTCCTGTGATCCCCCCCACCCCAGTGACTGATATCCCTCTCACATGCAGAACACATCCATCCCCTTCCAGGGTCCTCCAGAATCCCATCACGGCACCAAAGTCTGGAAGTGCCTAGGTCATATCTTGGTGTAGATGAGGCTCCTTGGCGATAGTTTCTATAATCTGCAGGTCTCTAGAGCCACAGAGGCGTGGCTGCCTCCCCCCAGCACACACTCAACATCTGGCATCAACGGTGGGTAGACGTTCCTTTTCAAGAGGGAAAATGGGAAGCTTCAAGGTTGGTCCATAGCCGTTCTGAAATCCAGTCGGACACATGTTGGCAGTTCCTTGATTGGGTCTTGGAGCCTGAGAATAGTTCTGCATGGCTCTTGGCTCCACCTTCTGGGCTCTTGGCTCCAGCCCCCCCTCCCCATTCTCCCCCACTTCCGGTCATCCATCCTTTCCATGGAAGGCAGCACGTTGCCTGCAGCTGCTTCCTGCCCAGTAGAGTTTGGAGGTCCAAGTGCCTCCTTTCATTTTGAGGTGTTTTCATTCCATTCAGCCCAGGCTGGCAGGGGTTTGCTAAAGTGATTCTCCCCAAACCTTTGTTGGCCTCTCGTGATTCCCTCTGTGGTTTGCTCCGTGAGACAAAAGACACCCACAGATTTCTTCCAGATAAGTCTACCCCTACCCTGGCCACACCCTGAGCTTCCTAGAGGCCCTCTTATTGGAGAGGCTCTGGGGACCTACCCTCAATCTCGTTAAAGGGTCTTTTCTTCACTGCCCTATCTTTTGCTCTTTGGAAAAGTGGAGACTTTTCAGAACGATTATGTCCTGGTTCCTTTTATTTTTATTTGTATTTTTTTTAAATAGTTTATTGTCAAGTTGGTTTCCGTATAACACCCAGTGCTCATCCCCACAAGTGCCCTCCTCTGTGCCCGTCACCCCCTTCTCCTTTCCCCCACCCCCATCAGCCCTCAGTTTGTTCTTGGCATTCAAGAGCCCCTCTGGAAAACAGTGTGGAGATTCCTCACAAAATGAACAATAGAACTCCCCTATGACCCAGCAATAGCACTGCTAGGAATTTACCCAAGGGCTACAGGAGTGCTGATGCACAGGGGCACATGGACCCCAATGTTCACAGCAGCACTCTCAACAACAGTCAAAACATGGAACGAGCCTAAGTGTCCATCAACGGACGAATGGATCAAGAAGATGTGGTTTATCTATACGATGGAATACTACATGGCAATGAGAAAGAATGAAATCTGGCCTGTGTAGCAACATGGATGGACCTGGAGGGTGTTATGCTGAGTGATGTAAGTCAGGCAGAGAAGGACAAATACCATATATTTGCACGTATAGGGGGATTAGGAAGAACTTAACGGAGGACCTGGTTCTTTTTAAACACCCCTTGCTTCCTTATCATCCCTCTCACATTTTTACTCCAAGCATCAGGAAGAAACCAGACCCTCCAGCAGCTCGCTGGGCAGTCTCCTAATTGGGTCCCTGGCTCCTTAGGCCCGTTTCTGCCTCCATGTCACCATGGAGGGCAGTGCTGCTAAGCTTTCTGCTGAGACACAGCAAGCTCCAGCTTCCAAAAAATGTCCTCATTTCCTTTTGAGGTCTTACCGCCAAGGTCCCCAAGCTCCGTCTTTTCCACTGACAGTCCATTCCAGGCTACTCTGGGCTCTCTTCAACACGCGCCTTGAAATTCTTGCAGCCTCCGTGAACTGCCTGGTCCCACAGCTTCAGGTGGTTGTTATGGTAACACCCTATCTCTGGTCACCAACACCTATGTTAGTTCTCTGTGGCTGCATAACAAAGTACCCCAGAACTTAGCATCTTAAAGCAATGAGCATTTCTTATCTTATGGTCCATTGGGTCAGGAGTCCAGGTGTGGCTTAGTCGGGGCTGTCACGGGCTACGGTGAAGGTGTCAGTCCTAAGTCTGGAATAGGCCAGGACTTCCAACCTCACTCAGGTGGTGGTTTTCAGGATTCCGTTCTTTGCTTGCTCTCAGAAAGATGGACCTTGTGGACTTCCAATCCATGAATATGTCGTAAATCATTCTCTAATTGATGGATGTTTGGATAGTTTCAAATTTGGGATTGTTGTGTATAAAGCTTCTGTGAATATTCTTGTTCAGTCTTTTGTTAAGACTGTGTTTGCATTTCAGGGACGCCTGGGTGGCTCAGTCAGTTGAGCGTCTGACTTTTGATTTCAGCTCAGGTCATGATCTCACAGTCTGTGGGTTCAAGCCCTGCGTGGGGCTCTGCGTTGATGGCGTGGAGCCTGCTTGGGATTCTCTCCCTCTCTCCTGTCTTTCTCCTCCTGCCCTGCTTGTGTTTGCTCTCTCTCTCTCTCTCTCTCAAAAAGAAATAAAAACATTAGAAAAACACTTTTTAAAAAAACCTTTGTTGGGGCACCTGGGTGGCTTAGTCGGTTAAGCGTCCGACTTTCGCTTAGGTCATGATCTCGCGGTTCGTGGGTTCGAGCCCCGCGTCGGGCTCTGTGCTGCCTGCCAGCTCAGAGCCTGGAGCCTGTTTCGGAGTCTGTGACTCCCTCTCTCTCTGACCCTCCCCTGCTCACGCTGTCTCTCTCTCTCCCCCCTAGAAATAAATTTAAAAATAAAAATTAAAAACAAAACAAAACAAAAACAACTTTGTTTGCATTTGTTAGTCTATACCCAGGAGTGAAATTGCTGGCTGGTGGGTACATGTATATACAGCTCTGGTTGTTGCTGCTAAACCGTTTTCCAGAATGAACAAACCCACATGCCCACCAGCAGGGTGTGAGATGTCCAGCCGGGGCCCCCCCAACTTGGCTTTCCTCACTGCCCCCATAAGATTTAGCTTTCTCAGCTCCAATCTGTTATCTTTTCTTGTGTGCTTTCCAGCTTCCACAATTTTGTTTTTGTTGTGTTCTCTGCATTCTCGTGGCTTTTATGTACCTTTTCTGTCACTTTGATGGGGCTTCAGAGGGGAGCAGAAATACCGCCCGCACTCCGCCCACGATCTCTACCTCGAAACCTTGTTCCAGTTTTCTGTGATCCATGCTTTCTTCCGTCATAGTGTCTTGGGTTATTCCTCCCTCTTCCCCTCTTCCCTTCCTGCCTTCTTTCCAACAGAAATAGTAATGGATGATTAAACAATCTTGCACGGGGATCTCTCCATATCATAAAGTCATTTTGTAGACTATGCACAGAAATGCTTTCTAAAAACCATCTTTAAGAGTTGAAATTATTCCACGGTCTACTCAAATCCACCCTAACTCTTGGACCTTGACCTTGTTTCCTGCTTACAATCCTATAGTAAGCTCAGCCTTCCTAACCAGAGACGCAGTTGAATTATGGTTTTTTTCATGGCTGATAGGGCTCGGGGGTTCATGGTAGGAATGTGCCGGGGAATGATATAGAAACGCAGAAGTGAAAATTAACAGCAACACGGCTGACATCTGGGCAACATAAAAAAAAATGATTTTTTTGAAATTATAGTATTCCTGCAACAAGGAAACCTTGAAGCAGATGGGTTTGGATCTAGGGCATTAGCTCAGGGAACCATTTCAGGGCTATATGACAAGCTTGAGGTGGAGGTTTTTTGCTAGAATGACAGGCACCAGGAAGAAGAAGCCGGTAATGAGAACCCGCTGCCACTTACCGAGTTCTGCCACACGCCAGGTTCCGTGCGGGCATCTTACAGATGCTCCCTCGCTGACTCATTGTGGGAACTGTAAGATGTAAGCACTGTTGTTCCCAGCGTAAAGAAGAGAAGACTGAGGCCAGGGAGCCTGACCAACTTGCCGCAAGTCACAGAGATGACCAATTCTGTGGCTGGACTCACAGTTTAGGGCTTTTTGGCTTCCAAGTTCACGAATACCCAACCACCTTTCTTCCCCAAGGAGAACCCTGCAGCAGAGACTCGGGATTGGAAAGGTGGTGGGTGGTCTTCAGGGCTCATTTCTTACCAGCCCCCTCACTGGTGTCGGGGCACTGAATAGAGAGCAGGTGCGGATGTAGATGTCCTGGGTTGCAAAGGCAGAAGGAGGCAGGCGTAGCGGAGGGAGCAGAGAAGCTGGGTCACCCCGCAGCCCAAGTTTGACCCCTGCAAACCACTCACCCTCCCGGGCCTCCGCTGCCCATCTGCCTGACTGGGGGCTGGAGAACCGGCCTCTCCCCACTGACCTTCTACAACCTCTGACTCCTTGCTCTTCTCTTGCAGGAACAAAAGCGGATCTTGGAGATGGGCATCACAGGTCCTGAGGGCCACGCTCTGAGCAGACCCGAAGAGGTAACGGGGCCTCCCCTTGGATGTGACTCTGACATTGCTGAGGGCTCCCCCAGATGCTGTCCCAACTGGAAGAGCCCAGCCAGAGCCAACTGGGAATCAATCATATGAGCCAGCGAAAGGCTCTGCTTGTCCCTGGGCCCACGGGCATCACACCAAGTCCCCATGAACACTTCAGTGTCCTAACTGTGTCCAGGATCCTCACCGAGGAATTTGTGTGTTTGGTGATAGAAAATGGAGCCATTGGACATTGCCCACTGTGTTCTAAGACTCCAGCATGGATGAGTTTCCATGGCAGGCAGTGTGTGTGTGTGTGTGTGTGCGCGTGCGCGCGCGTATGTATGCGTGCATGCACTGTGGGCCTGGCCTTATGCCAAATACTGGGGACACAATACATGAGTAGACAGACTTTTACCCCAAGGGACTCTTGATCTAGCTCAGTGCTCTGCACCTGAGCTCCATGGCCCACGAGCTGTGTTCCTGGTCCCTCGTGAGGTCAGGGAGACCATGTTTATAAACATTTATAGCATGTGGACTTTGCCCCACATCCAGGCATGTGACCAGTGGGTCCACCCAAGAGAGCAGGGTGGAGACCCTCTTGGGTACGCATAGACTCAGTGCCAATCACAAGCAGTGGGACCACATTTGGGGCATCAGCAGACTGCAAATTAGAAGCAAAACATATCTGGTCCTTTCATTCAAGAAACACTGGTCTAGAGGGGGCAGAGATCAAGTCAAAGAGCAGGCACTTTCACATGGTTGCTGAATGCATGGAGAATGCATGTCTGACACATACATTCACTTACGTCAGATGTTTTATAAGTAATGGACCATTTTGTGGGCCTTTTGATGCTTTATTCTGCCTGGTTTGTTCCCTTCTAACAGAACATGCAGCGTACTTCCAAGCAAGCATCATGGCATAATCCTGTCTTCCAGCCCTCTAACCAAATACATTTTGCCTTGTTTTTTTTCCTTTCTTTTTAGAAATCTAGTATTTTTCTCCTTTGATGCGGTAGATTTGCCTCTGGCTGCACTTAATTGAGGAAAGCCGAAGGGCGCTGATTTGGGGAAAGCCCTGGGGACTTGGGGGGGGTCGTAACTGCCTCTGTTCCTCCCTCCTGTGACCCGTGTATTGCCGTGTCCCCAGCTAGAGGCCGAGGCTGTGTTTCGGGCCATCACCATCGCTGGCCGAATCAATTGCCCGGTGTACATCACGAAGGTGATGAGCAAGAGTGCGGCGGACATCATCACTCTGGCCAGGAAGAAAGGTACACAGCCCACCGCTTGGGCCGCCTGCGGGGCAGCTGGGCCATAAGGAAGGGGGTTGTCCAGTGGGGTCAAGTACACTGATGGGGCCACTGCTCAGAGACACCCTGCCAGCAGTCTAAGCCTCATGGAGGTAATTATCCCATCTTGTGGGATCAGATAATCAGCTCTGCGCTGTTCCAGCTCTGTCCTGGGTGTCACATCAAGTCGTGATGGGGGCGGGCTGTGTCCTCTCTGGGATCCTGCCCGCCCGCTTTCTGGTCCCCTCTGGGCCCTTTATCATGAGTCCGCTGTCTAGGGCCCCATGGTCAGTGTCTGCATCCAGGGTCCATCGCGGGGCCCACAGAGTCTCGGCTGTGGGTTGGGAAGGAAGAAGATGGTTTTCCAGAGCCAGGGGTCCGTGCCGGACATCAGGGGAGTGTGGTCCGGGAAGCCAGCCACCCAGCTCAAAGACGGACGTACGTGCACCATAACTGCTCTGAACGTTCGCTGCCTTGTCTCTCAATGGGCCCTGGGGGCTCACAGATGTGAAGCCCTTGGTGGGTCCCCAGGGCTCCATAGGTGTTGGTCGATGCTGTTCTCAGCTTCATGTTGGCCATTCACTTCCTGCTTTGGTGTCTTCACCTCCCAAGTGCGGCCCCAGAACCAGGCTGCCTGCCTCACTGAGGACCATTGGGTGAAGGCCGCAGTGGGTGTGTTCCAACCACAGGAGACTCAGAGCAAGGGCCCCAATACAGTCCCCAGGCCTTCTTGAGAGTGAGGTCCACAGTGTCCAGCAGTCACCAGACCAAGAAGGAAGAGGGATGCCCAGAGAATTTTCCTTCCCAAACTCAGGGAGAGAATGACGGACAGGTGGACAGAGGAGGGCGAGTGCCTGTTACACCGAGACAGTAGCTGGGACCCTTTAGTCCTGGTGGACATTCGCCAAAGACATTCGCCACCTGGACGGGGTCCACCTGTTCCCACTGCCTCGTGTGAGGCCAGCTGGGGAGTCGTGGGTCAGTGGGGAAGGCCAGGCAGAAATCAACAACACGACAACCATAATGGAACATCTGCTCTATACGTTATGTACCTTACTTCTCATAGGAGCCCTACGTGGGAAGTACTCCTACCTGTATTTAAGAAAGATCTTCAATACTGTATTTTAACCTGATATAACCAGCATAGTATTTCAACATGTAATTCTATAAAAATATTAATGATACGTTCTGTGTTATTTTTTCTGTGCTGTCACGCCAGTCATGCGTGTCTGTGGCAATTTAAATTAAGTAAAATTAAATACAATTTTATTTTTTTAATTTTTTTTACAAAGAATTAAAAAAATTTTTTTTAATGTTTTATTTATTTCTGAGAGAAAGAGAGATAGCATGAGCAGGGGAGGGTCAGAGAGAGAGGGAGACTCAGGATCGGAAACAGGCTCCAGGCTCTGAACTGTCAGCACAGAGCCCGACGCGGGGCTCGAACCCGTGAGATCATGACCTGAGCCGAAGTCGGACGCTTAACCGACTGAGCCACCCAGGCGCCCCTAAATACAATTTTAATTGGGGTTCCCAGAGGCCCCGGCGGCACTGAGCTGCAGGTGCTCAAGGCCATGACTCAGTGACAGCTTACCTGTTCCTGGTGTCTTTCTTTGCCTTATGTCACTCCTCAATCCCTAGCCAGTGCTGCCTGGAATCCCCTCCCATATAAAACACTTGAACCTGACTCCACTTGAAAATCTGATGCTGGCAGCATCCACACTGGGACAGCAAATCCCATCCCTGTGCTTCGAGTGACAAATCTGTCAAAGGGGATAATGGTCATATCCAAATCCTAAAAGCACGACCAGTCCAGGAGGTTGCTAGGTGGTGAAGCTGGTGCTTGAGTGAGTGCCTGGGCGGCCGGGCGTCACTGGGCTGGATGGTGAAGCCAGGAAGGACAGACAACGCATTGCCCCTCGGAGCCTTGTTTTCCGGTCTCTGAGACCCTCCACTTCTGTTACCCAGCACCCCGCACAAGACCATCCGTCCTTAACCACGTGTGTTCGTGTTTGTCCCCGAAGGCCCCCTCGTGTTTGGCGAGCCCATCGCTGCCAGCCTGGGGACTGATGGCACCCATTACTGGAGCAAGAACTGGGCCAAGGCAGCGGCATTCGTGACCTCCCCTCCCCTGAGCCCGGACCCCACCACACCTGACTACTTGACCTCCCTGCTGGCCTGGTGAGACCCTGGGGGGAGGTGGGCTGGGGGTATTTTGGGTATACTGAGGTCTATCAGGAAGCACCCAGGATTAGGAATGAGAGTCCAGGATTCACCTTGGGCTTGTCACTTGCATGCCCTGGAATGGCTTTCTGCCTTGGTTTTCTCATCAGCAACGTGGGGGAGCACATAGAACCTACTGCAGAGCTGGGAATGAGATGGTGCAGGAAATTGGCCTGGGATTTAGGGTTCACTAGGTGGCTCCTGTTACTTGCAAAGCACCTCCTGGCCACGTGCACACAGGAGCACAGCCACTTTGGTTTCTTCCCTGCTATTGGCCAGCATGAGGGAAGAACACTGAGGCCATAGGGAAGGCTAAGTGGTGAGGGGTGCAGGCAGCTCAGGGAGCAGAGATGCACGCTCAGAACCAGGAGACTCGCAGAAGGCTTCATGGGCAAGGCCACGTCGGGCCTGGAGCTAGAGGGGGAGTAGGAGTTTGCTGGATAGGGGATAAGTCAGGGCTTGTGGTCAGGAGGAGCCCCAAGGCGGTGAGGGTATGTGCCATTCATGGAAGTCCCTTTCTCCCAAATGACGCAGAAACCCTTGACTTGCATATCCACGGGCTTGCTCATCATCTGCAGCCTGAGGTCTGGCGGGCAGCTCCAAGTCCAAACGGACTCCCCATCTTCCCCCACACAGCTAACGCTCCCACAGCCTTGCCCATCTCTGAAGGTGGCAGGGCCCAGGCCAGAGGCCCCGGGATCTGCCCGCTTCTCACCCCATGGCTGTGGCCATCCTGGTTCACCTCCAACAGGCCCCTGTTTCCATGCTGCCCCCTTCCACGCCCCCAACACATCACAGTCTGTTTCTAACCAGCACCCTGAGTTTAAAACCCAGACCAGACCAAACCACTCCTCTACCCGGAGACCCCCAGGGTCCTCTTCTCTCAGCGTGAAATACAAGTCCCACACTGTCCCCCCAGCTGAGCCTGGTGTGGCCTCACTCCCTGCTGAACCTCACCTGGCACGTCTTTTGGGCGGATGCCCACTCTTCCGGGTGAGGAGGGGAAGCCCGCCTGGGGAGCCCTACGCACAGAGCCTGGAGCCCGCACTGACCGAACCTTCTCCCAACAAGACACAAGGCCCCCAAAGGACCTCCCAGGGTCACCCACTAATGCCCGTGATGTGCCCCAAACCCTCTCCCTAGAACCTCTGGGGGTTTTCGTTTCACAGACTGCATTGGGTGCCTGAAGTTCAACCTGAACTCAAGTGTGACCCCACCTTGTTTTTGTCCTTGCAGTGGAGACCTGCAGGTCACAGGCAGTGGCCACTGTCCCTACAGCACTCCGCAGAAGGCGGTGGGCAAGGATAACTTCACTCTGATCCCTGAGGGTGTCAACGGGATAGAGGAGCGGATGACCGTCGTCTGGGACAAGGCGGTGGTAAGGAACCACCCGGGGAGGCTCCTCTCCCCAGGAACATTCTAGAAGTACCCTACCTGGTCCATCAAAAGCTGGGGCATTGTGCACTGTTGGCCCTTAAAGCTCCCTTCCTTGCTTCGGGGCAAGGATGCAAAATGTTTTCTTTAGTTTTGTTTTGACCACATCTCAGTTCCTGTAAAGCATGTGTGTGTGTCTGGGGTTGACAGAGGGTACAGAGGATGCTTGTTGCACAAGTCAGCCCCTGTTCCCTGACTTGAAACCGAACATTTTAATTTATATTAAACTTGGACCCAACGAGACCGACAGGATGGCACAGTGGCTGTTGAGCAAATGCCAACGTACCTCTGGGCGGTCAGTTACATTTCCGCTCCAATTGGGCCACGCCCTTGTGCTCTTTCAGGATGGCCTATTTTCAGCAGGGGAGGAGTAAATTCCAGACTTCTGTTGTGGACTCCTATCGGTGGGTCCATATTTTTGCCCGTCTGCCCTTCCCCCGCAGCTGTTACGGGGCGTTCTTCTCATTAATGGATCTTGCCTTTAGGCTACTGGCAAAATGGATGAGAACCAGTTTGTTGCAATCACCAGCACCAACGCAGCCAAGATCTTTAACCTGTACCCCAGAAAAGGGCGGATTGCCGTGGGCTCGGACGCCGATGTGGTCATCTGGGACCCCGACAAGGTGAAGACCATAACAGCCAAGAGTCACAAGTCGGTAAGTTCTGGCTTATCTGAGACACTCCTGGTTTGGGTAAGTGATTATTCCTTTGCAAGCACTTTAGAAGTCTCTGGATAAAAATGATTTATGAAGTTTCCAGCCAGGATGTTACGTGATTATCGATGTGACTCCGTCATTCACATTTCTCTTCCAGTTGGAGAGACTGAGTTTGAGCAGGCTCCAGTAAGCGGCTATTGTTCTGTTAGATATGTTTTCTCTGCCTCGCTCTGATTCTGTCTCCGACTCTCTCTTTCGGTGGCCCCTGCTCTAGATGCATGCATTCTCAGGCTCAGAGGAGATGTATTAGATCCAAGATTCTTCTATTTCATTATCAAGCTAGAAGAGGTTTGATCTCCTAGCTCAGAAACGTCCCGCTTCATTTTGCGGTCACTGCTAACAGTCCGCAGAGGAAAGGTTTGGACCTAAAGCCTGCGGTGTGCACCCCTCCCCCCCAAGCGCAGTGCACGCTCTCCCAGGCCCCAGGCTCCAAGCCTATGGCTGAGGATTATCTCTGCGCTTAGTGCCTTACATGCACTTGACCTCTTTACTCAACCAGCAAACCTAAGATGCAGAGAGACACAAGACATCTTCCCCTCCCTCACTGCTTCTGTGATTCCACTCTGTGAGGCCAGCAGTGATCTTGGGTCTAGATTAAAGTCCACACTTAAGAGACACAGGAGGCCACAGACAGGAGGCCACAGCCTGGCCCCCGGCCCACTAACGTTGTTACAGGACATGGGCCGGGAGCAAGGGTGTGTGCGTGCTGCATCGTCCTGTGACAGGGTCCCCACTGCCACACAGAGGCAGATTCCCATCCTCCGGGGTTACCTGCTGGTGGAGGCCAGGCCACCTGCATGAGGACAGGACCCCAGCATCAGGAAGTCTCATAAGAAGGTGAGAGGAACCATTTGTAGCAGTTCATGAGCTTGGACCCTGGGGCCCTGCTTGGCCACAGGGGTCATGGCATTGGGGCCATAGAGGTCTTGTCCAGTCCATGACTATCTGGGACTCTATGACCGTCCCCGACAGGCAGTCATGCTTACAATAACCAGAGCTCCCTAGTGACATGCTGCCTTCCCTCACCCCCCAAGTTTCCAAGGGGGAGACAAGCCCGGGGTCGCCTCCCTGGAGAAAAGCGCACCCCATTCTCCACACTTATTGCCTAGCGGGCACGCAATCCCATTATAATCACCGTGAAGGCAGTGATGTGCGTGCACACAGTGGGGTCTGGTAATGTGGACAGACAGTGTTCCTCGTGGTGACAGGAAGGTGTCACATCAGGAGAACATTTGAGAAGGTCTTGCAGGTGAGAGACGGCGCCGCCGCGCCACCCGCCGGCTGGGGCTGCCCCGAGGCCTGCACGGTGGTCGAGGTCCAGCGGAAGATGAAGGCTGGACCAGCCGTTCAAGGCCTCATGCTGGGGGCCCAGCAGGGACACGGCAGGTGGGAAGGAGAGTGAGCTGGACACGCGCAGACCTCTCATCTCATTATTTCAGTGCGTGTTCAGTGGACGTGCGGGTTCAATGCTTAGGAGCGGCATTTCCGATGACTGTCACAATCCAGCCAGATACCATCTTGTGGTGGCTCTGTGCCTGGCAGTTCCACGTGTCGTGTCACTTAATGACACCTCACTTAGTGACTCAGTGATCCTCTCAGGTAGCCGGGGATTAATAAAGGCAGAAGTGGACAGAGAGAGGATACGTGTATGAGTTCCTGTGGCTGCTGTCACAAAGCATCACAAATTAGTGGCTTTGAACAACCGAAATGTGTTCTCTTATGATTCCGGAGGCCGTGGTCTTAAATCAAGGTGTCCGTGGGGCCGTGTTCCCCTGAAGGTCTCAGGGAGAGCCTGTGCTCTGCCTCTGTCCTGGCTCCTGATGTCGCTGGCTGTCCTTGCCGTCCCTGGGTCGTGGGTTCGTCCTTACCATCTGTGGCATCTCCCTGTGTCTTACCATCTGCCTTAAGGACACCAGCCATTGGATCAGGGCCCGCCTCCTCCAGTGCGACATCATCTTAGAATCCCATCTGCAAAGACTCGATTTCCAAATAAGGTCACGTTCTGAAGTCCTGACTGAGGGTTTGGACTAAAGCGTATCTTTTTAGGGGGACATGATTCATAATAATAAGTCATGGGACTGAGGTCACCCATGTGGGAAGTGACTGTTTTTTAGGTTAATCTTGGGGAAGCATCTTCCCTCCGTGCTGGGCCAGATTGGAATTCTTGTCAAATGGATCGAAGGTTGACGTGGAAGTTATCAAGGGTCTATATATAATAAAGCATGCTTTTATTTATTTATATTTTTAATTTTTATTTATTTTTGAGAGGGAAGGAGAGAGCATGAGCAGGGGAGGGGCGGAGAGAGAGGGAGACACAGAATCCGGAGTAGGCTCCAGGTTCTGAACTGTCATCACAGAGCCCGACATGGGGCTCGAACCCACAACTGCGAGATCATGACCTGAGCCGAAGTCGGACGTTTAACTGACTGAGCCACCCAGGCGCCTCAGCATGTTCTTAAAAATGATAGTTTGGGGCACCTGGGTGGCTCAGTCGGTTAAGTGTCCAACTTCAGCTCAGGTCATGACCTCATGGTTTGTGAGTTTGAGGCCCACGTCGGGCTCTGTGCTGTCAGCATGGAGCCGGCTTTGGATCCTCTCTTCCCCCCCTCTCTCTGCCCCTCTGCACTCTCGTGTACACACTCTCTCTCTCAAAAATAAAAACTTAAAAAAGTGATAGTTTTGGGGACGCCTGTGTGGCTCAGCCGGCTAAGTGTCTGACTTCGGCTCAGGTCATGATCTCATGGTTCATGAGTTCGAGCCCCGTGTCGGGCTCTGTGCTGACAGCTCGGGTCCTGGAGCCTGCTTCCCATTCTGCGCCTCCCTCTCTGCCCCTCCCTCACTCACACTCTGTCTATCTGTCTGTCTCTATCTCAAAAATAACTAAACATTGAAAAAAATTTTTTTAAAGAGTAATAGTTTTGAAGAATAAATAAATAAAATTAAATAAAAAATGCTAGTTTTGACGGCGAGAAGATCTGTCTAACCACGACACAAAACTTAGAACGTGTAACGGGGAAGATTGGCCTGTTTGAGCATCGACTGTGTACAAATTAAACAAATACCCCCTCTGTATGGCATGAAAATAAGAATTATTATTACCTTACATGAGATCACAAGGCAGAGGACAGACAGCGGGATGGTACTCAGGATGAACAACAGATAAATTCGTTAAAATCAAAAGTGTCCTCAGAGAGGCTCCTGGGTGGCTCAGCTGGTTACACATCCGAATCTTCATTTCAGCTCAGCTCGTGATCTCACGGTTCAGGAGTCCGTGCCCCGAGTCGGGCCCCGTGTCCCTGCTGGAAGCATGGAGCCTGCTTGGGATTCTCTCTCCTCTCTCTGCTCCTCCCCTGCTTTCTCTCTCTGTCTCTCAAAACAAGTAAATAAAAAGTGTCCTTAGAAACCAGCAAGAAAAATACCCAGAACCTAATGGCTAGAACGCTGTGCAAAAACACAGTTATGGAAGAAGAAATATACAAACCACTTCTAGATCTTTAATAACAGACCCCGTCTCACAGGTAACCAAATGCAGATCTCAAGGGTAAGACGCTATGGCTCACCGTGCAGTGACCCAGACCCTGGCGGCTGATGGGATGCAGGAGGGGTCAGACTTTGTTGGGAGTGTAGACTGGTGCTGCCATTTGGGAGGACAGATCTATTAAAGTTAAAATCCATTTATACTTTGGGCCCAAGCTCCACATCTAGAAAGGTTCACACAAGCCGGTGTGGATCCCCAGAAGGCTGGGTTTTAGCGAAACGCAGGGAAACAACCCAGTGGTCCATCCCTGGGAACTGGATAAATAAAGGATAAGACACTCCTGTGAGGGGTGTGGTGCAGCAGTTGAAAGAGTGTTGAACACATGTTTAACCCACGTACCTTCACTGATGGGGACAGTCCCTGAGCTCAGGAGAAAACTTCAGGTGAAAGCCAGCTGTACAGCGAGCGTTCTTGCAAAGTCGAGACAGTGGCTCATGCTCAGAAAACATCTGTGACACAGGAGAATCTCTTTGGGGCAGATGGCTCAGTCTGAGGTGGAAGAGACACCTACTTTTAAAAATCACATATTGTTTGCGCTGTTTGATTTTCTCTTACCATTTATATATATGACCTACTTTTTAAATTATAAAAAGCAGTCGGCTAGAGGTAGTTACATTCCCTATAGGAGTTATGGAAGTGATGTGTATTTTTAAGAATATATTTTGTCTTTCAAATTAGAGACAGAAATTAAAAATACAAGTGACGTTGGGGCACCTGGGCGGTGCAGTCGGTTAAAGCTTCTGACTCTTGATTTCCGCTCAGGTCACGATCTCACGGTTCGAGAGTTCGAGCCCCGTGTCAGGCTCTGCGCTGACAGCACAGAGCCTGCTTGGGATTCTCTTTCTCTTTCTCTCTGCCCCTCCCCTGCTCATGCTCTGTTTCCTTCTCTCTCAAAATAAATAAATATAACTTAAAGAAGTTTTTTTTAGAAATCTTTTTTTTTTTTTAATGTNAAGTTTTTTTTAAAGGGGGTATTTTTAAAAGACACGGAAATGTCTGTTTAGTCTGAGCCGCCACACTGCCTGACACCAGGGGCCTCCTTTCACGTTCGTGGTGCTGCAGACATCAGTTGGGTTGTCTACACCCGCCCTCCCCGCCCGCGATCTGCATGCCCGGCGGCGAGGGTGGGTTGTGGTGGCCCCACGGAGGGGTTCAGGGGCCAGGCGCCGGGAGGTGCCCCCCCGAGGGCGTGAGGGGCGTGCTGCCCCGTGCACAGGGCCATAGGGCACCGCCGTGTTTCTCGCCGGGCAGGCCCTGGAGTACAACATCTTCGAGGGCATGGAGTGCCACGGCTCCCCGCTGGTGGTCGTCAGCCAGGGCAAGATCGTCTTCGAGGACGGCAACATCAACGTCAACAAGGGCATGGGCCGCTTCATCCCACGGAAGCCCTTCCCCGAGTATCTGTACCAGCGCGTCAGGATCAGGAACAAGGTCGGTGGGTCTGGGGTCCGGGGCCCGGCGCATTCGCGAGTCACGGCCGCGGGGCGCCTCCCTCTCCCCCTGTGCCAGGTGGGCCCTTCCCCTGTCCTGCCTGTGACCCGGGGCGGGAGGGGAGGGCCCGGGGCTTTGCAGACTGTAAAGCGAGTGCGCATGTGCGGTGGGGGGAGGGGGCGCTGCTTCGGGGTACGCATCCCGCGTCATCTCGGGGCCCTCACCACCCGCGTTTCGGGGTGTCAGGACCCTCCTGGTGCTCGGGCGTTGGACTGGCCAGCGTCACCCAGCTGGGAAAGCTGAGGCCCTCAGGCATTGCCCTCCTGGTAAAAATAGCCGCCCCCCAGCGTACTCAGGGGGTGGCAGAACTGCTTCTAGACGCCCTTCAGGCCTTCCCTCTGGTCTGGCTGCCCTGGCCTTGCATTCTGCGTCCCCGTCGTCCCTCTTTCTTTAAGAGTCTTAGCAGGGATGCCCGGGGCCCTACCGAAGGGCGTGGGGCAGGCTCCGTCCCTGCTCTGGTCCAGCTCGGAGGAGGGAGCTGCTCACGCTTTGGCTAAACTGCCGCTGTGGCCCATCGTTCCCTAATCGGGTGCCTCCTGTCACCACGACCACCTGCTGGGTGGCTGATGTTTGCTGGAAAGGCCAGCTTGGGTGTATGTGTGTGTATCTGGGTGTGTGTGTGTGTGTGCATAGATATACTTGTGTGAATGTGTATATGTGTGTGTGCATGGACATGTGTGTAATATATTTGTATGCATGTGTATATGTGTGTGTGCATGCATGTATGCATAAATGTGTATGTATGCATGTGTGTGCATAGATATACTTGTATGAATGTGTATATATGTATAGTATACATGCTCGTGTGTGTATATATGTGTATGCACGTGTGAGTAGATGTATGTGTATGCACGTGTGTGTGCATAGATATGCTTGTATGAATGTGCACATGTGTGTGCATGCACATGCATATGTGTATATGTGTGCATGCATGTGTGTGCATAGATGTTCATTATGTGTAGATATACTTGTATGAATGTGTATATATGTATAGTATGCGTGCTTGTGTGTGTATGCATGTGTGTGAGTAGATGTATGTGTATGTACGTGTGTGTGCATAGATATACTTGTATGAATGTGTACATGTGTGTGCATGCGCATGTGTGCGTGCACATGTCTGCATAGATGCACATTGTGTATAGATATACTTGTATGAATGTGTATATGTGTGTATGCACATATGTGCATAGATGTACGTGTGTGCATAAATATATTTATATGAATGTGTATAGTGTGCATGCTCATGTGTATGTGTGCATATGTGTGTGCATGCACGTGTGTATAGATGTACATGTCTGTGCGTAGATATAGTTGTATGAACGTGTGTGTGTATGTGTGGGCCTGGTTGTGCATGCACCTTTGTGTGTGAGCAAATGCCTACACGCGTGTGCGTGTGTGCATGGATGTATATGTGCACACATTTGTGTGCCCACCTGTGGGTGGTCCCACTCTTCTTGTCCTTCATAAACGGCACCACCACCACCACCAGTTTTAATGGAAAAGCCCAGAAACCTCCTGTCTCCCCCAGACTCCCAGGTCTGCATGATGATGCTCGATGTCTTTCCGTGTCCCACAGGGCATAGCACCCTGAGTCCAAGAATCCAGATCACATAGACTTTGCGTGTCCAGAGGTGGGCAGGGACAGGAAGCAGGTCAGGTCTGAGAATGGCCTGAAAAGCCGAGGTGGCCAAGTGACCAGAGCAGGCTGTTAGGAGACCTGTGTCAACTCCCGGCGGGACACCCACTGAGGGGCACAGACGCACCTTGGCCAGCTGCGTTCCCTCTAAATCGGCCTGGACCCGAGGCCTGTGCTTGCCAGCCACGTCTGTACGAGCGGGTGCCTGGTATCTATGCCGGCCGTCATCTGCAGTGGCCACAAGTCCGGACCCCCGCGCATGCTGGGGGCAGAGGGCAGGAGCCACAGCCGGTGAGGGACAGGACCTGCCCCAGACCATGTCTCTGACTGAGCTGAGCTGGGGGGTGGTCACTGAAGGGCCTGGGGAGGCCCCCGAGATGCAGGAAGCAGGTATTGCGAAGAGAACAGAAAGGCGGCCAGAGCCGGCAGGCAGGGACGCAGGGCTCCCCAGGGCGATGCTCAGCCCGGGGGATGGAGACCGTGGCCGTGCCTCGGCCCCCCAGAGGGTCAGTGCAGATGTTCGCTTCCCAGTTTCCCCGAGCTGGCTGCCCTCCGAGGCGGCCCCGTCACCCCACCTTCCTCTCCTCCTCCTCCTTTCTGGAATCACCTCCCCAATAAACTATCTGCCCCCCAGTCCTTGACTCGGGCTCACTGTTTGCAGGGCCATAGATGATTCACTGGCCCTGGAGGGGATGGTGGGCCGTGTCAGGGAAAGTGTTTGCCTCTTGAAAATGGGCTTGGGGTCCTCCTGCATGAAGCTCTGTGTGCGTGTGTATGTGCACACACACAAGCATGTGTGCATCTATGTGCACGTCCTTCTATATGTGTGTGCTGGATTCTACGTATGGGTGAACGCATGCGCATGGGTGAATTGTCTGTGTGCATGTGTGTATGNCGTGTGCATCTATGTGCACGTCCTTCTATGTGTGTGCTGGATTCTACGTATGGGTGAACGCATGCGCATGGGTGAATTGTCTGTGTGCATGTGTGTATGTGGAGTAAGTGGGTACATGTATATTGGCCGTGTGTGCACCTGTACCCGTGTGTGTGTGTGTGTGTGTGTGTGTGTGTGTGTGGCCCCGAGGCGACCTCCAGTCACTGTCCCGCCGCAGGGCTCCTGCCTGCCTGAATAGGAAGGCACAGGTGCACCTTGCCCATCAACGCCCCTCACCTCCCTGTTTAGGTTTCTGGGTTGCAAGGTGTTCCCAGGGGCATGTACGACGGTCCTGTGTACGAGGTGCCAGCCACACCCAAATATGCAACCCCTGCCCCGTCTGCCAAGTCCTCACCTTCCAAACACCAGCCCCCGCCCATCAGGAACCTCCACCAATCCAACTTCAGTTTATCAGGTAAGAGGCTCCCCGCTTCCCAGGGCCCCACGCTCCCCCTGCAAGGGCTCCCTCAGGCGCTAGGTGAGGAAGCAAGGAGCCCATGCTCTCCTCCTGGGGTGCCAGAGCAGGCTGGGGGAGGTCAGAAAGCAGAGGGCATCCGCAGGGGCTACACAGAGATACCTGACCTTGGTTATGAGGTCTGCACAGAAACGCCCTGAGCTCATCCTTAAACACACCTTAGCCATGAAGCTGAACGTGTCCCTCAGGCCCAGTAGACGCTGCAGTTTCATCAGCTCGCCACGTGAGGGCAGACATGGACACGCTGGGAACACGGAATTGGAATTTTGTCCCCCAGAGTATTTGATGGTGATGAATTAGACACAGCTGGGCAGCCCCCAGTCTGTTCCAGGGGTCAGCAGACTTTTTCTTAAAGGACCAGATAGTAAATATCCTAGGCTTTGTGAGCCAAGTGGCAAAATGTAGGATATTCTATTAAGTAGCCATTTCACTTTTTTTAAAATTATTTTATTTCTAGGAGAGAGAGAGAGAGAGACAGCATGAGCAGGGGAGGGTCAGAGAGAGAGGGAGATACAGACTCTGAAACAGGCTCCAGGCTCTGAGCTGTCAGCACAGAGCCCGACGTGGGGCTCGAACCCACGAACTGCAGGATCCTGACCTGAGCGAAAGTCGGACGCTTAACTGACTAAGCCACCCAGGCGCCCCTTAAGTAGCCATTTCAAATGCAACCATTGTACAGTGTAAAAAAATGTAAAAAACTATTCTTAGCTCCTGGACAATCCGAAAACAGTCAGTAGCCAAGCCTTGTTGATGGATGGTCCGTAGTTTACAGACTGGGGTCTAACAGGAGTGAAGGACATTTACATAGAAAAGCTGAAGTGCTTAGCAAAAGGGAGCCGAAGGGGCAGAGAGAGAGAGAGATGGGCATGAGTTTAAATTGTAGGGGTGGCAACATGACTTCCATCCAGGGAATGTCTGTCTCAGCGATTATGCTCAGTGACTACGGGACACGTAAATTGTGGGGCAGGGTCCCCAGTCCAGCTCATCTCATTTTCCATGCGCCTTCATGCACGAGCTTCCCACACACTGAGCGTGATTCCAGTCTTTAAAGATAACTAGTATTGTTTCCACAAACGGACTGGAAATACACCTCGAGTAGCTCGGCTGATGCTCAGTCAAGAACAGGGATTGGATGCAATACCAGGACAAGCCACTGGGTGGGGCTACGTGGAGTTTGCAAACTGGACCTCTCTTCTCAAGTGGTGCAATTCACAATTGCTGCCAAATACGAGGGAAAATCTCTCCCCTTCAGAACTAGAAAAACAATGAAATAAAAAGTCTGCTGGAAGGGCCCCACGGCCACCCAGCGTCCCAGGTTGGCACTCAGTCATCTCCGAGAGCCACAGCACCTCCCTGGCCAGCCTCACGGCAGGCTGACGGGTGATTTCAGTTGCTACCAACACTGTAGCTGCTTTCGGACACCAGGAATGACTTTGCAGATGCCTTTTTTTTTTAAACTTTTTTTTAATGTTTTATTTATTTCCAGGAGAGAGAGAGAGAGAGAGACAGCGTGAGCAGGGGAGGGTCAGAGAGAGAGGGAGTCACAGACTGAAACAGGCTCCAGGCTCCGAGCTGGCAGTCAGCACAGAGCCCGACGCGGGGCTCGAACCCACGAACCGCGAGATTGTGACCTAAGTGAAAGTCGGACGCTCAACCGACTAAGCCACCCAGGCGCCCCGCAGATGCCTTTTAAATAATCTGTGTGATGTTACTTTGTAGAGATGCAGCATGATTTCCTGCACGAGTGTCCTTTGTCCAACAGGTGTTTTCAGAGTAGCTGACGGGTAACCAGCAGGGTGGAGATGATTACGAGGGAAACTGATTTCTGAATCTGGGACAAAAGGAAGTGAGGGCAAGGGAGGGTGGGTCTGATGCCCGGTTGCCTGGATTCCAGACGTGACTCGTACTGGAGCCTGTCTCCTGACTGGACCCCAGGGCCCTCTCATGCCTTCCCTCCTTTTGGCATTGTCCATCCGTCACTAGTAAGTCGTTGAATACATAGTTATTGAGCACCAGGCACTGGGCTGCGTGCTGGAACTTTAAATCTTTAACTGCAAGGGGATGCATAACTTTGGAGTGAGTGGTCGGCTTTGCAGATTTAAAACAAAAGCGGATGCCCCTTCTCCATGCAGATCTACCCATTGCCAGTGAGGTGGATAAATGCAGCTCTAAGTAGTTCACACATGTACGTGCACACACACACACATATGCACATATACTTACTCCCAATGCACACACACACACACGAATATGCACACACATGCACTCCCAATGCATGCATGCNCATACGTGCACACACACACATATGCACATATACTTACTCCCAATGCACACACACACACACACGAATATGCACACACATGCACTCCCAATGCATGCATGCACACACATATATGCACATGTGCACTCTCATGCATATCGTACACAAAACACATGTGAAGCACCAGGCACTGCTGTGTGCTGTTGTGACTCCCGTGGAAGCTGGGGCGTGGAGACAAACCGGATGGGGCTGGAATCCTGCCTTGCCCGCCCTCTAGCTTTGCCCCCCAAGATGCATGACCTGAGCCTCAAATTCCTCATCTGTAAAGTTGGGGTCAAAACACCCCCTTCATAGTATCGCCGTATACCCTAAACGCAAGCACATATGTTAAAGCACCAAGACTGTGCCTGTACACAATAGGCACTCAGTAAGTGCTTGCCCACCCGTCTCAAGAACGCGAAGCCAGGCAAGAAATAGTGCAAGGTGGTCAGGGCAGCAAAAGGGTGACCCCAGGGCCTGAGGGGGCACAGAGGAGAGAGCAGTGAACCCCGGAGGTTCAGAGCCTTCCCAGAGGTGAGCCTGGATTGAGTCCCAAAGAGTGAAGAGATGGAGGGATGTCACGAGGGCTCAGAATCCCAGCTCTCAGGAGCGGCCAGTGGAACCTGCCTGGAGCAGTCGACTCTCGTCTCTTACAGGTGCCCAGATAGATGACAACAATCCCAGGCGCACGGGCCACCGCATCGTGGCGCCCCCTGGTGGCCGCTCCAACATCACCAGCCTCGGCTGAAGGCGGACGAGTGGATGAGCCAGTGAAACGTTCTAGGAATACTGTCCATCCCTTTCCCTGTCAGGGGGTGGGAAACTCGCAGTTTTATTTGGTACTGATGGGGGGAAAATTGAATGGTGTTCTTTCCTCTTTTGTTTAGGAAGAAGTGGTACTAGTGTGGTGTGTTTGCTTGGAAACTCCTTGCCCCACAGTTGTGTGTTCATGCTGACTCCACCTTAGAGCATGGGTCTCCATTTCCCTCCTTAGTGAACCCAGCTTCTAGCATCGTCTCGTACTGTCCCCTCCACTTCTGACTCCACGGGCTCCATGATTCTCTGGGTGGTTCCTTTGCACCCTTGTAGCTGTTTTAGGATAGTTGATGCATGTTACTAAATTATGTATGCAAGTCTGTGAGTGCGTCTGACGGAACATTGCCGAGGACCAATGTAGACACAATGCCAAGACCTCAAGCCCCCAGGGGCACTTCCAAACTGCTAACGTGAAGATGCTTCCTCGTCGTCCCCACCCCAAGTCCGCACTAGAAAGAAGCCTGCCCCTCCCCTCCCCACCCCATCCCCACTGAGACCTTCTGTGCATCCTCAGAGAGGCAGGGGAACCTTCCAGTGCTTTCAGAGAAACATCATCCACGTCCTGTGTCAGAAGCCCTGGTCTCCGTGGCACTTGTGACTCGCCATGACGTCTTTCCGGTCTGTGTGTGTCCCTTCCAGCCAGCTCCGACTTCAGGCCTAGCCAGGTTCACACTCAGAAAGGGGTCTTCCCACCCCCATCAGGGCTGACGACCGTGGGGCGACGGCTGCTCCCGGCTGCCGTGGTCCTGGTCCCTTTGAGGTGGTTGACGGGGCAGTCAGATTTTTAAAGTTTTGTACAAAGTTTTCCTTTGTAATCAATCACCCCCATTTTTACTTAACAACTGACTTATTGTGGCTCTTATTTCTGAATTCAAAGCTTGTGAAAAAATAAAGAAAATAAACAGCCTGCTGGCTCGACTGGCGTGTTTTCACTTACGGGGGACTGTCTGGTTGGGGCAGCGGCTTGGCAGTCCTTCCGCGTGAGGACTGGAGTGTGGGTTGCTTCACGGGACTCACTCTTGGTAGACACTGGGGGAGCAGAGGAGGAAGGTGAGGGAGCCAGTCATGGGGTGTGGAGCGTTGGTCTCGGATCCTGAGGCCATGGCGGGGAAAGCAGGTGGCCGGTGGCTTCTGTGACATGGGTTGAAAGCACACATCCATTCCCTCCTGCCTGGCCCATCCCTGGCACATTCTATTCTTATCGGTTATGGGTCTGCCTCAGACTGGGAGCTCCAACCTCCTCAACACCATGTTTCTTCACTCTGGTCCCATGAGCAGATGCACATTCTGAGAAGTAAAAACTCAGGTAAAGTGCTTGTTCCAATTTGCCTTTAGTCGTAGTGATAATAGTGGTGGTGGTGGTGATAATAGTGATGATGATGGTGATGATGGCGGTGATGATCGTGCTGGTGGTGGTGATGGTCGTGACGGCGGCGATGCCGGTGATGGTGGTGATGGTGGTGGCGGTGACGGTGGTGATGGTGGTGGTGATGGTGGTGATGGTGGTGGCGGTGACGGTGGTGATGATGGCAGTGATGATCGTGGTGGTGATGGTGGTGGTGATGGTGGTGGTGGTGGTGGTGATGGTATTGATGGTGGTGGTGGTGGTGATGGTGGTGATGGTGGTGATGGTGGTGGTGATGGTGGTGGTGGTGGTGATGGTGATTATGATGATGAAGGTGGTGGTGCTCAGGGTGGTGATGGTGGTGATGATGGTGGTGATGATCGTGCTGGTGGTGGCGGTGGTGGTGATGGTGATGGTGATGGTGATGATGAAGGTGTTGGTGGTGATGATGGTGGTGGTGGTGATGATGAAGATGGTGATGGTGGTAATGAAGGTGATGATGGTGGTGATGATGAAGGTGGTGGTGATGGTGATGATGGTGATGGTGGTGATGATGGTGATGATGGTGGTGATGATGAAGGTAGTGGTGATGGTGGTGGTGGTGGTGGTGATGCTAGCAGTATCTGTGTGGCACTGGCTGCATGTTAGGTACTCTGTGAGGCAGGCTCTTTTACTATTCCCCTTTGACAGATGAATCCTAAAGAGCTCAGTGACATGTCCAAGATCACATAGCAAGGAAGAGGCAGGGCTAGGATTTGAATCCAGGACCCATGCAGTTTGGCTCAAAGGCCAAAGCTCCTTGCTCCTAACTACTGAGCCTTACTGACATTCAAGGCAGGATGGCTTTGATGGTCCTACATCTACTTACTGGTTTTAGTGTATTCTCCCTCTGCCCCCAGCTGGGTTAAGATATCTTGGTTAAGGTCCAACATGGTGTTGGCTCACAGTCTGCCGTGGACTTTCTTGAAACAAGGCTAAATACAGGGAGGGTCAAGGCCTTTTGATGTTTGGCCTTGGCTCATTCAGACTAATGAATGGGCAATGAAGAAACGTCCAAATGAGTAAAGTTGGCAGCAGCAAGTTACTCATCCCACTCTCTGGAAAGCACTTCCTCCCCAGCATCGACCCCCTCCCCCAGCCCACCTGGGAATGCAAGCAGAAACAGCCACAACACCCTCTCTAAGGCCGACCCTGGAGGGGCTACCACCCAGCTGCACAACCGTCTGAGTCCCCCAGCACCCAGTGTCCCACGCGACGTTCCCCAGCACTTCCCAGAGGCACAGTCATGGGCCTGGGTGGTGTGAGACAGATGAGCCTTAAGTCTTGGAGGCTGTGCTGAAACATTCCTTGTAAGGCATATGCTTCTCTTTCGTGTCCCGAGGAGGCAGGAAGAGGTAAGCAGTGTTTCTTGGAAAGCTATCCATTCTCTTCTCCATTTGCACCTATGACTCCCCTTTGCCACGTCATAGCCTAGCCCCAGGCTCCGGGAGTCAGGACGTGGACATCCTGGAGAGGGGATTAGTCTGCTGTCCCAAGTCTTCTAAGTCTCCTTCCAGAAATTTTGTTTTATCTTGCCACGTTCAGGTATATGGTCCATCTTTCACTAATCTTTGTGTATACGGAAGAGGAGGGTCCAAGACTCACTCTTTCCGTGTCATATCCAGTGACCCGGCACCATTAATGGAAAAGACTATCCTTTCTCTCATGAAGCTGCAGCGGTGGCTTTCCTGCAAATCAGATGACCGTAGTGTGCATGTCTTCTGATCCAGTGGTCCCGAGGTGCACGGCAAAATGGATGTGGAGCCCAGGGCTGGGCCGGGCTGGGAGCCCCAGTCTGCCGTGCTTGCTAATTTCCACTGTAGTCAGTTTCAAAGTACCAACGTGAAGCTAGCAAGCTGGCAACTCATAAAATGTAAGTGGGCTCTGGTGTCCCAGTGAGGGCTGGCCCGGCCCCACTACATCGGCTGCTCTGTTTTTGCACCCGTATTGCACATGGTCTATAAAAAGTGAAGACAGAACGGCCAAGGTCTCCTCATATCCATTTCCCCTGTGCAGGTGANTCCGGCCCCACTACATCGACTGGTCTGTTTTTGCACCCGTATTGCACATGGTCTATAAAAGTGAAGACAGAACGGCCAAGGTCTCCTCATATCCATTTCCCCTGTGCAGGTGAAGCCCCAACCATTTTCCAGTGTCTTCCACACCACCTACCATGTTCTGGCCCCAGAGCTGGCTTGGCCACTTTGGTTATGGTGCGTGGACTGGAGAAGGCTGCTCCCCAAGGCTGAGTGTCAGATCTCCGCACACTTGGGGGCTGGTCTTGGGACCAAAGCGCATGTAGTCATGACTCTGGCACCAAGCGTCGGCCCTGATGATGCGCATTTGATTTGCAGTGGCCTTGGCTGAGTTTCTCTCCAGCGACGTCAGTTTACGAGGCAGAGGAGCACGGGGAGTATTTCTGAACCAGGAGGACTTTTACCAAACTGAAATCCCCTCTCCCCCCTTCCCCTCCTCCTTTCTTTTGCCTTCCACCAAGTGTCTGTGCTTTGCCACTTGGGGCCAGATGCTGTGCTCCTCAGGAGGAACGCGAAGGCATGCTTTCCGGGGGAAGGTCAGGGATTAAATTATTACCCCAAACCTCGAGCTGCACCCTGTGCCCAGAGCCAGGAAGAAAAGCAGATGCTCGTCTCCTGCTCCTCGTGTTTCCAAAGAGGGAGGGGTGTCTGCTCTCTGGGGGAGGGGTGTGGGGCTCCCTTGGCCTTTCTCGAACCTTCTTCCCCAGCAAAGGAGAAGTACCCGCTTGCTCAGTCTGGGAAGAAGGAACTGAGCATGCTGAGTGGTGTCCTTTGCTCTCTCCAAGGAGGTGAACGAACTCAGGACACACACTTCTCCCCGGATGCAGTTTCCCACGAAGTGAATGATGTGTGCACAAACCCCCACCCAGGCCGGGGGGTGGGCTCAGCGATGTAAGCACAGAGTCATACGTGTCTTTGCAGCTTACACAGCCAGGTGTTGAACTGCAACCGCTGACACTATTGCCTTTCGCTGCAATGTCCCCGCGTGTCTGGTGATACTGGGGAGGCCACGGGCATCTCTGGGATGGGGGTAGGGCAGCTTGACTTAGATTCAGCGTGGACATTTTTGTCTGGAGCACAAACAGCCAGTGCCGCGTCACACAGCGGAGCACCGGGTCCTGTGGCACCCAGCACCGGGAGTGTGTGGCATGGGGGAGGGACACAGCCAGAAGGTGGTCCGTGGAAAATCTCCCAGCTGTCAGATGCGTCGTATTTTGAGTGGAGAAATATCAGAACAAGGTAGTGCAGAGATGGGTGGATCAGGCAATTCGTTGGCTTGAAACACTACTTCATTTTTGGATTTGTGATCCTGGGGAACTCATCAGGCTTTTAAAATATATCGCTTGTTCTCACCTCCCCCTCCCTCATTCGAAACATACAATCACTCTCATACCTTGGTAGTTTCACTGGCTTTTTATGAAGCTCGTCTCCTGCCCAGATCTGGGTCCCCCTCCGGCTCCTTCCTCGCCGTGTTTCAGGGCTGTCCCCATAGTGGAGGCTTGTGTCCCCACGTGCGTGGCCAGGAAGGGGTGAGCAAGCCCTTCCTGGCCACATGGCCCAACTCGGCTCCATGGCTTATGAAGCTGATGTGCAGACCTCTGTCTGACTGCTCTGCCTGTATCTCAACTGGTTCCAAATGTGGATGGGAAAGGGATGCTATTTATTCCCCTCCTCATCCCGGCAGCGAAATATTCAGTGCTAAGAGCCCAAAAGGAGGGTCTGGTCTTGTCTGAGGGGTGCAGGGAAGGCTCTTGAAGGCGGAAGTCCTACTGAAGGGGCGTGGATGATGGTTACATGCTCGGGAGGCCAGGGGGATGGAAAGGGGGGAGAACTGGTCCAGGCAGCAGCAGGAAAGTCCTGTACAAACGCCCAGTGACAGGCAAGGGTGGGCACCTATGAGTCCATGAGAGGAGACAGGATGTGAGGCTGAGACCAGACCTCGCAGGGTTCTGCGGTCCACGTTAAAGATTTCCTTTTTCTCTTTAGAGCAAAGGATACTGATGTGTGTTTCGTAACGTGTGGACCAGGAGGCTGGGTCAGGGCAGGAGGCAAGGGGTGCAGCGGCTGGGAGTTACCTGTGGCAGCGTCTAGGTCAGCAGACAGACCCCAGGCTGGCCAGAGAGGTCCTCAGAGGGTCTGTGGCCTTTCTCCTCGCAGCTGAGCTCGGACCAGAGGGTAGGTGTGAGTCAGAAAAGGAATCTGCTAACTTCTCACTGAATCATCACTCGCATCCCCACCAGCTCCGTCTCCTTCCATTTCCGTAACAATCCAGAGCCCGTAACCCGCACAGGGACGGGAACCCAGTGGAGGAGGGGGTCACGGTGTGTCCTTGGTCTCCCCTGCACGGGGTGTGTGCTGTGTTCGCGCAGCCCGGCCTCGGGCGTCCCAGAGCCGGTGCCAGACACCGAGTGCCCTGTGGATTCCAGCACCCACGTTTCGTTCCCTGCTCCCCCCAGGAGCTGGAAGAGTCAGGTAGAGATGGCATGAAAACAGCAAGAGTTCACAGTCTTTCCTGAATCACGCGCCCCTAACTGCACCAAGCACAGTCGCTAGGCAGCAGGACTGAGGAAGGGTCCAGAAGCACTGGCATGTGACACAGTCCCGTGGGCCGAGGGAGCTACGCTCATGAAGCAGAATAATTGTCTGATCTATGGAAGCTGAGATTGCCCTTCCATCTTTCAGAGAGCCTGGTGCTGCTGGGGGCGGGGGTCTGCATTTACCAAATGCAAGTCATCAAACCAGACACTCCCAACTCTGGAATGCCTCTGTGCACAGGACCCGTGTGACAAAAGTGATTTCTACATTAACCAGGTTCTCAAAACACGGCCGGAAGGAAACAAACACAGCCTGTTACCAGACTCTGCAGAATAATGAAATGCTTTATTTCGCCACAAGAGGGGGCTGCTGGTTAACTCTGGAAATCCCGCCTGCTGACCCGTCAGGACCAGATGCTCTGACCGGAAGCACCCTGAACGAGCCATGGAGCTGCCCTTGTTACTTCTTCTGTCTCAGCTACTCTTTGCTGACTAACAGAATCTAATTTGGATTTCAAGAAATAAGAATCCAGGCCACAGTTGGTCCAGAAATCTCCTGGAGCCTGGAGCCCACTATGTTCTGGGCCCACCCAGGGGCTGGCACGCTTCGATGCAGGGGACATCTGGCTGCATCTGGACACGTGTCTGGTTGTCACAACCGGGAAGGGCTCCTGGCATCTGGTGGGTGGAGGCCTGGGATGCTGCTGAACATCCCACAAGGCACAGGACGGCCCCCACCCCGAAGCAAAGGATTATCTCACCCCAAATGTCCATAGCACTGGGTTTGAGAATCCCTGATCTCAATGAGAAGAGTCATTTCCGTTCCTGGTGGGAAAGGCCTCTCCTGGCAGTGATTTAAGTGTGGCTGATCTGGAAGCTTCTGGATGCTGTCCCTGCCCAGTGGGAGCAGCGGTGCCCCTGGGAACATGTCTCTTGAGGGAGAATTGCCATCTGGCAGACGGCCTGTCCCCTCCCAGGGGCAGTCCGAGGGCTGAGTGGGGCTACTGCAGGTGTCATTAGGTACCGGTGAGGCTCAGGTCCCCAGGGTGGGTGACGCAGGCCTGTAGGTCAGGGATTCCGTGATCTGTGTCAGGGTCCTGGGGCCCTGAGACAACGTCCCAGATGACCTGGCGTTAGCTGCTGGCTGAGGCAAACGGGAACGGGTCCAGATGAGAGCCCCACGGCCAGATGCCTGGGACACATCTCATGGGACAGAGAGAACAGGGGTGACAGAAATGGAGAAAAAGAGGCGCCTGGGGGGCTCAGTCGGTTAAGCGTCTGACTTCAGCTCAGGTCATAATCTCACAGTTCGTCAGTTCGAGCCCCACCTTGTGCTCTGTGCCGACAGCTCAGAGCCTGGAGCTGCTACAGATTCTGTGTCTCCCTCTCTCTGCACCTCCCCCGCTCATGCTGTCCCTCTCTCTCAAAGTGAATAAACACAAAAACTTTTTTTATAAAGGAATGGAGGAAAGCCTTCAGGCCAGGAAGCACCAGCCACGCCCAGAGAGCCCGCATTGCCAGCAGAACTCCATGGACAGTCCGGGGAGAGGGGCTAGAGTGGGGCAGCCTCACGCTGGGCAGGCAGGCTCGGGTGGCATCAGGGCACAGTGGGGTGGGGGTGGGGTTCGGAGAGCCAGGCCGGAAAGAGGTCCCTGAGGAAGGGAGCCACGTCTCCAAGCCAAAGAGAGAGAGAGGACTGCAGATAGGCTTCCAACACACGTTTCTAATCCCATGGGCCAGGCGGTAGGGTCCGCCATGCCCATGCAGGCCCTCTCGGGCCCTTCTCCGTCGTCTGTCCGTCCCCAGTGGCCTCCACCCTGTCCCCAGGCCGGGGTGGGGTGGGGCAGGCAGGTGGCATTCCAGCTGCGTCTCCCACGTAGGCCCGACTCAAACTGTAAACTACGAATTGCTTCTTTCCTTTAGCAGCTTCTTGGGGTTCTGGCCATCGCCAGCTTCATTCTCTTGCTGATTCGGCCGTTTGCTGCTTAAAACACGGAAGCAATGCAGTGGTCAGAACCCGACTCCAGATCTGTGCCGATGCAAGAACTCCTCTGATCTGATCAGTGCGACAGGCTGGATGAAAACAGTTTTCCTTTCGCTAGGGATGTCCAGAGGCACACACAGCCCCCCGTTTCCCTCCGTGTGGGGGGGAGCGGGGGGCTCGCTGAGGGCCACAGGGTAAAGGAAACTCCCGACTCAGATGACTGCGCGCCCCGGGACGCACTGACCCCGTTTAGGTCCCAAAGCATCTGCAGCCAGTGGGGGCCTGGCGAGGCAGGGGGTGCCTGGAGGTTCAGGCTGGGTGCTGGGGGACGGGGAGCCAGGTCATAGCAACCCGGCCAAATGGGACACGAATCATAGCGGAGACAGGGATGCTGACGGTTCCCACCATTTCCCATCACTCTGGGACCCTGTGCTAACAGCTCCGAGGAAGGTGCCTGTCTTCCTGCGCGGTCTGTCAGCAGTCAGTAGGTGTCCACTGGCAGTAAGCCAGCAGCC
>NW_027551568.1:4945151-4979893 GCF_008692635.1 Crocuta crocuta
CTGAGTGATCCCGAGGGGTGGCCGCCTGCGGCAGGGTCCTCGTCGGGGGGCCCCGCCGGGGTCCCTTTCTCCCGGGGTGGGGGCTTCTTCCTTCTTGTCCGCATGGGCTTCTCTGCAGAAGACACATAAACCCAGACATGGGCTCTGCCACTTCAAGCACGTCACGGCTTCTCTTGACCTCATCCCAACCCAGCCGGGCATTTGCTCAGTTCGTCTGCGGCCAAGTAGCCACTCAGCGCTTTCTGCTGTTCTACCCGTTTAACTCGTAGGGAAACTGAGGCCCGGGGAGGTGATGTGCTCTCCCGAGCTCACACGGCCAGTAAGCGACAGAGCTGGGATTTGAACACGGGGCTGCCAGGCCCCCACTGCGTTTCTATGACAGCCTGCTGGCCTGAGCCTCCGAAGCAGTGAGGCCCTGACAGAGCAGCGCTGTTTTAGGAGCCCCTGTGTTCTCACACGCTCCCTGTCCCTAAGCCGCCGGCCGCTATGCCACCCGTGAGGTCACATTAGTTGCTGCTGGCAGGGGGCTGGGGGTGATCGCTCCCGTCTGTAAGGCGGGGACACAGACACCCGGCTGGTGAGCTGCAGACCTAAGAACTGGAAATACTGAAGGGTGGAGAGCAACGGTTTACAAAGACACAGAAGCCCAGAGAGGGTAAGCACGGAACCTGAGGCCACACAGAGGGTTAGCGGGGGACATGGGTCTAGAGCCCTTATCCCCAGACCCCGAGGGGCTTCCCCTGCTCTGTGCCGCCTTCCGTGACTTACCTGAGGCGCCACGCTTGCTGGAAAACGGTCTGCTTTCGGCGAGGGGCACCCGGGCCAATGCTGCCAGCTCCGAGACAAAGCTCTGCTCAGCCTCCTGGATGCAAGGACGGAGGGTCACCTGGGGCCTGCCCCCCACCCGTCCCGCCTCTCCGCCACAGCGCAGCTGACGTCTCCAGGGTGGCCAATGGCCCCGTGTCCCTGGTGGCCAACAGTTCTCCAAGCAGAGCCCAGAGATGGGGGGGCAGGGTGGACGCATGTGCAAGGGCAGGAACGGGTGCTTTCCAGCTCCTCCCAGGGAGCCGTCCATCCTCACTCACGCCAGCCAGGGACCCCCATTTTACAGATGAGCACACTGAGGCGTGGGCTCAGGGAGGGCCATGGGGCGGGAGCAGCAGAGCCAGGGGCTACCCCGCTTCTGCCTGACTCCAGGGTCTGAGCTCTCAGCTGCCGACACTGAGGTTTAACCACCGACCTGGGTTCCGTGACTTTTAGCTGTGCGACACCAGTGACCTTGGCTCTCAGAGCTTTAGTGTCCCCACCGTCGCCTGGAATATAACAGTGACCCTGTCCCCCATCACGGGAGGGTGAGGCGGGACGGCGTGCATGACGCTCTCTGCTCCGTGTCGATGACAGACCCCCAGTGCACACGCATTAACCACCGTGACTCTCGCCTCGTGGCTGCCACACCGGTGGCGAATCCTCCGGAGGGGCCATGCTCTATTAAGGGCTTCCATTCTCGAATATCCGGTTCTTTTTTTAAACTCGCCCAGTTTGCTTTTATAACCGTGTTTTTATGAGACTTTCCCAAGATGAACTACCCACTTTATTTCACAAGGGCTGAGCTGCCCATGTGTCCCAGGGAAAGTGCAGGCCTTGGTCAGCGGCTGCACTGCCTCTGTGACCCGGAGAGGCCCACGGGGTGGCGAGCCACGTGCAGGGAGGAGCTCACTTCCCCAGCTCAACGGCCGTGAGCGGATCGGGGCCCAGGGCCTGGCCCCGAGCTGCGCAGGGCAGGTGCTCGGGAATCAACACGGCCTTGCCCGCCCCATGGCTCATGGTCAAGCCACCAGCCGGCGAGACTCTGCCAGCGCCGAGGTCTCTTTGTTCGCCTGTGGCCACCAGAGGTGGCCTGCTATTCCCGTGCCCGTCGAAACCACGGCCCGCTCTGTGAAGGCACTTTTCCGATGCTCGTACCTGTAGCTGGGTTTCCAGCTGGACTTCCAGACGATCCACAGTCCTCACCTTCTGCTTCCAAGCATCCAGACGGACCCGCTGGTGCACGGTGAACTGGGCCAGAAACTTCTTCTGCCGTGCCGCCATCCTGGCAGAAGGAACGGAGGCTGTCAGCAACTGCCCCAGCCGCCGGCGGCGGCGGGTTAATCAGAGACCCAGCTCAGACGTGCCCTAGGGGCTGCTGAGTCGTGGCAATTGGGGGACGGAAGCTGCCCTCGGGCCCGCGGAGCTGAGAGAGAGGGAATGGCCTTGGCTGGCAGACTGGATGGTGTCTGCCCGGCCTCTGACAGCGGCCGCCGCTGGAGTCCCCCCCACCAGGGGGCTGACTCATCATAAATGCGAGTCACGCTAGCGGCTTTGCAGAATCCCGCATGCATGGTTTTTGTTCTGTCCTGCTTGGTCTTCTGTGATATGAGCAGGATAAAGAGTAGAGTAATCAGGGCAGGCGCAGCTCAGTGGGGGCGGGGGCATCCCTGGGGGCCCGGAGTATGAAAACCATCTCATCCCAGGGGTGGGGGCACATTCCCCCGAAGGGACCAGGGCCCCCCAGCTACCCATCCTTATGGAAAACCGATAACATTTTCTCACCTCCTAGCCTGCAGCAGCCGGGAAACCCCGAGGCCGGGGGCCCATTACTCTGAGTGGCACAGCTCCGATCTGGGACAGCGGCGAGGTCCCTGACCTGGAGACGGCCCCACCTTGCTCCTCTCCCCACTCTGAATCCCCCTCCCTTCCTGCCCTGGCTGACCTTCCTCGGACCCTCAGCAAACAGGAACATTCCATCCCATCCACCTTGTTTTCATAATCGCCCTCTGCCTTTTTTCTTTCCGATCATCTGTGAGTTTCTAGATCCGGGGAAGCCACCTTTAGTGTCAAGAGCTGTTCCCGGAGTTTACTTGAAAGCACAGAATTTCACCTTGCTTGTGCTTCATGCTCTTCTGTCTGCCAGTAATATCTTTCCCCTTTTCTTTGTAGTGGCCTGGCAAACTCCTATTCATCCTACAAAACCCCATCCCGAATCCATCCATCCACTCCTTCATTTATACCTAGAAACATCTCTGGACTGCCAGGTACTGTCCTGTGGTTTGAAGATACAGGTGCGAATGAGACTCATGGTCCCTGACTTCACGAAGCTCCACTTTGAGCTGGGGTAGGGGGTAGATGTGGAGCAAATAATTGACACGGATGAGCTCAGTGCTCTACAGTACAGGCTCCCCGACACACTCAAGGGGGCTGCATTGAATTCCTGGAACCGCTCTAACAAATGACCACAAGCTGAGGCGGGGGAGGGGGGGGCCTTAAGACAACAGGAGTCTATTCTCTCGCGGCTCTGGAGCCAGAAGACTTCAATCAACGAAAGGTTCCTGAGGAGCGAGCCCGCGCTGTGCCCGTCCGCGGAACCCCAGCACATGTCCGCACCGCTCCAATCTCTGCTTCTGTCTTCCCGTGGCCTTCTCTCTGTGTGTGACCAAATCTCTCTCCAGCCCGCTCGCCCTTGGATTTAGGGCCCGCTGGGAAAATCCAGCACCATTCCATCTCAAGATCTTCCACCTACTGATGTGTGCACAGATCCTTCCTCCGCACGGGCCACACGCACAGGCTCCTGGGACTGGCACGTGGACAGGTGTGTTGGGGCCCCCGTTCAGCGGCCAGGCAGCTTCTGGCCGTGAGCAGCCAGCCCTGCACCCGGCCATCCAGCAGTCCGGTCACTCTCGGCTGGCGTCCCCACTGCCCGTCTGCCACCCCCCCCTCCACGGACGGGCTGATGGGACTGCCAGGCAGGGAGAACACTACGCGGGGGCGGGGGGCCCGGAGATCCATGAAAGGGTCCGGGGGAGACTGAGACGCCCGAGTTTATGCAACGCCCTGGCTGCGTGCACACAGCAGGACAAGGCAGGAGGCCAGAGGCCGCAGCTCTACGCCTGCGGAGGGACAGCTGAGCGCTGCCCCGGCTCCCAAGCGCGAGCCCCTTCAGCACTGCTGACCATCCGGCACCTTCCGGAAGGAGAGAATGCCCTGGCTGTAGGATCCAAGTCGCCTGGATGGGTCATAAACTCCCTCCTTTTGGACTCCTATTTGATTATGGAAATGGGTATTTAAAAACCTCCATCCTGGAAGAGTTCTGACGGTACAACAGTTTCAAGGCGCCCCGTGCACCGTGCAGACGGCACAGCAGTGGCAATTCTGCCGGCGGTGACAGCGTCAGGGTGCTGGGTGCCAGCCGGCCCCCTGTGGGCGCTGCACTCTCTGTGTGTCCTGACAGTAATGCACCGGTGAGCCCACTTCACAGATGGGGAGCCTGAGGCTCGGGGCGTGAAGGGACCTAGCCCGCCTGTGGCCAGGCCACCACCGGGCCACCTGGCACCCCTCAGGCGGGCTCTCCTGCAATCCTACTGCTCCCCGGGGAGGCAAGGTGGAGTTTCCCATTGGGCTGAGAATCGCTTCAAAGGCTTAGTCTTAGAATGTTCTTTTAAATCACGTATCCGTTCTCACTACACGGTTCTGTCCCCAGGAGCTCTGGCTGACTTTCACTAGAAACTGGGGGTGGATGGGCAGGGAGCGAAGGGCACCAACGGCCACGTATGAGCCTTGAAGTCACAGGGAGAGTCGGTCGTGCGTCCGCCTCCCCACGGGGATTTGCTTCTGTCTTCTTAAACCTGGCAGAGGCTGGACCGGGGATGGCTGAGGCCCCCACTCTTGGGTCATTGAGGTCCAAGTGAAGCCCTCGGAGTCCGTCCACCGGAATCCTGGGATGTGAGGAGCGGCTTAACAATTCAGATTCCTGGGTACCCCCTCAAAGCCCCCGGGTCTGAGTGTCCCGGCGGGGGGGGCACGGGATCTGCACATCTGGCAGGAGACCCAAGCGAGATGACACTCCCACGTCTGAGAACGGCCGGGCCGGAGTTCGACGGATACACGACAGTCAGGGCCAGGTCGCACCTTGACACCCGACAGCAGGACGTTTGCTGACCGCTGCTGGTGGCCGCCGGAGGATTTAAGGAGGGCGCGTGCGGGACTCAGTCTGACCCAGGGGACCCTATGGCTCGTTTCCTAAGCCAGCTGCCCCACGAGGGGCTGGAATCCACTCTGAGGCCCAGCACAGAGCCCACGCCTCCACCCTGCAGGGCCGTGGCTGTCTGCTGCCTCCTCCTTCAGCGCCCCTCCCCTCCCTCAGGGGAGCACCTGCGCGGATTTATTGCCGTTGCCCTGTCTGCGTCTCCCTCTGCGCTGTGAGCTCTGGGGTGACGGCACTGCCCCCGGTGGCTGGCTCGGGGCCCAGCACAGAGGAGGCGCTTACCAGGGCGCACCGGGCGGCTGTCCGCACTTCGGTGGACGGTTTCCATGCGGGCCAGTGGCTTGTTACGCTGCACCCTGTCTGTGTGTGTGTGTCGGGGCTTTCTCTGGCCACGGGGGTGTGTCTGGCCAGCTCAGGGGCCGCAAGTGCCGGTGACTTAACACCCTCAACCAGGGCGCAACACCCCCTATCTTCTGCATCACTTGCTGACATGATTGGAAGCTGAAGTTCGGACTATCTCCCAGAGGGTCCTGAGCGGGATGACGCCTCACTCAGATGCCGTGGAAACCCCTCGGTGTCACGGGGTTTATTTGCTGCTTTTCCGTTGTGGTAGGCTGTGCAACGCCCCCTGCAGGTGCCCCTGGGCCCGTGAAGATGCTCAGCACACGGCAGTCGGGTCTCTGCAGGCTGCATTAGGGTCACCGACTGCAGGGTTTGGACCTTCTCCTGGACCAGGTGGGTCTCAATCCCTGCAACGCTTACAAGCAGGGACGCTTCTCCAAATGGAGTCAGCGAGGTGAGGCGGAGGAGGAAGGCGGAGGACTTCAAGACTGGAGATTTGGGGCCAGGAGCGAGGACCAGACCTCAGTTCTACAGGGAGCTGCGTTGTGCCCACAATGTGCGCGAACCTGGATTCTCCCCAGAGTGTCGTCAAGAGCCCAGCCGGCCGAGCCGTCGAGCGGGGAGTGGGAGGCCCACAAAACCAGCAGGCCGCGGGGACCTCAGATCCGCAGAAGCGTGTGCTGCGCGGCTGGCGGGAAGCAGCTAGGGGCCTCACCTCCCTGCTCCCTCACGGTGCTTCCTGGGGTCACGTCTAGGGTAAACAGCCTGCCCCAATCGTCATGCACGGGGGTGAGGAGACCCCCCCCCCCCAGACTGCTCGACCCGGGGCCGCGTGGGGAGCAGCAGGGGCCTCGCGCTGGCTGGGAAGGCAGCCACGTGCACGCACCATCGGACGCTGAGCGTGTGGCACAGACGTGTGGCAGGAGAGCGGGGCCCACGGGATGAGGGGCGAGCTCACCTCCGGTGGACAGCCTCGCGGGCTTCGCCAGCTCCGTTCGCCATCTTGCTCCCCGGCGGAAGGTCTCCGAGCCCCTGCTTCGTCTGCAGCTTGTAATTCTCCATTCTCTCGCCTGCACCATTTAGCACACAAGATCAGGGGGGCAGGTTTGGGGATCGCCTCCCAGCCAGGTTGGGGGGGGCGGGCACAAAGATGGGCAGGACACCTACTCTCGAATCATGTGCTGCTCACCCAGCACCCGCGCTGCCCCTGGGAAAAGATCCGCGTCAGTGAGACATCGCGGCTTCTGTCACCGACGCCGCGTCCCTGGAGGTAGTTGACCCCTGCTCTCCCTGCAAAGTGCTCAGACCCCGCTTTCTTTAAGTGCCAGGAGCAAGGGTGGAGAATAAGAAAGATTTAGCACAAAGAGGCCACCACAAATAAAAATGTGGAGCAGAAAGAACAAGGCATTGGGCAGGCGGTGCTGCGGGCTAGTCCAGCAGGGGTGGGGTGGGGAGTCCGGTCCCGGGTGCGAAGAGCACGGGACTGCGGTCCGATCATAACTTATGCTGACCGGCTGTGAGATGGCCCACCTCTCCACCAGCCCTGCTGGACCAGAGCCTTCTAGAACAGAGAGGTGTAAGCTGGATGGTCTCTAACCTGGCTGATCTGCAGGGACGTGACATTCTACGAGTCCTAAGTGAAGAGCACTGGATGAAGCGAAGGGAGGTTATGTGGTCAGATAAGTCGCACCATTTCGATGTATTTACTGAGAAGTCCTCACGTCGGAGCCCGGGTGTCAGGGGAGCAGGAAGCCAGAGCTGAGAGGATGCGGGGAGGGAGAGCCCAGCCCGAGGCTCACAGATGGGGAAACTGAGGCCGAGAGAGGGAGGAGAGCATCCCGGCTCCTGAATACTCTGCAGTGACCACCTCGTCTGTTTCCTGTTGACCTAGACCAACCCTTCCTTTGGAAAATGACGAAGTATCTGGAGCCACTGGGCATATTTCCAGACATGTGCCCAGATTTATATTTGAATCTGGGATTCAGAGTCCCCAGGACAGGGGAAGAAACGGCATCGACTCAGCCCCCCAAGAGGAGTAATATTTCCAGGACCTACTGCCCATTGTTGGTCTCTGGAGAATCAATCCAGGTGAAACCCATCTGGGAAGAACCCCTGTTCTGAGGCCCCGGATGCAGCGAGGGACATTACAAGCAGAGGCCCTGAAGAAACTGGCTTGAGTCTGCTATTCTACATGACCTTGGGGACGTTGTCCATTCTGTCACCCGGGTGGCCTCATATGAGGGTGCATGGGGGAAGTTCTCTGGTCTCAGAAACATCGTGTGGGCCACTGGCCTGTTTGTACTCGCTGTCACTGCACAGCTGTAACTAACCAAGTTCTTATCTCTTTGGCCACCAGGAAGCCCAGAGCCAAAACCATGTCACCACCAGGTAGGGATCTGATGGCATATGTCCCCGATCATGACCTCACCTGAACCCCATCTCACTATCCTATCCTTGTCCTGATTCATCTACTTAAAAAAATTTTTTTTAAATGTTTATTTATTTTTGAGAGAGAGACAGTGTGTGAGCAGGGAAGGGGCAGAGAGAGAGGCAGACGGAGAATCTAAAGCAGGCTCCAGGGTCTGAGCTGTCAGTACAGAGCCTGACGCGGGGCTCGAACCCACGAATTGTGAGATTGTGACCTGAGCCAAAGTCGGACGCTTAACCGACTGAGTTACCCAGGTGCCCCTAAGTGGCTTTTGAAAAGCCTGTTTTAGGGGGTCAAAGCAGGAAATCAATCAATCAATCAAATCGTCCCTAATAACACTTGAAAAGCTGCTGTGTCCCAAACCAAAGGCACGTGTGGCCCCCGCCACGTGTGGGGCTTCCCCGAGGAGGGGGCCGTACCCTGCAGGGTCGTCAGGTGCTGAAGCTTCCTCTCCTCGTGATCCCGCATGACCCTCCGGATCTGCTGGTAGTACGCCTGCACAAGCCGGCCGATGCCGGCGCTGGTCACGTAGACGCTCTCCACGGCCGCCTCCATCAGCACTCTCTGGGGCGGGAGACGGAAGACACAGCAGGGGAGTCACACGCGGTCCCCCACCCCGCGTCCTGGTTCTTGGCTTCCACGACTCCCAACCTTGACCAGCGGGGCGGCGGGCAGAGAGCGGGTGGGTGGCTTACCCCTGTCTCTGCGATCTTATTCCCTAGGTCAGGAGTGTCCTAGGGCCGGCTGTATGACTGTTTCTGGCCAACGAGACCCAGCGTTAGGGAAAATCTGTTGGTGACCTTCCCTTTACAAACACGAAGGCAAAGCTTAGTGTGCATGAAAGATTTTGCTGTCTTCTTTTTTCCCGCCAGGAATGCAGATCTGATGTCTGGCAGGGCAGTGGCCATTTTGAGACTATGAGGCAGTGAACTAACGTCAGGAATGGTGGATCAGGAAGAAAGAGCCTGGTCCTTGCTCTCAGGCCCTGTGCCATCCTGGAGCCACCACTACCTCCACATTTCTCGTTGTGTGGGATGATCAGCTTCTATTTATTTGCCATTTTAGGATGTCTATTTGTTATCGACAGATACAGACATTCATAAGTGATACCCCTTCGGACCCAAAGCAGAGAGCAAAGGCTGAGATGCCTCATCATGAGGCACGTGTCCCTTGTGCGCCAGCAAAGTCACCACCCTTCACGTCATAAGATGCTGGGCAAGGGTCAGAAAAGCCAGACTCCAGAGGCCCCATCTCGACAAACATTTATCAAGTGGTTCCGGGCTTTGGGCAAGAAAAAAATTATCCCCATGTATTATTGAGCAGTTACTGCTGCGAGGTTGGTGATGTTACGTTTCTAGAGCCGGGCTGGTCACTCTCACAGCACCATATGAGAATCCCCCGGCCCTGCTCATCCCTCTCCCCTTCTGCTGACTTCGGCATCCTCGCAGAGGGGCTCCGACTCCATGCCTCCAAGGACCCTGGACATGGCCTCGAACTCTCTGCAGGAACTGCCACCAATGGCTGTGGCCCTCCTTCACCTTCCTTTAGAACACGGAGCTGGGAGACAGGAAGCCCCTCTTCTCCACTTCCCTCCCAAGTCAGCATAGCCACCGGCACCATCAGGCCTCTGTCTTCCTGTCTTCCTGCCACAGGGGGCGCTGTTCACTGCCGTCTGCGTCCTGCCCCACGCAGGCCCCACAGACAGACGTGGCCTGCCTGGGTCACCAGCCCAGCACCTGCCGCAGGGCTTGGGTCCAAGAAGCCCTGTTACTGGAGCCTCAATTGACGAAGATTCTTCCAGAAACTGAACACCCGTTCTTTCTCGTAGGGGAGTGTGGCGGGAGCACTCCTACCCTCTCCTGACTCAGGCTCCCTTTGGGAAGGGACGCCATGCCCACATTTCCTTCCATTTTCATGCCGCGAGCGTGTATCAGGGCGGAGTCGTAGACTTGAGGGAAAGGAGGTGATCCCCCCGCAACACCACAAACCAGGCACGGCCCTGACGGCCGGATGCGTGCAGCAGACGTGAGCTATCTGCAGCGAGATGGCGTGTCTCGGCAATGTGGGTGTCCACCCTCTCTCTGCTGTGCGTGGAAGTACGGTGACTCTGTCTGAATGAAGGGGCTGTGAAAGGAGCCCAGAAGTGTCCTGGCGCAGGGCGATGCCAGCCTCGGGCCATGGACGCTCTCTCCACGGACGTCTGCCCCAAGCAGAGGTGCCTCGCCTTTCCTTATGGTCTGAGCCTGGGAGGCAGCCGCGGGGAGGCAGAGAGCATGCCGGCTGTGCGGGCAAGACTGGGGTCCAGTCGCAGCTCTGCCGCTGCCTAAATCTGGGAGGCTTTCACCGTGTCCTTTGCCCATGACCAACCTCAGTTTTCCCATCTGAACAAAGGGGAGAAAAGGATCCCTTCTGGGCAAGGGTGTGAGGACAGCCGGCTGAGCCCTTGGGTACACTTCCAAATTTGCTGCTGTCATCTTTACCCCACGGCTCATTGGTCGGTGTCAGTTCAAGCAGGACACCACTGCCCACGCAAGGCAAGCTGATGTGAGCCGCACTCGGCGGTCAGGGTCCACTCTGCAAAGCCTCGTGTCCACTGGGGCGGCCGGAGGCAGGAGAGGCTCAGGTCTGGGAGAGGTTGCCTCTGGATCCGGTGTCCGCCTCTGACCGGCTGGGCGGCTCCGGGTGAGCCCAGGTCCCTCTCAGAGCCGCCAGAAGGGCCAGGCGAGTGCTCAGAATAATGTTAATAGGCGGGAAACCTCACTGTTCTGTGAGGGAGGCGCTCCCCGCTCGGGCAGGAGAGGGAGGCTCGGAGAAGCCAGTGATTTCTGCCGAGCTCTGCAGGGCCAGCGTCCCATGCCGCTGCTCTGTCCGAATCCTTCCCCGTGCCTGCCCGGCCCCCCGGTCCACCCCCACAGTCCGTCAGGCCTCTCGGGTCCCCGGGGACAGGGGTCGGCTCGCACCTTGAAGTCGTCCCTGTCTTTGGCCCGGCTCTTGGTGGCCGCATTCCGCGCGTGGGCCAGCAGCGCCTGCCCGATGGCCCGCTCCGCGTGCTGCTGCAGGAGCCGCCCCAGCTCCTGGGCCTCGGCCAGGAGCTGCTGCTGGAGCTGCAGCCGCGTCTGCTGCGCCTCGTCCTCCAGCCTGCTGGCCTCCTCCACGACTCGCGCCTCCTGGAAGGGACGGGAGAGGCAGGAGCCCACGCTGCCGCCCTGCACGGAAGCTGCGGCTGGGGCCAGCGCCGTGGGGCTGGTCCTGCCCAGGACCCCAGGGGGGTTGGGGGAGGGACTGAGAAGGGGCAGAAAGTGGGGACCTCTGGGCTTGCAAACCCAATGGTGGATGGGCCGGGGTATCTGTTGAAGGATCCCTGAAGCATTTATTGAGCACCAACTGTGTGCCCAGTACCCCTTGTGGCCTCCCACACATCCAAGAACTTCCTCATTCTTCCCAAACACCGTGAGCCCTGAACTCTGGGAGTGATGGGAACACAGAGACTCAGAGACACGACGTAGCTTTGTAGAAGTCACATGGCAGAGCTAGGTTTCTAAGCCAGACCGGAGTCTGAGAACAGTCTGGGACGTCATGGAAGCCAAGGCAGGGCCTACGGGGCCCAGGGACCGCCCTTCCTTATGGGAGTCGGAGCTGGAGGAGGAGGGGACTGAGAAGGGGGAGGGCCAGCCCTGCCTGCTTCCCCCTGAGCGCTCCTGGGCAGGACATTAGTCCCTGGGAGCTTGTCCCTCCCTCAAGGGTCAAAAACACCGGCTGCTCCGAGAGCTCAGTGGCTCCGTGAGGCCGACAGCCAGCCTCTCTGGGTTTCGATCCCAGGCCTGCAACATCCAGATCCTTTCCTGCACGTACCTGTTTGCTGATCTGCATGTTTGGCACAGTTCTCGATGGCAGGAGGCTGCCATCATCCCACCCACAACGACGGGCGTGGCAGGATTTTCCGGCAAACACGGCACGGGGAGGGGGAGGGGCCGGCGCGCCCATCTTACCAAGGCTCTCAGCAGCTGCCACTGGTGCTCGTCCAGACACGGGGAGGGGCCCTGCTCAAGGGCGTGCTGCTCACGCAGCTCCTGGAGGAGGCCCTTCTTCCCGGAGAGCCTCATGTGGGTCAGGGCGGTGAGGGCGCTGCCCCGCAGGGCCAGCCTCCGCAGGGCCGAGCGCAGGAGCAAGTCGTGCGCCTGCAGGATGCAGCACGTGGACCTTTGAGGACATCGGGCAGGGGGCCGGGGGTCAGTGCCGCTGGCTTCCCCCAGGGTGACCGTCAGCTGGAATGTTCACGAGGTGCCCGGACACCCAGTCAAATGTTATTCTGGGTGTTTCCGGGTGAGATGAGCATTTGGGGCAGCGGGCTGAGTAAAGCAGACCACCCTTCCTAATGTGGGTGGGCCTCGTCCAATCAGTGGGAGTTCTGATGATAAGAAAAGGTGACCCTTCCATGGTCTGCATTGGCTGGAACATGTGTTTGGGTTTTTTCCCCCGCCTTTGGACTTGAACTGAGATACCAGCCCTTCCGGGGTATCAAACCTTCAGATTCAGGACTGGAAATACACCATGGTCATTCCTGGGTCTCCAGCTTGCCCACTGCAGATCTTGGGACCTCAGCCTACAGAGATTTCTCTGGTTGGTCCTGTGTCTGGATGACTCTAATACACTGAGCCACCCAGAAAGGCGGCAAAGCATCATGCTGTCCTCTGCTAGGCATGGGTACTCAACTATATTCAGCCCTTTGTTCTTTTATTCATCTTTTCCACTTTATCACATCCTGCCCCAAGTTTCTGATGCATTTTATGCAGCTTCCTTCCGTACACAGCCGCTTGGAATTTCTTACATAACTTTCAAAACCAACACACCCCAAACTGAAATCGGGGGCTCCTTTCGAGTTCCCATCTCAATGACAAGTGAAAGACGATGGTCTACCAGGGAAGCCCAGCATTTGCTATTTGCTGAGAGCCTGAAAAGCTGAACGGAGTGGAGGCAGTCAGCCTGCCAAGGAGGAGAGACCAGGCGAACATGCCAGGCTTCCAGCTGGGGGCTCTTGTCCTAAGATTAAGGAAGCATCGCTCACAGAGGCTTAATTTTGAGTTAGCTAACTTCAGAAATGGGGCAGCGAATCTGCCACTTTGTGAAATCCCTGCTAGAAGTAAGATAAACCCTCGCTGGAGGAAGATCCATCATTCAAAAGCTTACATTTTCTCTTAAATTATCAAGATCATCTTAAATTATCAAAATCTTAAATTTTCAGCTATAGTATCTAGCATTCAATAAAAATTATCAGACTTGCAAATGATAAGAACTGACCAAAAACAGAAAAAACAGACAATAGAAACATACTCAAAAGATACTGGCTGTTGGGATAATCAGACAAAACTTCTATAATTATCATGAATCTGTTAAATAAATTAAAGGATAAGATGAAGAGTTTTGAGAGGCAACTGAAACTATGAAAAGAATCCAATGGAAATTCTAGAACTGAAAGTTGGTTCTCAGCACCAACCTTAAGAACAGTAGATGAATTTAACAGCAGATAAGAGATAAGAGAGTATGGATGGGAAGATAGTGCAAAATAAGTGGCTAGACTGAACCACAGAGAACAAAAGAATGAAAAATAAAGGATAATATGTAAGACGTATGTGACATAAGGTGACAAGTTCTAATAAAATGTATAGTTGGAGCCCCAGAAAAGTAGGAAAAACACAGGCAAAAGGAATGTTAAAAGATATAATGGCTGAGAATTTTCAAAAACAGACGAAAGATAGCAAATCAGAGAAGATTCGAGAAGCACTATAGATTCATTACACAAATAAACAAGAAATTGCCAGAAAACCCACATGCATATTAATTATATCATAATAAATTGATGAAAACCAAAGAACAAAATAAAATCTTAAAAGCAGCCAGAAATAATTGAAATCAGAAGACAAAAGATTATCTTTAAAAATATTTAAAAACAAACAACCAAACAAGATTCTATACCCATTGAATATATTCCTCAAAAAGAAGATGAGATAGACCTTTTCAGACAAACAAAACCCAAGGGAATTTGTCACTAGTAGATCTGAAATAAAGGTACAGGAATGAATCAAGAGCAACTGAAAGGGTAAATATGTGAGCAAATCTAATATACACTGACTGCATAAAACAATAACTATAATATCTCATGGGGTTGAAAATAGATAGAGCAGTAACATACCAACTAAGAAAAGCATAATTTATGAGGGAGGAATAAATGGAATTAAGGTATTCTAAGGTGTCACACTACCCGGAAGAAGGAATATATTAATGTACATCAGATTTTGACACAGCAAAAGTTTAAGAATAAATGGAATTAAGGTATTGTAGGGTGTCACACTGCCTGGAAGAAGGAATACATTAATGTACATCAGATTTTGACACAGAAAAAATTTAAAAATGTTTAACCATTAATGGCACAGTAAAAGAATACATAACTAACATGCCAAAAGAGAGAGAGGTTAAAATAATAATGATACACCTAGTAATACACCTAATCCAAGAAAAGGCGAGAAAAGAGAGAGAAGGAATATAGAGCAGGGAGAAAAAACATAAAATAAACAGTAAGACAATAGATTAAAAATCCAAATATATCAGAATTAAGATGTACACTAAATATAAATGGACCGAATATTAGTACACTTAAAAGATGTAAATTTTTTGGCTGGACAAATCTTGCAACTTCTCCCTATTATCTTAGGCTCACAGTATTTCCCTGGTGGTTGTCATGTCCTTCCCCTGTATTATCCAATATGATAGCTATCCCCCTACTTCTGGAGAAGGCTGGCAACTAGAAAAATAGTTTTATCAAAGTAATTATTCTCATATAAAACAAGGAAAAAGAAATATTTCAGAGTAAGTTGAAAATATGGTACTACATTAATAGAAAAATAGACAAGAATATAAATTTATTAATGAGAGTGATGGAAAATGGGCACAAAGGGGTCTTTTTAAGTGATAGAAATGTTCTAAATTTGGATGATGGTCATTGGTGCAGAACTCTGTCAATTTACCAAAAATCACTGAATTGCACAATTAAAATAATGTATGTAAATTACACCTCCAAAAAAGTGTTTAAGAAGTTCCTATCAAAGACAGCTCTATGAAGTAGGTGTGATTAGCCAATTTTTTTAAATGTTTTATTTATTTCTAGGAGAGAGAGAGAGAGAGAGAGACAGTGTGAGCAGGGGAGGGTCAGAGAGAGAGGGAGTCACAGACTGAAGCAGGCTCCAGGCTCTGAGCTGGCAGTCAGCACAGAGCCCGACGCGGGGCTCGAACCCACGAACCGCGAGATCATGACCCAAGCGAAAGTCGGACGCTTAACTGACTAAGCCACCCAGGCACCCCATGATTAGCCAATTTTATAGGTGAGGAAATTGAGGGTAAGAAATGGTAAGTCATTTGCGCCCCCAAATTCTGAGTCCACACCTTTATCCATGGCACCCTATCACTCTCTTCTATGTTCACATTTACAATTTGGTTGGTCTCAAAACCACACTGTAAAAATGGCAGAGGACAGTGAATGTGTCTACTTTACAGATGAGAATACTGAGGCTAGCATGGAGATCACACAGGACATAGAACCCCACCCTGCAGAAAGCTGTACTCACTCTTCACTGAGGCCACCGAGTCGGCCCAAGACTTGATGGATGATGCTCTGGTGGTCGTCTCGCAGGTGCATCTGCAGCATGGTAGACAGGGTATGCTCCTCCATCCACATCTAAACCCAGCACAGAGGAACCGGGGTCAACTCATGATTGCTTCGCCCCTCCCTGCTTTGTTGGAACATCCCTTTTTGTGTCTTGTTTAAAAGATCCTTTTCGGGGTGCCTGGGTGGCTTAGTCGGTTAAGCGTCCGACTTTCGCTTAGGTCATGAGCTCGCGGTTCGTGGGTTCGAGCCCCGCGTCGGGCTCTGTGCTGACTGCCAGCTCAGAGCCTGGAGCCTGTTTCAGTCTGTGACTCCCTCTCTCTCTGACCCTCCCCTGCTCATGCTGTCTCTCTCTCTCTCTCCTAGAAAAAAAAAAATATTTTAAAAGATCCTTTTCTCCCCTGACTTCATTAAAGATTCCTCTTACAGTTCCTTCTAGAGATTTTTAAAGTTTCTTATTTGCATTTAATCTTAAACCATTTAACATTCATTTTCTGCGGTTGGAAGAAAGGATCTATTTTTTCCCTTGCATAAATGGATGCTAATTGTCTCAGCACCATTTATTAGATAATTTGCCTTTTTATCACTGTTCTGTCATGCCACCTTGTCTTAGTTTCCGTCTACAAACAAATGTCATTCCAGGCTCTCTGTTTTATTCTATCTTTATTTCCGCATCAATACCACACTGCTTTAATTGCTGTTGCTCATAGCAAGACTTCATAGCTAGGCAAGTCCTCCCATATTCTCTTACACAAAACTGTCTTAGCTATTCTTGGTTGCTTTCCCTCTCATATGAATTTTAGCATCGGTGTGTCAAGTTTGGGAAAACAAGCTTTTTGGATTTTGTTGTAGTTGGACTGTATTTATAGATTAATTTGGAGAGGATCATCATCTTTCCAAGATCAAGTTTTCCCATTCAAGAACACAGCATTTCTTCTCAGTCTTACTTTATGCTTCCAATGACATTTTATAAACTTCTCCATTAAGCTTTTATACACATTGGTCAGATATATTTTTAGGGATCCTACAGCTTTTATTCTGAAGAGACTTGCAATTCTGGAAGTCTCTGATCCACTGTCACTTTGAGTTTTCCTTTCCTTCATTCTCTCCATCCTCTCTTTCTAGGGTCCCGTGAGAAAGCTCCTGTAGGACACTGTCATTCTGTGGCCCACGTCCCTCAGCCCCCCCCTCCGTGCTATGTCCCCTCTCTGCCCTGCATTCTGGACCACTCTCACATCCATCTTCTCAAGTTCACACCCTGCCCTGTCAGCCTTGTTCAATCTGCCGTTTCACTAACTAGCTCATCTGTTGGATTTCTGCTTCCATCATTAGAATTTTCATTCATCAAAGTCTATGTTTTTTTTTTTAATCTGTTGTCTTTTTTCACTGTGTCCTGTTTTCGGGGCTAGTATAACCATCTGTTAAGGTTTCTTTTATTGTTTTAAACATACGTCCTTTACAAGTGCCTCTAATGGTCCCTTTGTCTGAGTTTCTTGGTGCTTGTCATGGTCAAAACCTGGTGCTTGTTCTGTGTGCTGACTTGCACTCACAGTGGGTCGCACCTGTGTGTTTTGTAACCTTGGACATTAGCTCATCCTTAGTGTGGCTTTACCTGTGAAGACCCTGTGTGGTTCAAGGCCACACAGCTAATCAACAGAAGGGTGGGATGGGGACTCAGATATAAGTGTGCATCTCCAGGTCTCAGGTCCCCCCAGCTCCACAGGCTCCTCCCTGACCACCTCGTTTCCCAGGGCAGGCGTGCACTAGCTCAGTGAGACCATGGTACAGTGAGATCGTGGAGGCACAGTCCCCCATGTGTCCTCCACTGTCCTTCCCAGAGGAGATCCTGCAGATGGCGCAGGCCACTGGGGGTGAAACACAGGGGCCGTCACCTGAGCATGGCAGCTTGGCTTCAGAGCTGGGTGCTGGGACTCACGGCACCTACATTTAGTCTCACGAAATCACCCTGGGTGACCCAGAACTTTGCGTTCAAGTCAGTCTGAAGGAGCCTACAAAAGCCTGTCAAAGGGCTTAGTGAGCTAGAACTTTGTAGAAAATTCTACACAGCCTTGATTCTCTAAAAGGTAAGTCAACATCATCACTAAAGTATACACGGACTTCGGAACGCAGGTAAAACCAGCGTCAGGACTCAAACAGAGGGGACTGAGGGCATCAGTCTACATGGTTGGTGCCCACCAACGTCTCCAATGCTGTCAAATGCTGGCTTGCGAATGCTCATGTTCAGAAGCAACACGCCGTCGCTGTGGGCTAGAGTGCTGACCCTTGTCATTGCTACAGGTAATTGTGTGGCTTTGGACAAGTTTACTCTCTGTTTCAAACGTTTATTCACTAAGGAGAGAAAGGGGAAAGGAGCCAGCAGTCAGGGCATGCCCAGTACATGCTAAGGGTTTTGTAGTGTCCTCCCACAAACAGGGTGGGCTTACAGGCAGGGGGTGGGGGTGGGGATTCTAAAGCCAGCACCTCAGGCAAATGATGTAGTGCAGAGGGAGGGGGGCATTGCCGTTTTAAAAAGCAGAGTCAGAGTAGGTCTCATTGTGAGGGTGGCCTCGTGTGAGGGTGACATGCGAGCAAAGACTCCCTGTAGACGGAGCCAGGCAAGAGCATGCCCCTCAGCTGGGGAAGCACAGGGACACCAGTGTGGCCAGAGCACATGAGTCGGGAGGAGAAATGAGGTCACAGGAAAGCCAGGTCCTAACATGTAGGGCCTCATAGGTCACTGTGAGGACACTGGCTTTGCACTGCACGAAATGAGAAGCTACTAGGAGTTTGGAGCACAGAAGTGACACAGTGTGACAGCGTCTTTTAGCAAATCTGATGTGCTGGAGGTTATAAGATGCACAATCATTTTAAGTGTTGCTAAGGGAGAAAAATCACTGCCAATTAAATTATGATGCATCTCAACTTCCAGGCTGTGAAAATATGTTTAAAATGTGCATCTTAAAAATTAGCGTCATGTGGTATGTTTTTAAAGTATCACTCTGGCTGCAGGTTGAGAATACTTCACAGCAGGGTAAGGTGGTTTCGGGGGACCAGGGGACTGGCCGTCTCGGTGATCTGACAAGAGGTGTGGTGGCTGTGACCAGGTGCGAGAGCAGAGGTGGTGAAAGTGGTTCCACTCCGGACTAGGCAGTCTGTGCGAATTCTGTCCACTGGATGTGGGTGCTAAAGAAGGGTGAGTCAAGACAACCCCAAGGGTCTTGGTCCGGTTGACTGGAAGGATGAAGGAAGGTGGAGGACAAGTATGGATGGAGGAAAGATGGATGGAAGATGAGTGTGGATGGAGAAAGGATGGAGGAAGTGTGTGGATGGAGGAAGACTATGGGTGGAGGAAGAGTGTGGATGGAGGAAGAGTATGGGTGGAGGAAGAGTGTGGATGGAGGCAGACTATGGATGGAGGAAGAGTGTGGATGGAGGAAGAGTGTGGATGGAGGAAGGATGGAAGATGAGTGTGGATGGAAGAAGAGTATGGGTGGAGGAAGGATGGAAGATGAGTGTGGATGGAGGAAGAGTATGGGTGGAGGAAGAGTATGGATGGAAGATGAGTGTGGATGGAGGAAGTGTGTGGGTGGAGGAAGACTATGGATGGAGGAAGAGTATGGATGGAGGAAGAGTATGGATGGAGGAAGTGTGGACGGAGGAAGAGTATGGGTGGAGGAAGAGTGTGGATGGAGGAAGAGTATGGATGAAGAGTGTGGGTGGAGGAAGGATGGAGGAAGAGTATGGATGGAGGAAGGATGGAAGATGAGTGTGGATGGAGGAAGAGTATGGGTGGAGGAAGAGTATGGATGGAAGACGAGTGTGGATGGAGGAAGAGTGTGGATGGAGCAGGTTGGGCAGGAAGACTAGCAGTTCTTGGGCACGTAACAGGTACATGCCTACTAATCACATGCACAGAGATCTCAGGCAGAGACCTGGGTCAGGACACACTCTGAGCTGGAGACATAAACCAGGGAGTTGCTGGCCTCAGTCTGACAACCGTGAGGTACAGAATCCTGCCGAGCACTGCGTGAGTGAGCTTGGATACGATTCTCTTCCAGACGAGCCTCCGGATGAGACTCCAGCCACAGCCTTGATTGCAGCTGTGAGAGCCCAAGCAGGGGACCCAGTGAAGCCGTGTCTGGACTCCTGACTCACAGAAACTGTGAGAGAATGAATGGTGTTGCTTTAAGCTGCTGTCTTGGTGGTTACTTGTTATGCAGTATCAGAAAACCAGGGCAGACACTGTGTGACTGGATGGGTTACCAAGAGAGAGTGTGCAGTTTGAGAGGAGGGTGCCTGGCCGCATCCTGGGTGCTCCAGGGGTCAGACACTGTGAAGATGAGAAGGAATCAGAGGAGGAGACTGAGGCAGAGCCACCACTGAGGTAGCAGAAGAGAGTGAGCCAAGGAGGAAGGGCGAGCCCAACTTCAGAGAATGGGAGCTCTCGATACGGGAAGTGGGAGAGATCCTGGATGGAGCCCTAGTGCTGCAGCTGAGAGCTCAGCACAGGTGGGAGCAGGTGTGGGGCCAGGTGATGGAAACCCACCAGGAGTGGGATAGAGAGGGTGCAGGAGAGAGTGAGCGCGGTGTCCCTTACACTGGTAAGTGCTACGGAGCACGCCAGCCACCATCTTCTTTGTCAAAGGTGCGAACTCCTACGTAGTGGTCTATTACTCTCCTACTTCTGCTGTTTGGTCCGCAAACTTAGTAGCCTGAAACAGCACAAACTCATTATCTTATACTTCTGGAGGCCAGAAGACCAACATGGGGCTCAAGGGTCTAAAACCAAGGCATCAGCAGGCTTCCATGCCTTTTGGAAGCTCTAGGGCAACATCCATTTCCCTGCCCTTTCCAGCTGCCACGGACTACCTGCATTCCTTGACAAGTAGCTACTTCCTCCATCCTCAGTCCAGTGATGGCTGGCTGAGCCTTTCTCGAACCAACCACACCTCTCTGACTCTCCTGCACCCCCCCCACCCCCGCCCGTCACTTGTAAGGACCCAGATAATTATACTGGGTCCATCTAGATAGTCCAGAAGAATCTTCCCGTCTCAAGATCCTGAACTTAACCACGTCTGCAAAGTACCTCTTGCCTCTGAGGTCACATGATCACAGCTGTTGGGAATTAAGACGGGGGCTTCTCTGGGGAGGGGGGACCTCACACAGTGGTCTGAGGAGAAGCCCAGGAACCCGACATTAGAACAGATTACATTTTGAGAACCACCATTCTACAACCTGTTCCAACTGGGTAATCAACAGACTCCATAATATTTAACAACTTCCCTGAGTAATAAGATATGAAATTACCAAGGCCCTTTGGGTAGAAGACAATTTCACAGTCTGGGTGTGTGTTTCAGTTTCCACAGATAGTTTGTTGGTACTTTTCTTCTTATGACTAAATATTCATCTGAATCACAGAAAGCTCATCTGTCACTATTATCATCAAGGAGGAAATGTGGTAAGTGAGAGAGCACACGGACCTCTAAGTATCTTGTGGAAATTTACTGCAATTAAACAACCAATCAGTAAATTAACCATGACATATACATGTTGAGAAAACGGTCTTGGGTCATATTTATTCAATCAGTTGATGAAGTCATTAACTATCCTGCTCTCTTCTTGCATCTAAAACTCCTGAAACACTGCTACACAAGGCAGGGAAAATTCACATGCACACATATACTCACAGAGTAAATACATAGGAATTAATAACCAGAAGTGGTGCATTGTCTGCAATTTGCTTAAAATAACTAAAGACTCATAACCAGAGGGTTTCAGATGCATTGTGGGTGTTGGTCTAATAATTTATTGTAAATGAAATTCTGGATCTTTTTTCAATGTCAATATCATTAAGTGATGAAACAGATGCTGTGTGAAAGGTCTTACCTTGCATTATCTCACAGCAGCCCTATTGGGTGTTTTGATCCCTATTTTTCACACAGATGCAGAGATTCTGAAACATTTAGCAAGTTGTGCAAAATCCCAGAGCCGTGAGGAGTCAGCTAACCAGCCAAGGTCACCCAGCCCATTAACGGGTTGCGCTGACTCAAATCCATGCATCCAGCCTCCAAGGTGAGGAGCCCGTCCACATTTAGGGAGCCTCCATCAGGGGCGCATTAGACTCAGCTGGCGACTTGTCCCCATCCCTCCCCAGAGACTGTAAATGATGTGGCCTGGGCTGAATCCAACGATCCAGATTCACTGAAGGTGAAGTGAGGTAATTCCCTGTGCTAATTTCCAAAGCTGCATTGTAGTTGGTAAGGCAGCAAAGTTTTCCTGAGCCCTTGCTGTGTCCCAGCCCCTGGGCTTCCAAACGGGTAAAAGTGAAAAGCAGTGTTGCTGTCCTCCAGGACCTTAGAGCCAAAGGCAGGAGACAGTTACCATGAAAGGAAAGCATGATGTAGCTGACAGAGGACTGAGATAAATTAGAAGGAAACCATGTCCTGTGCCGCCCCGTGGCTGTGAGTGGCCATGTGCTTGCGCGATGCTTCCATTTAGTCACTTGGTACTTTGGACAGCTCCCGTTAGCTGCTTTGGAAAATCTGTGTTCCATTCATCAGCCCAGTGCTCTTTTGTGATGATGGGTGTCATTGGACACCCATCGTGGGGTTGTTTCTCTCTGTCCCTACCATCCTGAGCACGTCAGCCTCCATTCTCCTGCCTCCGAGTCAAAGGAAGGAGGCCTTCCCAGGCCTCCTGCACACGCTCTGGGCAGGAAGAACAGGGAGTCCTTAAGAAGGGGACTTCTCCGAGCAACACTTGGCTTTTGTATTAGGAATCAGGAAAGAGAAGCTCTTTGCAGGGACCACACTCTGAAGCCAGGACTGTGTGACTCGGCCACTGCTAGATTCTGGGATATTGGCCACGTGAGTTTTACAGCCTCTAGAGTGCGGAAGGCAAGAGAGAGAAAGGACCTGCAGGTAGGTGTCAGAGTGTCTGTCACATTTGGAAATTCCTCCTTTATTCGACACATTAGAGTTGCTCTTAATAAAATTAATGTATATTAGCTTCCCACTGCTGCCGTAACACATTGTCACAAATTCTGTGGTTTAAAACAACACAGACTCATGATCGTACAGTTCTGGAGGCTCCGGGGGGTGGGTTGGGGGATCTGCACTCAGCCTTTTCCAGCCTCCAGAGGTGCCTGCATCCTTTGGTGTGTGGTCACATCCTGCTGGCCGCTGCTCAGGTCATCACTTTTCGTTCTCTGACTCTGACCCTCCTCCTTCCCTTTTCCAAGGACCCTGTGATTACACTGGGGACACGCGGTGACTCCAAGCGGTCTCCAGTCCAACACCCTTAATATCATCACGTCAGCGAGGTCCCTTCTGCCGTGTTAGGTGGCATGTCCACTGGTTCTCAGGATTAGGATGTGGACATCTCCGAGGGCCATTATTCTATCTACCGCATTTATACGTGGTTTTAATAATGACACGGACTTGCTCGGAAAAGCAGAAATTCCACGTGTGCAGCACCCTCCCCCCACGGCCAAGTCCACTCCCCTATGAGCCACCTTTTGGCCTTTGGTTGTTCTAAAGCACAGACATCGCTGTCCTTTCCTGGTGGAGCAGCTGGAGACATTCTCTTCTCACTTCCCAGCCTCTGCTCTCTTCTCTGGCGCACCCTGGCGGCCAAGGGCTGGCAAGCACAACCTTGGTAACGTGCCCAGCACAGGACTAGGGGATGCTCTGTGAATGAAATCCCTCTCTATTCTTCCAAAGTGCAAAAAATGCAGACCCCAGACCCGGTTTGAGAGAACACGCACCTGCTTGTCTTGCTCCAGGAGATCTTGGAAAAGTTCCCACTGCTGTTTCCGGAAGCAATCGGACTTCCCCAGCTGCCAGGCTGCGTTCTCCTGGACCTCCTGCCTCAAGTTCTCACACTCTGCCTGGGACAAGCCGGTCATGCCCGGGAGCGTCTGAAGGAACAGGATGTCCACAAGCTTCTGGAACATTTCCATGGTGCTCTGGTACAGCTCCTGAAGCCGAGAGCCACACGACGGAGTTACAAGTCACGGTCTCACCCTGGGCAGGGCTGTGGGCCTCCCTCCAGACACAGAAAGCCCAGNCTCCTGGGAAGGCCCTCGTGACTGCAGGGTTGGATTGGACGCAGTGTGACTTAGGCTGAACACCTCCTTCCTTCTGGGGGTCTGGGACCTCGGTGCATGCCAAGCAAAGAGTACCCCGTGTGACTGATCCCGCGACAACATCGTTGGGCTCCTAAGCTCAGGAGAGAGTCCCCAGTGACACCACTTCACACAGGCTGTCACACCGCAGGGGCGGAATCACGCACAGCTCCCCTGGAGAGGATTCTGGAAGCCTGCTCTCAGTTCCTTCTGGACTACGCTCACCCCATGCACCTGCTCCTTTTGACGATTCTGCTTTGAAGGTTTTCACAGAAGTCTTAGCATACGTGAGGCTCTGTGCTGAGTTCTCGCAAGTCCTCCCAGCGAATGGTCAAACCTGAGAGTGATCTGGGGGCACCAAAGAGGAGCCTTTACTTTGCAGCTACCCCTCTGGCCCCGCCACCCTTTGTGGTCACTGGCTGTGTCATTGTCCTTCTCAAAGATGAGCCCAGGAAGTTCCTTAACAAAGTCTTGTCTTACTACCTAAGCATCTGCAGGGTCTGACACAGCACCTGGCCAACAGCAGGTAAAATAGAACTGGTAATAATTATGAACTCCTACCCTATGGACCAGAGGAGGCCATGAACACTCTTCTTGTATAATCTCATTCAATCTTGTAACAGTGCGATGATGGTGTTCTATTATAACTACCATTATTTCACAGATGAGGAAACCAAGGCACTGATCAGGAAAGGAACCGGATGTGGTTTGCAGACAGTGGGCCCTGGCCATCGGATTATTGGACTCATGCTCATAACCAGGATGCTACAAGGATAGCATTACTTTTTTTTTTTTCAAGAAAAATAAACATACTCTCAGCACCTAGAAGGGGGCACCCAGCTCATACGTGGGGCGTTCAATGAACACAAGTTAAATTGAATTGAAGTCGATGTTAATTAAACCCAATGGATGTCCTGCCTTAAGGAGCTCATAGCCAAGCTGCAGTTTGTTCAGAGTCAAGTGATAGTGATGGGGAATAAGCGGCTCACATCTCTTCGAAGATTTAGAGAGCCTACCGATAATGGACGGCCGGGTCATTTGGACCAATCCACCCATGAGAATGAATGAAAAACAAAGCTGGACCAAATGTTGGTTAAATGATCATGAAAGTCCCAAGAGCCAACAAGGCATTGAGAAGAGCATGGACGGAGGTCGGGGAAAAGGCACGGAGAAGCATGCCCAGCTCTGGGGCTGTGCTCAGCCATGGGGAGTGGGTCCATGGCGGGGAGACAGCTGAGCAGCTGATGGGACTTCCGACGGCCACCAGCTCAAAAGGGACGGAAGGTGAAGCTCGTGGCTCCCCAAGGGTGGGCCCGGTGAATCATTCCATGCTCAGTGTCAGAACCCAAAAAGCTTCACCATGAATGCAATGGAAGGAAACAGGCTCTGACCAGTTTAAACAACTGCAACTCCTCTTTACAGGACATGACTGTACGCCTGCTTTCACAAATAAATGTACACATTTGGAATAGGGCATAGAATAAAAAAATAAACAGGCACATGAGACAAAACAACATCACTACAGACCCAACAGACAACAGACACCAAAAACAAGCCCTCAGGTTCTCCCAGGAGCGTAATTACAGGATGTGGACTTGAAAGTACTGATGCTCATTATAGCAGAAATTAAAAGCCACTCCTAGACCTTAAAGCAAAGAGCTGGCTACGTGGTATCAGTGTATCCTCCAGCAGGGCTGGGGCTTCAGATCAAGGAGGTCCACATGGCTGAGCCCCAGTGAACACTGCGGGCCACGGCTCGGGCGGGCTTCTGTGGCCGGCCCCATGATGTGTGTGTGACGCTGCATGTCTCTGCCGCGAGGAGTTAGTGCCGTCCACACTCGGTGGGAAAGGACACTTGGAAGGTTCGGGATTGGAGCCCCAGACTCTGCCCCGTGTGCTGACTGTACTCTGTATGCTTGTGCTGAAATAAACCGTAACTGTGGGTGGAATAGCTTTCCATGGAATCCTTCTAGACCTGAGGGTCGTCTTGGGGACCCCCAAACTTGCACGTGGTATCAGGCATGAGGGTGTCTGGGGATTACTCCCAAACGCTCCCTGGGTGCCTATAATTATGATTGCTGCTTTCTTTCAGGACAGTTTCATTTTTGCTTTTATTTTCTTCAGCCCTGACTCTTGCAGTGAGAATCAGGAGCTGAGACTCCTCAGCAGACACAGCTGGGACAGTCCGCGGCGTGATCCAACTCAACACACAGGTCTACGCGGCTCCCTGGGAGGGGACGGTGGAGCCCAGCCGTGTGCCCGTCACCACCAGGACAACTCTGGGCTCATGCTAGCAGTCTCTTCATGAAGCACCGAGACGTGTAATTTGGCAGCACTGTCTCAATCTCACTGAGAATTTACCGTTTGTTTAAAGGCCAGGAGATGGTGGGAATTCAGAAAAATGCACTTTTCTCTGCAGCCTGAGAACCCTTAGGTGGTCATCGAATTTATCTCACAGCCTCCGTGCCCACGACATCATGATTGGCGTCCTGCCCAAAGAGGGGGGCAGATGATGGCTCCCGGTGCCTGGGTCTGCGGACGAGCCAGCCAGGCCACAAGGCGAGTCGTCCCCTGCCTACGTTCTGCGCACACAGCCTCCCAGGCAGGCAGTAATGATGACCGGGGTCACGATAACGGACTGAGTGCTCACTACGTGCCCAACATATGTGTGAGCTCATTTAGCCTCTGGATGGATAGTCCTATGAGGAAAGCTTATTATTCCCATTGTAACAAAGGAGATGAGATGCTGACCATCCAAACAGACCCGGACCCCATACTTCTCGCCGCCCCCACCACTGCCATCCCGGCGCAGGTCCCCTGCCGTCTCCAGCCAGGACCGCTGCCGTGCCTCCCCAGGTCCCTGCCTCCACCTTTCCCTCCACAGCGCCTTCCCTGCACAGAAGCCAGAAGGATCATCACAGAACATGAGAGGAAGTGTCAGCCTGCTGGGGGTGGGCGGTGGCGCAGGGGCCACAGGGCGGGGCATTCAGAACATCTGCCCCATGAGTGTTAGGTCACTGGACCACCCCACCCCCTTCCAAGACAGCGGTTCTTAGACTCTGCTGCATCAGAAGGTCGTTGAGATGGAGGAAATCAAGGCACACATTTGATAAGCTGCTTCTGATCCTGTAACTGGTGAACAGCCTGGCTGGGATTAAAACCCAGGCCGTCTGGCAACTCGGCCAAGATGTCACAACCACACAGCCCACTCGGAGTGACACGGTTCTGGCAAGAACATCAGCACTGAAGGTAGAAAGGCTTATTTTAAATCCCGTCTTCACTACTTGCTGACTCTGATCTTGAGCAGGATGGTTGGGCCAGCACAGAGAGGTTATGTAACCAGTGCAAGTCACACAGCATTGGTAGGATCCAGGGCGGGACTGGAACTCAGCTTTCTCACTCTCCGCTCAGAGTTCCGAGTCCTGACAAGGTTGTTCATTACCTGCCTGGGCGGGGGTGGGGTGGGGGGTCCGGAACCTTGACTAATTGAATCCCACCCTGCACGTTTCTCCAGAAAACTCTTCCCAGCTTCTCATCTGTGTAGGAAGGAAAATGCAGTTTTCACCACACAGGGTTCTCCTTCGGATTTAGCGATCAAATACTCAGAAAGCACTTAAGACAGTAGCCTGCCCGGAACAAAGATCAGCTCCTCCATCGGTTTTCTGTGGCCGCCATGGCAAAATCCCACAAACCGTGTGGCTTTACACAACAGAAACGGATTCTCTCACGGTTGTGAAGGTGGAAGGCAGAGATCACAGCGTCATGAGGGCAGCGGTCCCCACAAAGGCTCTCTGGGGGGGTACTTCCCAGCTCCTCCAGCTCTGGTGGCCAGCGGTGCTCCGAATGCGTGGCTTTCCCGCTCCAGCTGCACCACCATCTTAACATGACCTTTTGATGACACCAGTCATCGGATTCAGGGCCCCCCTAATTCACTGGGGCCTCATTCTTAACGAATTACATATTCAAAGACCTTATTTACAAATAAGGTCACGTTCTGGGGTTCCAGGGAAACTTGAAATTCGGGGAGACGCTGTTATGAGTTGGGCAGTGTCCCCCAAATTCAAATACTGAAGCCCTAACCCCAACGCGGCTGCACCTGCCCTCAGGAGATACGGCAGGTTAAGTGAGGTCATAAGGGATGCCCTCAGCTGACAGGGCTGGTGTCCTAACACGAGGAAGGCACCGGAGTGCTCTTCCTCGCCATGAGCACATTGGAAAGGCCAAGCGAGGAGACGGAGAAGGGGGCCGTCTGCAAACCAGGGAGAGGGCCCTCACCAGAACCCAAGATCACCTTGACCTTGGACTTCTGATCTCCAGAACGGTATGAAAATAAATGTCCTCTGTTTAAGCCTCCCCACCCCCCTGTCTGGGGCCCTTTGTTACAGCAGCTGAACTGACTAATACAGACACTATTCACCCAGTACGGCTGTCACATGGTGAGGGTTTGCACTTCCCGCCTCCACACGTTTTTCTTGGCCTGGGTTGCCCACCCCCCCAACTCCCTGTCCACAGAGACTGTCTCCTCCTCAAAGCTTGGCCCATGCATCTCTTCCTGCAGACAGCTGTCTTTGACCTGGCCTTAACCCCAGGGCATCGGTTGTGCCTCCTCCCTGTACAGGAGCCAGCTGGATGGGGCGTGGCCCGGATGGGGTGTGGCCCGGATGGGGCGTGGCTGAATGTCAGCAGCTGCCTAGGGCCTGTCCTGTATTCGGTGCTCACACCACTCTGCGGAAGAAGGGCTGTCATTCTCCCCATTTCCCAGACAGGGAAACTGGGAACTAGAGAGGCCCAGGAAAGTGTGGAGGCCACCCAGTGAGAAAGGAGAAGAGCGAAGATGCTGACCCAGGCACCCTGAGTCTGGAGTGGACCCTTCAGGCGCTGAGCATCACGACGGCACTTGTCACCTTCCTTCGTGACGACATGTCCGCCTTCCCAGCAGCTCTGGCTGGGTGTGTGCCCGAGGCAGGCGCTCTGTGTCCCGGTCATCACCATATCCCAGGGAGCCCCTGTCACTCTGGAGGGCGGGGGTGTGCGCCTCTTCTCCCCAAGCCAGCCCTCCAGGCAAGCAGGGCTCCCTCCTCCTCCCCGCTCCGGAACTGCATGAGGTTGCCCAGTGAGAAAGAGGGGGTGCTGGCACTCAGCGCTGGCGCTCCCTCCTCATCACGGCTCTACCCTGACGACACCCACAAAAGCCGGCCTGCTTTCCATCCTGGGTGAACTCACTTCCTTTGCCTTTGCGTCTAAGGACGTTTGGAGGTAAGAGTGCTGAGCTCCACAGAAACGGAAGGTGACTCAGACAGGACCCTGGCGTGTGACGTGGAGAGGGACCCATGGTGGGCGTGTGCCCACCCAGAGGGCCAGGGCTGGACCCGAACCTGCTTCTTTGGGGCCCCGGCCCGGAGGATGGGAGATTCCCACGCACACGCAGATCCCGAGGGTTCTCTGAAGGTCCCACCGTGAGGCCACGTACCTGGCAGAGCGCAGCCACGGCCTCGGTGGTTCTGACGTCCTCCTCTTCGTTCAGGTAGCTCTGGGTCAACCTCTGCCTCTCCAGGACTTTGTGAAAAGCCTGTGAGTAAAACGGGAGCTGAACCCCACAAGAAGATGCCAATTTTTTTCCTAGAACAATTCCCCAAAGGACCCCGGCCTCTCAGATCTGAGGAACGTCCATCCCTGACTTATGTCGGCTCAGGTCATGATCTCAAGGTTCGTGAGTTCGAGCCCCATGTCGGGCTCTGTGCTGTCAGCGCAGAGCCTGCTTGGGATTCTCTCTCTCTGCCCCCCCCAATAAATTTTTAAAAAACTTCAAAAAATGTATATACATGGAAACAGAGGCACAGACAGGGATATCACATGGCTGCAGTTCACAAACCTGATCTCCCGGCCACGAGCCACCCAGGCATCACTCTGTGACTGAGCCGCTGGGGACCAGCACCCAGGCCCTGGGAGACGACCCAGTGCAGCCCACTGCCCAGCAGGGCTGATGCACACAGGTCATGAGAGGTCAGTGTGGTCAGTGCCCCGCCAGGCGCCCCCGACCACATGGCTGGGCCCTGCCCTGAGGAGCCCGGAGGAGGGCAGGGAGATGGGGCAGACGGGTGTGCACTAGGTGTCCCAGACACGATCAGAGAGGCATGGCGGGTCACGGCCGCAGAGGGACAGAGTTCCCGCAGAGTCCACGGGGGAAACTCCTCATGCAAGCTGAGTCTTTAAGGACAAGGAAGTTTCCCTGGAGGGAAGACGGGGAACCCACACGATTGGGGTTCCAGGAGCCGCCGCAGCTGGCACCAGGCAGTAAGAATCCGTCTGGCCCTGGTGGGGGTGAGAGAGGGAGGTGGGCTGACAGGGAAGGGCAGGGACCAGAAAAGGGAGGGCACTGGGTCTGGGTGAGAGCTGCATTCATTCATTCATTCATTCATTCATTCATTCATTCATTCATCCCATGATTCACGTATTTATCCATTTGCTCATTCACTTGCTTGTTCATCTGTTCTTTTACACATCTGTTCAGCCTGTCCTTCCTGTACCCGTCTCCTGAGCACCAGTGTGTGCCTGACCTGGACGGAGGACCTGGCAGCGCCCATCACGCCCCCTTCTCCTTCTCCGCACTCAGGTTTGTGCAATGTGACATTGGGGGAGGGGCCAGTATAACCACAGCCTCTCACTCTTATTTCTGATACATCTTCCCGAGGACAGAAACAGCCCGCACCCCACTTTATGACCTGCAAGGGGCCTGGGAGGAGGTTCCTTGGAGAAGGGGGTGACTGGACCTTAAAGGGACCTCAATGCCTCTCCTCTGATTTCAGGGGTCTCCTCTCTTGGCTTCTCACTGGGGAGCTGCTGCTGCCCCCAAGCTGCCCCCAAGGGGGGGGGCGCCCATGCCTGTGACCATGCCGGTCACTGTGCCTCGATCCCCCCTGGCAGCGCTGAGACGAGGTCCACCACAGGCCAACGCAGAGCAGAAGGGCCCGGGCACGCAGTCTCGTGGGACCTAGGTGCCATTACCCCATTGTGCAGATGAGGAAGCTGAGGGCTGGGGGGCGAGCAATGTGCCCAAGCCCACTCGGCCCCCGAGCAGCAGAGTCAGTATTCCAACCCACCTCCCGGCGGCCCTGGTGCCCAATGGCTTGACCACCGTGCAGGATGGACAAGCAGACCCCACCCCCACCCGTTAGGGGGAAACGGGGCAAAGGCAGGGTCCTCGTCCCTCTGAGGAGCGGAGCTGGGTCGTTCCAGCCTGTGCCGGGCCAGCTCGTTTCCTCGTCCTCAAGGACAGGGACCTCTTATCTCCCGTCTGGCGAGTCTCCTGGTCCCCTTCCGAGTCAACACAAGGGCATTTTCTAGCTCGGCCACCTCCCCGGTCCTGCCGACTTGGGCTCACATGCACGGTCCCCGTGCCCCTGGACGTGCTAATGCCCCTGGGCTGACGTCTGGGGGCGAGAAGCTGACCCAGTGCCTGGCACGTGCCAGCGTGTCTGGCTTTCCTTGCACGGTCATGAGGACCCAGCCACAGCACTCAGCCCGCGTGGCCGTTCCCGGGACAGCTGTGCCCGTGGATGTGGGGGAGGGGCAGAGTCAGGAGCAGCTCACCTGGAGGAACTGGCCTGGGTCGCAGGTGAGCTGTGCCTCGGCCAGGAAGCGCCGCTGCTCTTCTTGTTGAGCCAGCCTGAGCTCCGCCGCCCCCTCTGCCCGGCGAGNAACAAGCCACAGGACACGTAGGTGACTCTCCCGGCACTGAGGAGGAGCGGCAGTTTTATGTTTCAGGCACACGTGGCCGGCGGTAGGAGCTCCTGGCCCTGCAGAGAGCCCACGGCCCCACGTTGTTTGAGCCACTTCCCCGCGGGCCCAGCGCTCGGGACACCACACAAGGCCTCGCTTAGCTGTTGTTCAGGGCGGCCGGCCAACCGGATCAGGGGATGAAGAAGAGGCATTTTCCTGGGGCAAAATGAGGGAGGGGTGGGTGACGCGGGGAGGGACAGGGGTGGGGCAGGAGAGCCGGGGTCTGCCGGGGGACAGTGACATCTCAGGCTGTAGTTGGGTCAAAAACCAGGATGAGTTTTTAAATCTGCAGACCTGGGGGGAGGGGCGGGGAGGGCTGGGGCCGCAAGGAGGGAGGGTGAGCCCAAGGGCAAGGTCTCTGCTTGGTGCGGAGGTTACAGGGGGAGAGAGGCTGGGTCCACCCTCCGCCCCGCCCCGGTCACTCAGCCCAGCAGTGTGGCGGGCACAGCACGGGCGCCGGGGCCATCCCACCAGAAACAGTGCCATGCGGATGAGGGGCGGGGCGGTGGGGTGAGAAGGGTGAGGGGCAATGGGGAGTGTGGGACCCCAGAGAAGGCTTCTGGGAGAGGAGACAGAGAAGTCAGCCAGTCCTTCTCCCCAGACGGGGGAGATGTTGAGTGTAGAGGATGGAGAAGTTCACGGGGGCCCGGCTACCAGGGGTCTGCAGTCCTTGGAGATGTTTGCTTCAGCATTTCACACACCCACACCCACACCCACACCCACACCCACACCCACACACCCCTTCCACACTTGAAACCCAGGCACATTTCCTTGGGTTTTGTCTGAGAATCTGTTTAGCCTTTGGCAGCAAAGAAAAGAATGTGTGTGACTAGATGTCCAGGAAGGCCAGAGTCCTCCCTCTGCCCAAGGGTCCTCCCTCCACCTCCTGATGGTCTCCTTGACCCCCTGTCTTGCCCAAGTTCAACAGAGCCTGGTCAGTGGGGGCTGTGCGTCCTGTCCCTGCCGCTCGCTGCTGCTGCTGGGGACTCTTCCTGCTGGGAGAGCCCGGGCCAGTATGTGTGATGACCCCCAAGGCCAGACGTGCTCAGATTCTACACATCCAGAGCCTGAGCCAACAGCAGGCTTCCACGTGGGCAGAGAAGCCGTGACACCGAGTGACACAAGACCTCGTGGAATGGCCTGGTTGGAGTCCTGAGGTCCCAGCACTGAGGGCCTGCCCTCTGACCCCAGTCTCCCCAGGCAGCGGGCAGGCTTGTTGGAGGGGGCGCGAACCACTGCGGACAGAGAGCCAGGTCACTGGCTGGCTATAGACGGAACTGCGTCCCCCAAATTGATACACTAAAGCCCTAACACACACGTGACTGCATTTGGAGATGGGGCCTAGAGGAGGCAATTAAGTTGAGACGAGTTCACGAGGCTGGGGTCCGAATCCCATGGGGCTGGGGGCTTAATGAGAAGAGGAACGGGTGCAGGAAAGCTCATTCTCTGCCATCTGGGGGCCCAGAGAGAAGGCGGCCGTCTGCAAGCAGGGCGTGGTCTCTCAGACCCAAGCGGCTAGTGCTCTGATCTTGGACTTCAGTGTCTCCAGAACTGGCAGGAAAGGAATGTCTGTTGTGTGGCCCCCTGGTCTGCGCTATCTTGTGACGGCGGCCAGAGCTGACCAAGACACCTCGCACTCCCTGGTCGGACAGTGGCCATCCCTGTGCGGGTGTGGAAACCCGCGGGGGCAACTGTTAAGCATGTGGGCTCCGTGCCCCGCAGACATCCTGCCTGAGACCAGAAAGGCCCTCGGCTCTCATAGCCCCAGGCAAACACGCGGCCTTGGACCATCACGGAACCACCCTGGCCCAGAGCCTGGGGAAGCTGGAGGGCAGCCTGTGCCCCGCAGGCAAAAGACGTGGCTTCCATTTTTCTAATGATGTGACCTGGACTGGGTCTCGGATGCCCTCAGTGTCTTGAACCCTGACCGGGAGCCTCCCAGGGCCTGCTCCAGCCACGTCGGGTTCCCTCTCCTGCCCGACATGCTCAGCCACTGCCCACCCACACCTGCCCTGCAAAGCAGGGCCCTGTGCCTTGCGTAGGGCTGCAGGCTGCAGCTGAGTGGCATCTGTCCTTTCTGGTATTTCCACCTCCTCTGCCCTCTGCTGCACGACGCCGGGGCCTCCATCAGCCCGGATCACTGGGGAGTAGACGCAGAGGGCAGTCCCTGGCCCCAGGGGCAGCCTGTGTCGAACTCTGCCTTATGGCGAAGGCAAGCAAGGCTAAGAGACACTACGAGACGCAGTTCCCGGGGGCGCAACGGCCATCGTGGGTGCTGCTCCACATCTCCTGACACTAACAGGTGGCGCCTCCCTCNTCTCCCAGGCCCAGCCCCCCCACACCCCATCCCCCAGGCCCACCCCCCGCCCCTCGCTCCCAGGCCTGGGAAGGCTGCACCCCAGACCAGGCCACCACTCACTCACCCCTGCTGAAGCACTCTGCCTCTCCCCAGAAGGCCTTGTGCTGCTGTGCGAGCAGCTCCTCCTTCTGTCGCGTGGACAGCCTCCCCTCGAGGGCCAGCAGCTCCAGGCTGCGGGACAAGGCCGCCAGACGGCATCTGGTCTCCTCCTGGATTTGCAGCTTCAGGGCCTCGATCGTCTTTGCCATGTGCGCCCGCCCCATTGTTCTCTCCAGGGCGTCCTGGGAAGGAAAACAGCCTGGGTCAGTGCCCTGTGCACGGGTCTTCTGACTGCGTCCACCCGGTGCCCACACTTCCCAGGGAATGGAAGGCGGGCCACCCGGCTCTCCTTCTGAGCTTCCTGTGTCTGCTCCTCGGATGTGGACAAAATCACCCCTTCTGGGGACGTGGAGAGGCCGACATGGGGTGACATACAGAAAGCACTTAGTACACAGTGAGCCCTCCCCAAAGGGCTGCTCTGGAAAGAGATTCAGTCTGTGCCCATGGCCAAGGAGGAAAATCCACCCTTCTGATGGCCACCCCTCCCCAGTCAGTTGGGCCTCTGGCCTCCACAGCCCTGGAAAAGAAAGGTGAAGGAATAATAAAGGTTACAGGGGTCCTTGGCTTCCGAGCCTCAGAGAGCCTGAGACGTGGGGATTGAAGAGATCTTCAAAGGTAAGACTCAATAAGTCTGACTTTATAAGCGGCTCCCTGGGGTCAGACTCTGGAATGGGCCTGGCCATGGCCTACCTCAGTGGCGTCACTTAGGACAGGACTCCTGGAAAAGACACTCCCCCAGGGCAGGAAGTGTGGACCAGAGGCAGTCAGGACGCTGTAGGTGCGGAAGCTTCAGAGGTTAGCTGCTCTTGCAGAATGAGCGTGAGGCCCATGGAAGCGGGTGGGAGGTAGGGGTGCTGCTGTGTCCAGGAGGCCCCACATCTCGAGGGAAGGACGCCTTCCCCCCTCTCCCCCCCTCCCCCCAGCATGGCCCGGGGA
>NW_027551568.1:4979988-5003157 GCF_008692635.1 Crocuta crocuta
CGGGAGCCCCGAGTCAGCCTCTGCACGCCTGCAATCGTGCCTCCTCAGACCGCCTCTCCATTTCCTTCCCGCTGGCCCCAGTCACGGCCACGGCCAGCTCAGGCCCCGGCTACCTCTGCCCTGTGGCCCTCGCCTCCTACCTGCTCCCCTGTCCTCCGGCCCGAACCCTCCAGCCGCTGCCTTCAAACCACGTCCGAACCCCAGGGTACGGCGCGCAAGGCCCCGGGGACCAGGCCTGGCTTGTCTCCAGCCTCGTCCACACACATCCCCTCCCGGTGCCGGGCTGCCCCACACGCCTGGCTCTCAGCTCCGCCGGGCCTCTGCACCCTCGGGGCCCTCCATCTGGAGCACCCTCCCGATCCCCTGCCCCTGCTTGCTAGGCCTGCTCATCGTCACCTGGCTGGGCTGTGCGGTGCCTTCCCTGATCTTCCCCACCCCCACCCGGCCTTCCTCTGTGCTCCACTGCCCCCGTGCTTCTGTCTTTAAGGAGCTAATCACGAGGGACAGTCCCAGGCGGGGCTGAGAGCCCTTGAAGACAGGCTCTGTGTTGTGACAACATGGGGGCAAGGATAAGGACCCCCCAGTTACAGACGAGAATGCTGAGGTTTGTCCCGGAAGGCCGCATAACTAGCCCAAGGACGGTGGCTTTGACCCTTCTCCTATCAGAGGCACCGGACAGCAGTCAGCAAGCCCACGACCACTGGAGGGCGCAAGAGAATAAAGCGCTGGGTGGCCGTGCGCCTGGCGGGAAGGCTCTGCTCTGTGACACAGGAGCAGCTCGCCCAGCCACCACCGCAGCCACCTCTGAGGTAGCGCGGGGAGTCCCTGCCGCTCGGTAGTGACAGCACAACCTTCGGATGCATATTCAAAGCAAGACAGAAGTGGAAAGGGGAGAAAGGGCACAGGAGCGTCGGATGGGCGGCGAGCGGCCCCCCCTTGCTCTGAGAGTGTAACGGCGTCCTGGACGGGTACCTGGGCTAGAGCTTGGCTCTGCTCCTCAGAGCTGCCCAGACCCTGGGCACAGGGTCCTCACACAGAACTCAGGGAGTTGCAGTGAGGATTAAGTTAAAATATGTAAAGTATTTCAAGTACCAGCTGCATGGGGAGCCTGGGTGGCTCAGTCGGTTAAGCGTTCGACTTCGGCTCAGGTCATGATCTCACAGTTCGTGGGTTTGACCCTGCGTCAGGCTCTGTGCTGACAGTTCGGAGCCTGGAGCCTGCNGGAACATAGTAAGCGCTCATGAAAGCAAGCTGCTGGCATAATTATCTACAAGCCCCCATATCCCTCTTGGCATGGAATATTTACAAACTTTTTAAAAATATTTATTTATTTTTGAGAGAGAGAAAAACAGAGTGTGAGCAGGGAAGGGGCAGAGAGAGACGGAGACACAAACTCTGAAGCAGGCTCCAGGCTCTGAGCTGTCGGCACAGAGCCTGACACGGGACTCGAACCCCCAGACCACAGGCTCCTGACCTGACCCAAAGTTGGACACCGACTGAGCTGCCCAGGTGCCCCGATCTCGGCACGGCTTTTTGTCAAACATCCCAGGAGACTGATCCTGACGACCTCGAGGGCCGTTTCCAGGACCCTACCCGTCTGACACTCAGTGATGCCACGTGAACACTACAGAGCCAACAGCCCAGGCCACAGTGCCCAGTGTGTGTTTCCCACACGCCGGAATCTGTCCTCAAGGCCTTACATACCATTGGCTCTCTAACATCCTCAGAGCAGGTGTTCTTCTGACCCCCACTTTACAGATGAGGAAACTGAGTCACAGAGAGATTTTGGTAACCTGCCCAAGGTCAGCCACACGGCGAACAAGCAGAAAGGCTGTGGTGTGAACTCAGGCCTCTAGCTCGAGTCTGTAACATTGTTTCTTTCACAGAAGGAGGCCCATGGGTAGGGACCCATCAAACACTGGTCAAGAGAAGGGGCATATTGATAGCTTGGGTCCTTCGTTCCCTGCTTCCTTTGTGGAAGTTATTGGCTAATGCTTGGTCTGGAGTCAGCTGAGGATACATTTCTCCCTCCTGCATCAATATCCTGTTGGCTGGATAATAATTATATAAAAAGAAAAAAAGGGGGGAGGGAAGTCTTTCTCTCTTGATCGGCATTAGTATCAGCAGCCTTATCAAATTAAAATCTAATTCACAAGGGTTTGGACGGCAAAGCTGGAAGCTCGTCGCCCGGGCTTGGCGATGCTATCAGACAGCGGGTCAGACCCGGCGGGTCGCTCAGTTGTCTCCCGCTATGCTCGTTGGGCGTACCTGCCGTGCCCACCTTCTGGCAGCGCCGAGGAGGGAGAGGAGGTTGTGTGTGGACCTGATGGTATGTTCTCAGACAGGGGCTGCACCATGGGCGTTTCTGAAAATGCGTATCCTGATTTGGGCGGGGAGGCGCTCCGTTTCTAACAGGCTCTCGGGGGCCGCGGATGCCACTGGTCTGTAGACCACGCTCTGGAGCCGAGAGGTTGTGGGAAAGCCGCAGGGCCTGCTCCGTGGGTGGAGGCTAATGAGCCTCTGAGCCAAGGACAGCGTGCCTGCTGCAGGTTTCTGGGCCGGGTGTGAGCTGGGCGGGTGCACAGGTCTGAAAGGTAACTAATGAGTTGCCAAGGTCAGAGAAGGTCAGGGAAATGGGTGCATAGCGTGCCCTGGCCTTGCACACAGCAGGACAAGGCCAAAACCACCACAGGGAAACCCCACAGTGACGAGAGTGTTATGGGTCATAGAGCAGTTCCTGGGGTCCTATATGTAGAAACTCCTAGAACGACTCTTTTATAAGTAGAGTAACTGAAGCTCAGGAAGGTTAAGTAACTGGTTCAATGTCACACAGCTTCAAAGGGCTGAACCTAGGTTCAAAGTCAGATACCAAGTGGGCTGTACCTACAACTATGTATCAGAATTGTTTGGGGGGATTTAAAACCAGCCAGTAACAGGGTCTTTCCTCACTTTAGACCAATCAGGTCGGATCTCTGGGCATGAGGTCCGGGCATAGGCATTTTCTACAAGCTCTTCAGGTGATTCAGAGACATCAGGAAGGCAAATGTAAGTTCTGTCCACATAAGTGGGAGTCAACAATGACTACTCACTGTGCTCCCCTGGAGCTCTACAAACCCCAGACTGATTAACTCAGAATTTCTGGGATGGGGACCCATCTGGGACCCAAGCATCAGTCCTTTCTAAAGCTCCCCAAATAACTTCAACGTGCAGCTGGGATTGAGAACCTCTATGCTACGTTAACACAAAGCTGGCTGGCATCTCCACTTAAGGAATAGGTGAGTAGATGGATGGATGAGTGGATGGATGGATGGATGGATGGATGGATGGACAGATGGACGGATGGATGAATGGGCAGATGGATGGATAGACGGATAGACGGCTGGCTGGCTGGCTGGCTGGACAGACAGATGGATAGATGGATAGATGGAGGGACAAATGGACGGATGGATGGATGGGCAGATGGATGGATAGACAGATGGATGGAAGGATGGGTAGGTTGATGGATGTTTGGATATTTGGACAGAAGGATGGATGGATGGATGGATGGATGGATGGGCAGATGGACGGATGGATGAATGTGCAGATGGATGGATAGACAGATAGATGGCTGGCTGGCTGGCTGGCTGGCTGGATGGATGGATGGATGGACGGATGGACAGACAGATGGATAGATGGATAGATGGAGGGACAAGTGGACAGATGGATGGATGGGCTGATGGATGGATAGACAGATAGATGGCTGGCTGGCTGGCTGGCTGGATGGATGGATGGATGGACAGACAGATGGATAGATGGAGGGACAAATGGATGGATGGATGGATGGGCAGATGGATGGATAGACAGATGGATGGAAGGATGGGTAGGTTGATGGATGTTTGGATATTTGGACAGAAGGATGGATGGATGGATGGGTGGATGGATGGATAGATGGATAGATGGATCGATGAACAGATGGATGGATGGATGAACAGATGGATGGGTAGATGGATAGACAGATGGATGGATTGGTGAATGGATGGAAAGATGGATGGACAGATGAATGAAGTGATGGATCACTGCTTTTCTCTGGACTCTATATTCCTATCTACAACTTAAAGGTGTTTGACTTGATCTTTATGGGGCATTAAGTTTCTGGATTCCTTTTCTCTAGAGTGAGTATCTTCATGTTTCTTCCCTCCACCCCCGCCCCAGCATACCAGAGCCTGCAAATCCTGAGAGTCACGCAATAACCTCTCGGCTGCAATCATTCTTTCCATGAGAGTCACCATGAGCTGTCGAGCTTTGGAGCTGGAACACTTAAATTGGTCCATAAGAAAGTGCTGGATGTTTTCCATCTGTTTCCAGAAAGCTTCCATCTGTGAAATGAGAATGAGAAGCAAGAGGTGGGTGTAGAAAACTTATTTAAGAAAGCTATAAAGCTAGATGGCTCATGCTTGAGAATTACAATTCATTCCTTATCACAAACTGAGATTCTAAACAATTCTGCAATCTGCACGAGCTTATCTGGGCAATAATCGAGTTCTATAGAGAGGTTCCTCCTAGGCGTATTGTAAGTGCCTGTCCATTTCAAGGTGGCTTTTCAGCAAACACCAGAGCTCTGCTGATAAGGAAGGCAGGCACAATGAGATCACCCTGCGTAAACAGCTTAAAGACTCTTAAACAGGCCATGATTGCTGCCTGGGGAGTGCGTGAAATTCGACAGTGGGCTCCTGGAAGCTTCCAGATCTCTGATAGGGATTAAATGTGCACTGGAAATAAAAGCACGAATGGCCATTTACATTTTAGTTTTGCCCTAAAAGTACAAAATAGAGCAACATGGCCGAGACGATGCCGGCCATGAAAACACTCTGCCTTGAAATCTTTTTCCTCTCCCCCTATCTCCTCAGCAGGAGAGGTGGGAATCACCGAGGGGCTCAGAGTGTCGGGGCTCAGTCAGCCGCCCAGAGCTGCGAGAACCGTGACGCTGGCAGTCAGGACAACTTCCCTTTACCGCATGCAAGTAGGTGCCAGGCTCCATGCTTCACGCCTCTGATTTGCAGGTGAAGTGCATATTGGCTGGATGCAGGGACAGGCTCAGAAGGTGAGGTCCCTGGTCGCAGAGCTGATGGGGGCAGGGGCAGAGTTGGTGCAGGCCACTCAACTTCCCAAAAGGTCGTTTTCTCCCTGTGGCTCTGCCTCTCAGACACTGAATTCATCTATGCACCTTTTGCTGCACCGGGCATGGGAGGGGTTGGGGCTCGGCGGCACCAGAAGCCCACCCTGACCTTGTTGCAATGGTGAAAGGTGGAGACAAACACAACCTGAAACCCTGAGTCGCCCTGAGCAGCCCCCTCCTGGTGGCTCGGCATGGCCAAGAGAAAGCCTGCGCCTGTGTGGACTGGCACCTCGTGCACCCAGTAACCCGCTATTTGCCCCAGTCGGCTGGCAGCCACTCATGACACCTCCAGCCTCCCTCCTGTCCCTGCCACCAGATGACCTCCTTCCTGATTGCTCTGAGGGAACACGACTATCATCCATGACGCCCCACACCCCCCCGAACAGAGATGGATGTCCAGCTGGCTTTGGCACCCCTCCAGCTCCAGAGAGCTAGGGTGCCCACCCTGTTCTCAGAAACGCTTGATTCCCTTGCTGTCCGGCACAAGATTTTCTCCTGGTCCCTCACGGTCCATACTCTGCCTTCTTGTCTCAATTCTCCTTGACTCCTCCTCCTTAAATGCTGCCAGGATCCAAGACTGGGCATCAGGCTGCCTTCATTACCCACTTGACAGACACCCCAGGCCGGGCCATCTCCATGGCTGGAGGTGACCATACGTCAGAGAATCTTGGGCATAGTACGAATCATCTGTCTGAAATACGCAGACACGGACACACAGGACCATTGCTTCAGGGAGCCCGTGGACCCCGGAATCCAGGCTGAGCACCCTCCCTCTGCCATCTCGTGCCATGAACACCCTCCCTCCCCATGCCCTCTGACCCAAGCTTAGTAGAAACTCTCCATCCTTGGGCATCTCCACCTCAAGATCTCAAGCCAGCACTCACCAGCTCCCCTCCCAACTTGGCTCTCCTTCTGGGGTCCTTATTCCCATAGAACGGATCCTTTACACCCCGGAAGCTCCCCCACCGTTTCTTACCCCTCTGCTCCCATCCTACTGCATTTGCCTTCATGGAATTTCTACTGCCTTAGCCGCAGAGTTCACTCCTCTCCTGCACACAGCAGCCTAAGCAGTCCTTCCGAAACAGAAATGGACCCAGCCACCATCTGCTGCCAACCTCCAGTGACTGCCACCTCCTCTGGCACAAGATGAAAACCCTCAGGCCAGACGTCTGGCTTTATCTCGCTCTGCCTGCGCCTCGGCCTTCCCCGGCTCCCTTCTTTGCCAGCATCCCCTGGTCAGCCCCCGACCATTTCTCCCAGAAAGCCTCTCTATGGGTCTTTTCTTCCCTGAAGCCTTTCCTAACCCTAGGGTGCAACAAACTCCTCTCTCCAGGGCACCCCAGCCTTCTGGTGTTTTCATCTATCACAACACTTATAAGCGCTGGAGTCCACACCTGCTCACCTTCCCGCACCTTCCCCCACCAGATTAGACGGGGCATCTCTCTGGCAAGGCCAGGTCTAAGTTCATTCTGCATCCCCAGTGTGCAGCACAGGGCTTGGGTGCCAAAACAATGTTTGTTTAACACCTAATGTAAGAACAGGGGGCAATGGAACTGAAAAGCAAGAAAAGGGATTTTTGAGGGAAGCCACCCTCGCTAGAATTTAAAGCCGGCTTTTATGAGTGACACCTCGGGTTGGAGAAGTTAGCAGCTAGCATCTGTTCTAATCCACAGGGCGGTAATGACATAGAGGGTTAGAGCAATCTTTGCTTAGAATGATCAAAAGATCAATCAGAAATTTAAACAAGGGGAATTCATTAAAACCAAAAGAAAATGAAACTCTGTAAATCTTGGCCCCTGAATTATATCTACTCTATCACATAACTTCGGAAACTGGATCTGTGGCTCTGGGCTCAGTGCAACAGGGAATTCAAGTATTAACCATGCTTCTAAGTGCCGTCGCTTTAATCTCGCCAATTTAACTGTCCTAGAAACCAAGGTTTTTATACAGGAAAAAAAAAAAAAATCCATCACATACGTTATCTATTAGCTGCTCAGCGAATTCCCGCTCTTTCTTTTCCACATCTGCCAGAGTGATGTATTCAGAATCAGCAGTCCCCAACATTTCCGTGTTTGACAGTTTGACCTGAAGTCCTTTTTCTAATTCCTCCAAGTCCTGGGAAAAATGGAGGGGAGGGAAGCAAATAAACAAAGATAAAATCTAATATATCTTAAATTCTAGAAAAGAAATGCTTTTATCTTTCACATTATCATAAGATATTTCTTAACCATAATTAACCGCTCTAGGCATTGTCCTACTTAAGGTTTGATGATAGAAATCTACTTTTCTCAGTAAATATAGAGCCTCAAGAACACTGGATTCTTTTCTTCTGTACTCCTCACCACCACCCCCAACAGAATATAGTTTTTAAAATGATGAAATATTGTCTTTTACTCCTTAAGAAGTCCTGGAAAATCACATCTGGGGTGTTGGGGGGAATGTTTCTTCCCCATTCCTCTGGTTTCCGTGGGAAAGGAATACTCAGTACACCTCAGAGGAGGCGTGGAGCAATGTGATTGGTGGGTTGAAAGCAGGAACTGTGCACCCATAGCTTGTCCAACCTCTTCCTCTTTGGTGTGGCCCATTCAGGGGAGGCCATTGCCGTGGCATGGCCCTGGCCCAGGGTGTGCTGGGCAGGCCAGCTTCGCCCCAGACGAGGCAGGTGTTTCACTAGTCCTGGGATTCCAAATGCTGCAGAGCTAAGCCATGTCCTCCAAGCTGCCCTGTCTCAGTAATGCAGCCAACCTCTCTGTATGTGTCTCTTGGACTCTGTCTCTTAATAAACTCAGAACTGGGGAAGAAGGAGCCCCCTCTGTACAGAGTCCTTCAGGCCCCATTGTGGGGTATGGGAGGAATCCCGTCTCCTCCAGGGCTGTGTCGGGAGAACTGGAATTTGCATGGGGGCAGCCCCAGCTTCATTCAGGAAAACGATATTGCTCAAAACTGCTTCTGGGCATCCATGGTGAAGCCACGCGTGATTTCGGAGCCTTGTCACTATGAGAGAGAGAGATGCTGGCTCTTTCCAGATGGGGAGCCTGATATTCAGGGAGATGGGGTATTTCGTCTGCAGTCTCCTCCCCATAGGAAGAGACGTGCTGGGCTCATCCCTCAGCCTCAAAGACCCCAGATACCCGCGCCTCCAACTGCACACACCTCCATGATGCTGCTTCTCTCCCAAGAGCAGCCGCCAGTCCGAGCATCTCTTGTCCTTGTCTATAAGTTGGGGCATCATGATGAGCATTAAAGAAAAGTACTCACTGGAAGCACTTGGCCAGACCACCTCTTGGTAAGCAGCAGCCACTGCAGTGATTATCATGCCGTGCCAGTGCCAGTGGTGGAATGCGACCCTGAGTCTGCGACTACAAAGCTCTTACTCCTTTCCTGTAACACGGCTCCATTATTTCTTGCGTAATTCCCTGTGTCACCATGATTATTGTTATTTATTCGTTGGAGAGTCATTTAAACTCAGCCTCAGCTTCCTCAACTGTAAACAAAGAATAATGGCTACTCACAGGGCTGTGGCGAAGACTGAATAAAATAACGTGTGAGGAGTGCCTGGGTGGCTCTGTCCTTTACGCGTCGGACTCTTGACTTCGGCTCAGGTTTTGATCTCACGCTTTGTGAGATCGAGAGTCTGGTTGGGCTCTGCGCTAGCAGCACAGAGCCTGCTTGGGATTCTGTCTTCCCTTCTCTCTCTTCCCCTCTCCGCTCACTTGTGCACTCTCCTCTCTCTCAAAACAAATAAATAAACTTAACAAAACTTGCGCGACTTGTGTTGTGCCTGATGAGGACGGTCCCGGTGGTGGTGGTACTGACGGTGACAATGACCACCATGATGTACCGCGTCCTCCTTGGGGTGTTGTGCTGTTGTGCTGTATCCTTCCGCACGGAATCCAGAGGAGCAGGGAGGAAACCTTCCCTCCCAGTCCCCCAAGTAGCATGGCGCTGGTAACGAGGAAGATGGCGGCGGCAGCGGTGGTAATGATAGTGGTGTGAGTGATTATGATGACAGAAATGGCGGTGGAGGCGATGATGCTGGTGGTGGTGGTGATGGCGGGGATGAAATGGTAACGACGGTGAGGATTCTGCCCCTGACAAAGCTGAAGATGTTTGCTGCAGTCGTAATGAGGCCGATGGTAGCTCTCATGTATTCAGGGTCTAACTATTACTTGGCCGATGCTTCATACACTTTCTCTTATCCTTTCCGTGCTCCCGTAGGACAGAATTATGATCCCTCAGCACAGGAGGAACCTGGGATTCTGAGAATTTGTGAAAGAAAGAACCGGGATGTCTGACGCTAAGCCCTGTCTTGTTCCGCTGCACGTAAAATAACGTACTTTGTGTAAAAGACTGAGAGGAGTGTAATGCAAACTAGGACAAATAGTTATAACCAATAACCCGATAATGTGCTTAAAAATACCCCATCTTGGGGCACCTAAGTGACTCAGTCGGTTACGTGCTGGACTTTGGGTCAGGTCATGATCTCGCAGTTGGTGGGTTTGAGCCCCGCGTCGGGCTCTGTGCTGACAGCTCGGAGCCTGGAGCCTGCTTCAGATTCTGTGTCTCCCTGTCTCTCTGCCCCTCCCCTGCTCATCCTCTGTCTCTCTCTCTCTTTCAAAAATGAACATTAAAAAAGTTTTTAAAATGATAAAAAAATAAAAATACCCAAGCTTGGGCAGAAGCTAATGGTAACAGTGTTTCCTCCGAGTAGTGGGTATGACCAACATGCTTCTCTTTGTCCTGCTTCCAATATTTTCCCAAATTTTCATAATAACCTCTGGTCATTTTTATATTTGTACACACACTTTTGTATAATTGCATTGTGTTTAAAAGGCATATACTGAAATAAGTTATTTTTACACGTAAAAGCAAAAATAATTTCATATAATGCTGTGTTTTACATATTGTAATAAACTATTATTAAGTTACCTTGAGATACAGGTTGAAAATGTACTTACATTTTCTTGTTTCGAAAGAATCCTCTGGTATAATTCATCATCAGACTTCTTTTTAGGAAGAAGATCAAGGAGGCACATTTTTAAAATCTGGATAAACATCTATTGCCAAGAAGGAAAACGTAACGGGGAGAAAGGTTTAAAAATGGTATCTTTCACTCCCTCCCCCCTTTCCTTCACTCACTCTCAGCCTCTCCTTCCTCCCTCCTCCCCATCTCTATCTCTAGCCCTCTATCTCTTCACACATACATAGTTTCACTATAGAAAAATATCTCAGATTATAAATCATGACAATTGTCTGTAATGGATTGCATTTTCATCAAGCTTCTAAATAATATGCTCTACTTCCTTCGTTTTCTCCATTTAGGCAGTTATTGTGTTCCATTCCTTCCACGGTGCCTATTTCCTTGTGAGTCAAGAAAACACCGAAGGCAAAGGGGGTGTTGCTTTGTGGGAAGAAGCAGAGGGACAGTTGTTTGGAACTGGGATGTATGAGGTCATCCACTCCAGCCTCCTGTCTCGATGGATGGAGGCAGCCTCTAAACCAAAACGTGTCCAGTGCAGTTACGGCAGGCTTCACAGTTTGCACTCATTGTCACATGCAGTCGTGTGTGTGTGTGTGTGTGTGTGTGTGTGTGTGTGTTTCTGTGCAATGTTACCCAAGTACAGGCTCATGAGACCACAGCCACATCCAAGACAGAGAATGTTCCAGCACCAGGAGGAATCCTTTAGTTCTAATGACCCCTCTATTGGCCTCCCTCTCCCCCATACACACATCCCATCTCTGCTACTCTGCTCTGAACGGTGTCAAATGCAGCTTCCCGCCACCTCCTTACAAGCCTAGTGCCACTTTCTCCCTCAGGGGCCACCAGGGAGCTCTAAGCATCTGGCCTGAGCCACTTTTTTAAAAAAATTTTTTAAAGAGAGAGAGAGGGAGAGCATGAGCNGGCTCCAGGCTCTGAGCTGTCAGCCCAGAGCCTGACACAGGGCTCGAACCCACGAAATGGGAGATCATGACCTGAGCCGAACTGACTGATCCACCTTTTTATTCTGGTTTATCGTTGGCATGTGGCCAACCGCAGTGTTACCGCAGTATCAGCTGTAACAACACCGTGATCCCACAGTTCGCACGGGACACCGTCTGTCTGTGGCCAGAGTCCCTCGTGAACTCTGACCCGTGGTGACGGATCACTACCAGAGAAATGGAACTCGAGGCCGCTGCAAGAGCTTGGCGTGTTCCTGCGGGTCCCGCCCCCGGCGGAGGTACACCCTGCAGTGAGGGGAAGGCCACGCGTGCAGAGCGGTAACCCTGGGTGGTGTCAGCATGCACATTTCTACGGGGCGCCTACTGTGTGAAGGTGCACAGACCTTACACTCAGACAGATCTCATCTGGGCTGTGTCTGTCATTCAAAGCTGTGTGATTCTGGGCAACTGGCCTGACCTCTCTGAGCCTCAGGTTCCTCGTGGGTGAAAAATGGCAGTAAGGCTTCGCTGAGATCAGACACGCAGAGAGCTCAGCCCAGCAGATAGGAGTGCTTCCCACGTGGTGCTGTGACGCTGCTCCTCACACTCCCAGCAGAGCCCGGAGCCCTGCCCACAGAGACGGCTTCACTTCCTAGAAATTCTGTGGGGCAAGAGCTGGGAAAACGTCATCTTTATACCTTTCCTAAGGTGGCCCAGAGAGGGAAGGTGACTCACCCAAGGTCACACAGCTCATAAGTAGGGGAGGGTGGACTGGAGCCCAGGTCTTGGACTCCTGAGCCAGCGCTTCTGGAACTTCCCTAGGTTCCAGCATATGTGTCTCCCTCAGGGGAGCGTGGCCACCTCCCCCACACTCACTCAGGCCCCCCTTACGCGTGCTGGCGGCGCCGTATCGTTTGTTCTGACCCATGGTCTGCACGGTGTAAAGTGTGTGGTTTGCCGCCATCTGCCTGCGGAGAGTGGGCTCCATGCAGGTGGGGGCTGTCCCTGGTGGCTGGCATCGTCCCTCTCCCTGTCCATTGCGCCTGGCAGGGAGGGGAGGCGGCCCACGGTAAAGGTGGGCAGATGAGTGACAGTGGATGCTTTCTGCGTGACAGCCGGCTGCTTCCTCGCGGCACCTGCTGCCTGCTCTGGGGGTGAGCGGCCGGCACCACTTCACTCACTGGCTGGATGGGGCTCTGAGTGCAGACACAATCGACCCTCCAGGGAGCACAGAGCCTTCGAGAAGATCACCAGGGCCACCTGCTGCCAGTGGGGTGAGACGTGGCCGGGTGAAAGCAGGTGGGCCGCCGCGTCAAGGACACGGGGCTCTCTGGGCACAGTGGAGCTGCCGGAACAGGCTCTATTTCTAGAATCCTGGTGTATGATTCCCGGTTTCCAATACCGACCCCTGTTTACAAGTTCCCTCCTGCTGTCACAGAGCCCACGTTTCTTCTTACGACATCGCCAGCCTGATGCTTTAACTTTTCTAGTTTCTAAGGAAGGAATTCATGGGCATGTCCATCTGTGTCTCTGTGTCCAAGTCTCTGTCACCTTCTCTGTCGATCCCTCTCCCATTCTCTTTGCAGTAGGCCTCCCCTCCGTAGATCTCATCCTTCATTAGATCATTTGGGAGAAATGATTCCTCTCTTTAAGCCCCGGGGCCTTGAGGGCTGGGTGGCTCTGCCTCCATGTCCCTCTGGCTCCCCGCCCCCACCCTGCAGCTTGGACCCAGTGCTGACTCACCGTGTGTGGTTCTGATGGCCCCCTCCCCCCCTCAGAGAATGCACGCCCATAACAAGGCACCAGACTGCCCACCTCCACTCCAACCGAGGGCTTTACGACCCTGGGTGAGTCCTTCGCTCCATGCCTCAGTTTCCCCATCTGTAGTGTGCAATGATGATGGCACCCACCTCTCCAGGCTGTGGTGAAGTTGAGAGCTAACTGCCTGTGTAACGTGCCCAGGGTCCGATACTTCGCAAGCAATCAGCAACATTAGTGCTCGTGAATAGAATATTATCACCACTATCATCACTCCTTTAAAGACGCCATGCTCGGGGCGCCTGGGGGCCTCAGCCGGTTAAGTGCCTGACTTTGGCTCAGGTCATGATCTCCCGGCTCATGAGTTCGAGCCACGCATCTGGATCCTACGTCCCTTCTCTCTCTCTACCCCTCCTTTGCTTGTGTGCGCATGAGCTCTCTCTCTCTCTCAGAAATAAACGTTAAAAAATAAAAACAAAAACTGTAAATAAAACTGCTGTGCTCTTCTCAACACCTTTGGCCCCTGCCTCCATCAGGACGTGCACCCTGGGCAGAGGCTCTCATCTCTCTGCCCGAGCCCACAGCGCCGGGGAAAGTACAGCCTGTCCCCCACCAGCAGGCACGAATGGCTTTTCTGTTTCATCATCAGATGCTTAATGCACTGTGCCTTCCCGCCATCGTGGCTCCACTGTCCCCAGGACACTGTCACCAGTCTCTGAGGGCACACAGGACTCAGTGGCCACAGAGAGCCTGCGTCCATGACCCCGGAAAGGGCGAGAAACTCAGCCCGCCGCCTACCATGTGCTTCTCCTGCCTCAGCGCCGCGTCCAGATGCAACAGATCCTTTAGGTGAAGGCTGTAGATACACAAGTCAAGGTCCACACTGAAAAGCCGAGAGAGAAACGGAACGCCTTTGAGAGGACTTGGAGTGGGGAGGGGGCTCCCGGGAGGGGCACATCCTGGCTTGGTACAAGCCTCGGGGCATCCCCGAGTCTAGATTTTAAATTCTGCAGGTACAGAGCTTCTGAATAGTGGCCCAAGTGATGCATCCGTCACTTGTGACCGGAAGGGAGAGGCTGCCTGAGATGCGAAGGGCAGAAGGCAGCAAGGGTCGGAGGTGAGAGGAGAGAAGGAAGACACCCCATTAGGCATCGTAACGTCTGCATCACGAGCCCTGACTCCTCTGCTCCCGCAGGCGGGCGTTATCATGCCCATTTTACAGACGGGGAAACAGACTTAGGAAGTCAATGAGCCGTTACACGGTCACGGGGCGGGTGAGGGGCCGGGCAGATCTGACCGTTTGTCCGGTGTGGGCACACTCATTTCAAACAGCTACATTCCCGCCCAAACCATTACAAGCCTGGGAAGTCCCAAAGCTCCTCACCACCCCTTCCCAGCCACTGTCAAGGTCAGCACTGAGCTCAGGGACTGGGCCCACTCCTTCCACAGCCCTGAGCTGAGTTTGGGCCCGGTTTATCTCACGGGGCAGGGCCACTGGGACTCACCAAACTTTAAAGTCTGGGGACCAAAGCACAAAGCTCCCGATTCAGTTTCCAGAGCCTCTCGCACATGCTCAGTAGCTTGGCGATTTAGAGCGTGGGCTTTGGAGATAAGGCTCCATCACTCACCTGCTGTGTGACCTTGGGCAAGTGACTCAGCCTTCCTGTGTCCCTTTATTCTTTGTAAAATGGGGACAGTCCTAGCACCTACCAAATAGGGTTGTTAAGAGGAATTAATTCATTGATTGACTGATTTTTACTCATCCATCACTGACCCTGTCCCTGTCCCCTGAGCAGCAGAGACACAGCGGTGAATAAGGCAGGCCCAGTCATACCCGTGAGACAACTAATCCCTGAAGAGTGCTCAGTGGTCTGCCCAGTACACAGGAGGCACCTAATCAGTGCTGGCTGCTGTTCTGCAAAGCCCCCAGTCACATCGGTGATTCAACGACACCCCTATTGTCTTTCCTCAGGGCTCAGGCTTGATTCCATAACCCTCACACTGGCCAACACCACGTGGTGAGCTCTAGCTCGGACGCCGGGTGGCTGTGTGTCCGTGGCTGAGTTGCTTAACCTCTCTGGACCTCCACCTCCTCCCCTGACAGTGATATATGGTCCACGGGCCTGCTGCTCCATCCCTCGCCGCCCCCGCCTCACCTCTCACAGATCAGCACCTCGGGGAAGCTGTTCACCCGGACAAAGGTGCGGCTGAGGAACCTGTCGTCACTGGTCGTCGAGTGGATGCTGGACAAGGAGCTCCCATCTTCCTTCTCGGCCTGGCTCAGGCTCTCCAGGCTGCTGGAGGGGGAGGCCTCCACCGGCTGGTTGGGTAACACAGTCTGCTTTAAGTTTTCGTGCAGCGACGGGTTGGAGGAGCCGTCGGCCAGCGGCTGGGGGTGGGGGAGAGAAAGCTCACTCAGTCCACTTGGGACCACTCTGGAGAGGTCCAGAGACCTATGGCGACTTGGCTTCGGTAATTCCGCTGGCGACACATGATGGCGGTCCCAGGAGGGCCAGGCTGGGGCACCCCGGGAGGCCGAGAGTCAACAGGTAGAGCTTCGGCCCAGGGTCACACCTGTACCCACACCCCAGGGACCCGTGCCCTAGCTCTTCTCCCCAGGAGGCCAGCCCCTCTGCGCCAGGCTCCTAGCCCTTAGCTATTAGCCTGGATTCATTCACTGGTGGCCCACCTGCACCCCACACTTGGCTGCCAACCCTGACCTTCTCCACCTGCTCCCCTCCCCGCCCCCCACCGCTTCTCTTCTGTCTCAGACCCCCGGGTCTGCTCTGTCTGCTGACCTGCTGACCACCTGCTCTTCCCCACCTACACTGACCTGGGCATCACCCTCCTGACCCCAGGCCTTCGAGGAGGCTCCCTGCTGCCTGTGGATAGCTCGTCATCAAGGAACTCAAGCCACACATGCTGCCACAGCCACGTGAGGTCTCAGCCCAGTGCCTGGCTCAGCTGGAGGGCTTAACAGGTCAGCCGCCACCTCTGTCCGGCTTGCTCTGCTGTTCCAGAATGTTCCTGCCGAAGTAGCACCGAGCTGGCGGCCAGCTCCCAACCTCCCTTGTCATTTCATACTTCTGGGCCTTTCCAGACTCTGGTCACTCACTGCTGGGCTGAGGCATCCCTCCCTCCAGACACAGACCCAGAGTCGTCCTTCCCTGGCAGCCGGGCCCAGCCCACGCCGGTTATCGTGCACCACCCCACACTCTGCCCTGACTGTGAGGGTCTCCAGGGCGAGAGTGACGCTGTCCCACCCCTGAATAATCCCCAGTGCCCACCAGGAGCCTGCCTGGCAAGGGGTGTCAACGATGAATAAATGCCCCTGGTCTGGGAGTTTTGCCCAACACCCACCCACCAGATAGCTAAGGGAAGGAGGCAGTTCCCAGTGTGCGTTCCCGGGGGCAGTCCCAGTACTGCAGATAAGTTCTCATCTGGGAAAGCCTGTGTGCGACAAGGTGCAATCCTTTCTTTGGTGCAGGGATCTGCAGATCCTGGCTCTGGCTGTCTTCAACAGCAAATAATAACTGGGGACGCAGAGCAAGCACTGAGTGTGTGGACATCACACGCAGTGCTAAGTCCTATGTCTGTCATCCCATTTGACCCTCAAACAGCTGGGGAGGCGGGAGGGCCCGTCACCCCCATTTCCAGAGAAAGAAACAGGAGGCCAGTCAGGAAGCGGCCCAGAGGAAACGGCCGGGATGGCAGTTAGGATGGAGTCTGTGGGACCCCAGAGCCCGTCCTGTTGACAACCAGGAGCGCAGGCAACATTTTTCTCCCGCACTGGCCCAGGGGCTGTTTCCTTCATGGACACTCTCACAGGACAAGGGCTCCTAGAAGCCACGGGATATGCTATCTGCAAGTCTCCTGACCGCGGGTGTGAATTCCTGGCTTCAGGTGTAAGAGACCTACAGCCAGGTGCCCTCGGGCAGGTCACTGGGCTCTCTGGGCCTCAGTTTCCTTATGCGTGAAGAGGCAGTAACAGTGTGATTTACTTACGGGAAATGGCTCACGCGTGAGAAATGTTTAGCGCTGTGCCAGCCCACAGTCAGGGTCCAGTAGGGCGGAAGTGGGGTCTGCAAATGAGGTGCAACGCTGGGAACTGCGTGAGGGCCGGTGTTTGTATCAGTGCGAAAAGAGCATGACGCTGCCCTACTATGCTGTCACCCGGGGTTTCTGGGGACACCTTGCTCTACTCTGTCCCTGACAATGCTGTCATTCAGCAGATTCACCCTAAAGTGCTGCTTCATTATAAGGCCTCAAAATTATCCCTATTAAAATGACTTACCACAAAGCCCTCAGCTAGGACCCCAAACCCTTACTCTGCCCACTTCTACCCCCATCTCTAGTATAAGACGATGCTGAGGACTCTCACCCGGAACTTCTGGTTGATGGGATAGATGACTTTTGCCTTCAGTGCAAATGCTGTGATGTTGCTGTTGAAAGATGGCCCACATTCCTGGGAAGGAAGAACACATGGCGTCGGGCGCTTTCTCTAAGATGAAGGATAAACCACCAAGAGTTACAAAAATGCTTTGTCCCATTTGTAACACTGGCCTTGGGAAGGGACTGTAACAGGCTCATTCAGATCCCAGTAGGTGATCACTTGTTAGAGGGATGGGTGGGTAGATGGGTGGATGGGTGGATGGATGGGTAAATGAATAGGTGGATAGATGGACAAATGGATGGATGGCTAGATGGATGGATGGATGGATGGCTAGGAAAATGGATGGATGGATGGATGGATGGATGGATAGATGGATAGACATATGGTATAAATGAGTAGATAGGTGGATGGACAGATGGACAGATGGGTAGGTGGATGCACAGGTGGATGAGAAAATGGCTGGCTGGCTGGCTGGCTGGCTGGCTGGCTGGCTAGGTACATTGAGAGATGGATGGATGGATAGATATATGGTACAAATGGGTGGAAGGGTAGATGGACAGGTGGACAGATGGGTGGATGGATGCATGGGTGGATGGAAAAATGGATGGATGGATAGATGGATGGATGGATAGATAGATAGGTACATAGAGGGATGGATGGATGGACAGACATATGGCACAAATGGGTGGATGAATGGGTTGACAGGTAGAGAGAGAGATAGATGGATGGACAGATGGACATATGAACAAATGGGTGGATGGACAGATGGATGGATGGGAGGATGGGTGGATGGATGAGTAGATGTTATATAGCACATTCCTGATTTAACTCCAAGTCTTCAGCTTTGAAAGAAATAAGTATTTAAATAACATGACAAAAATTTATGAGCGTTCCTAAAAATTGTGAACCATCTTTTAGTGGAAAAGAAATCACAGAGTAGTTTTAGCATTGCCAGGGGCGTAAGCACTGGCACATGGTGATATTCACAAGACTCTGCATCAGAGCCTTAAATGAAAAGCAGCTGGGCAAGTCTTTGCACTTCTGTGAGCCTCAGTCTTCCCAGAAAGAAACCAAGGTCCCATATCTGCCCCGAGGACCATGACATAAAGAGCCCAGCACAGCGACTGGGACAGAAGAGCAGAGAAGCAATGGACATCTCTGAGTAACGGTGGGGAAGAGGCGTGTCTCTGGAGAGGTGTCTCTGACCACAGCTGGAAAGACTTACAGCTGCTCCAGACCCGCACATCTTCTCTGTATCTCTCTCCTGCTAGAGCTGCCCGCCACCCCCGCCCCCTGCATTTTGCTAGGGGTGTCAAATAAATATTTTGGAAACAACTTGCAGGTGATGATGGCAAGCAGGCAGGTGAGTCACGAGCCTGGGTCTCCAGTCCAAGGGAATTCTCTACCCACCAGAAAACTGCACCCACAGCTCCTTCAATGCTTTTCAACCAAACCTTTCTGAAGAAAGAGCTCCATAACAAGCGACCGATTTCTCGTTGCCAACTTTGCCCCGGGATAAGACACCCTATCACAGGGGACACAGAAGGGTTTATCGCTTCCTCATGAAGCGGGCATCAGAACAGCACCCGACCAAGCCAGCGGTGTGGCCCAGGGACGCCTCCAGAGCGGTTTTGCTGTGACGCCCTTCTGAGCAGGGTGGGGACGGAAGCCACATGGCGAGGGCTGGGCCTTGTCATTTCCATCTGTACTTCATGATGCACAAAACCAGGCTTAGATGATTGGGACAGACCACCGACATGTGCCACTGACTTCCACTTCCAGGGGCCCAATCGCTGAGGCTACTGTCTCCATTTCTCACAGGGGAGGTGAGACCCAAAGCAGTTAAGCCGTGAGTCCAAGGTCACACAGCTAATACATGCTGGGACTGCGATGTGAGCTCAGATTCCCTCCTCTTTGCTGACACCTTTCTGTCTCCTTCAGCGTCATTCAAAGAAGAGTGAGGGTAAGAGCCAGGAAGTTACAAAGGAAGTAGGTGTCACCATGGGCTGGTGTCACCATGCGCCAGGGACACAGGTCAGATCCCGAGATAACTTTGTTATTCCCACACCCTACCTGCCATGTAACATCAACCACAAATTCTATGCTTAAATTCCTAAATGTCACTCAGACCCACAGCCCTGGCCTCAGCCGCCACCATAATTACCCGAAGGGCTTCAACAGCCTTCTGACTGGCTCCCCCATCCATGCACTGAGCACCTACTGTGTGCTAGGCTCTTTATGCACTCTTGCTCATGTAATTATCACACATCAGCCAGTCTGGGGAGGTCCGTGCTATATCCATCATCCCTACTTCATGCAGCAAGGCTCAGAGGTTAACACCTTCCAATTCATTCTCTACATAGCAATTGAATGATCTTTTTTTTTTTTTTGCTTTAATGTTTGTTTATTTCTGAGACAGAGCAAGAGCAGGGGAGGGGCAGAGAGAGAGGGAGACAGAATCTGAAGCAGCTCCAGGCTCCGAGCTGTCAGCACAGAGCCCGACACGGGGCTTGAACTCAGGACCTGTGAGATCATGACCTGGGCTGAAGTTGGACACTCAACCAACTGAGCCACCCAGGTGCCCCTCGAGTGATCTTTTAAACTTGGAATGCCCATCACTGCCAGCTGAAAACCTTCCCTGGCTTTCCTGTGATCCAAGGGAGCCCAGCAGGGCCTGGCCCCCAGCACCCGGTTCCAATCTCTGCTTGAAGCTGTGTGGGTACAAAAGCAACGGATGGCAGTAAGACTGAAAAGGCTGATTTCAGAACAGGTTACATAATTTGTGAGGTCCCATACAAAGTGAAAATGGGAGGTTGCGCATCTTATTCAAAAGGGATTAAGAATGTCAGGACAGCAGAGTCCAGAGACCTGAGGCAGAGCCCGATGGAGCTCAGGCCCTGTGCGGTTGCCCAGGCTGCACGCCCGGAGAGCCGGCCCTGGCTGCTTTGCTGTGGATGCGCACTTGCTCAAAGGAAGGCAGGGAAGCAGAGGGCAGCACTGTGTGGTTCTAAACTTCTCACAGACAGAGAGGAAGGGCGTGGTCTCTGCCCTCCAGCGGGAGACAGAAAACAAAGATCGTACTTAATGGGAGAAACATAATCAGACGAACAGGATGAAGATGCTGGGGTCCACTTGCGTAGTGGTGTAGAAGCCGGGCGTGCGCGTCCTGCAGCTCGATGGGGAGGCTGTGAACGCGCGTGCATTTCCATCCCATCCACCTGCAGACTGCAAGTCGAGCACAAGGACTGACACCGTGATGGTCACGATGTTTGTCAGGGTGAAGGACGTGGAAGGGCCTGGCAAATGGAATCCAGGAGTAAGCTGGCATCTGCTGTTTTTAGGGGCTTTTTGGTATGTGTGTGTGTGTGTGTGTGTGTGTGTGTGTGTGTGTGTTTACAGCTTTTCTTATTAAGTTCAGATGCTCTCCAAATTCTGATAATCTTCCCAACCGTAGCAATACAATTACACAGAAAATTGGTTGTTGTGAAAGTTCGCGATGTAAAGCTTCTTCAGCCGAAGCCACGCAATTATTCAGAAAATTAGTGAAAGCATAATTGCAGGAAAAGAAAAGGCATTTCACTCACCAGCATAAAGGCGCTCTTTCAGTGAGTGCGGGGATGCGTCCACAAAGGAGCCGTCCCCTCTCCCGCCTCCGGAGCAGGACAAGGTGAAGGGAGGCAGGCTGTGCAACACACGCCTCAGAGCCTTCTGGAGTTTTTGGTTTGCTTTTGACCGACGTGAGCTATTCATCAAAATAAGGTTCAGAGGGGCCTTGGTTTTCACCACAAATCCCTTGGTTTTCGGTGCACTTCAGGACATCGAGGTTAGAGCTCAGACTCCGTCCTGGCCGCATTCCTTGACAAGCTCAGCCTGCGGGAGGCAGGCATTTTGGCAAAGCCAGTCACTGGAACGGGCAGATCGTTAACTTAACTCTTGGCAATCATTAGCTAGATAATGGGCATCGGCTGGCACAGCTAACCAGTTAGCAGGGAAAGCAGTACTAGGGAAAACAAGGAGTGAGGCTTTTCAGGGGTAAAAGGGCGGGGCTCCCCTGCAAACACTGAGTGAGCACTTGTCCCGCAGTCAGAATGTTGCAGAGTTAACTGATGGGTGATCAGATAGGTTAGTTTTCCTGTCCCTCGCCACACAGCAGACAGGTGATGGGGCCGGGGGCTGGCTTCCGGGGTCCTGGATCGCAGAGCCTGTGATGTTTTCATCATCTCCAAGGCTGCCCTCTGTGTGAGCAGGGTGGAATCCAAGCAGTTCAACCACATAAACTGTGCAATTGAACAATCTCTAGCACAGTCACAGCGAGGCGCATCCACGACCACAATTGGGGAACACTTTTTACCATCTCAAAAAGAAACCCACACCCTTTAGCTATTACCTCTTCGTTGCCACCTCGCTCCCTCCCACACCCCCCTTCCCCAAGCAACCACCAGCCTACTTTCTGCCTCTGTAAATGTACCTGTTCTGGACATTTTATACGAGTGGGATCCTATAATACGTGGTCTTTTGTGACTGGCGTCTCTTGGCATATTTTCGGGCTCCATTTGTGTTGAAGCACGCGCCAGGATTTCGTTCCTTTAGACCACGTTCTGTTTCTCCATTTATCAGTGGATGGGACATTTGGGTTTCCACGTTGTGGCTGCAGAGGGCTGCTGTGAACACGGTGCACACTTATGTTCCCATTGTCACGAGCAGGCTTTTGACAACACGGGATGATAGGGCCAGACGGACAGAGGGAGACAGATGAGGGAAAGACGCAGACACACAGAGATGCAGGCAGAGAGAGACATGAGAGAAAGGGACACACAGAGAGCCGCGCCGATACACACACGTGTAAACACACGGGGAGACCAAGCGCCTGAGGACAGAGAGGCAGGGAGCAAGAGCTGGACACAGCTCTTATGTGCCAGGGGCTCGCCCCAGCCCCAGCCCCAGCCCCGCGAGGGCAGCTAATCCACCCACGGGGCTGCGTGAGGGAAGCCTGTCTCCAGAATCCTCGGGAAGACAGATCCACCTGGTGGAGCCGCTGAGAGAGGTGCATGGGGTAATCCACACGAGCGCTCACACCATTCAAAAGTGACGTGTGTGAAAATGCCTGGCATTCAGGAGGCGCTAAGAAACAGCTCAGTTCACTATTTCCCCTTTTCTCAGGACGCCTCTCCATCTCTCTCTGTCTCTCTGTCTGCCTATCTACCTGCGTAAATATCTATATTTACGTTTGGGCAATTGAGACTAAATGGTCAGGATCCATAGCATTTTCTGGGGACCAGCAAGGTCTAGAAATAGCACACCTTTGGAAGAAACGCCCTCTCTGTCCACGGAGCTCACGCATGAAATGATGTCTCACGGCGGACAGGCTGGGCAGGGTGGGGGCCAGTGAGGAAGGAACAGGGAGAAATCCACCTTCAACATGTCTCTCAAGAGGTTCAGAGCCAGAGCTCCTGGACATTTACTTAACATGCACGTAAAAGAAATAGGAACGAAATGAACACACACTTACATACAAACATTCACAGAACAGCCAAACGCTGGCAACAACCCTCGTCGTGATATATCTCCACGGTGGACTGAACAATGAAAAGGGATGGATTGGGGGCTCCTGGGGGCTCAGTCAGTTAGGCCTTTGACTTCGACTCAGGTATTGACTTTACAGTTTGCAGGTTCGAGCCCCGCGTCGGGCTCTGTGCTGACGGCTCGGAGCCTGGAGCTGCTTCAGTTTCTGTGTCTCCCTCTTTCTCTGCTCCTATCCCACCTCTCTCAGGAATAAGTAAACATTAGGAAAATTTTTTTAAATAAAAAACAAAAGGGATGGATTGCTGATAAATGCAAAAACCTGGTAAGTCTCCAGAGCAGTGTGTCGAGGCAAGGTCAGCACAAGGGCACACGCACTCCCACTAATGTGAAATTCTACAACAGTAAAAGCACTGTGGTGACG
>NW_027551568.1:5003179-5010057 GCF_008692635.1 Crocuta crocuta
GGTCAACCAGAAAGGAGCACGGGAGAGCTTTCTGGGGAGAAGGAACATTCCAGATTGGGGTGTTGGTTACAATCGGTAAACTCAAAATGTGTGCATTTTGCTGTACGTAGATTAAACTGCAGGAAAGAAGCCTGTTGGGACAGGAAGTGTGTCAGGGGCTCAAGGGGGTGACATCCGTGCTGCCAGGTGGGGCACTCAACCCCCCAGTGTGCGACTCGGCAAATAAACCCAAACACGCGGCTTACGTCCACAGTCTCCTCCTTTGACGTCTGCGTTTCTCTCTTCCTCCTCCTGGACGGGGAGCCCGCTTCCGAGGGGTCCTGTACGTTAGGCTCCAAACTCCTGAGCAGGCTTTGAGCATCATCTTTCTAAAATCCAAAGGTGGGGGTGGGGAGAACACAGGGAAGCCGGTCAGCCTGGTGCCCCTGGAACTCGAGCCATCAACCCCCCACCCGACGGGCGCTCATCTCCATGCCTCTGCCTGGCCCTCTGTGCGCAGCGCCCTGCCTCCCACCCCCCACCCCCCCGGGGTCCGTCAGCCACGCAGCCTTCAGGACTGTCCCACCCCCGCTGGATCAAAGGTCACTCCATTGGTCTTCTGGGTTGGTGGCCCCTGGTGGCCTGTGAGCTCCTTGGAGGCGCGACTCAACACGGGAAATGGCACACAAAGATGAATTTTCCTGTTATTTCCCATAATGCCACGGGATGAGTTTAAGAACACATTTTAGGTAACCTTACATTATACAACGGTTTATACTGTGAACCAAGGTGGAACCTCATTATTGGTAGATTCTGTATTTGTAAATTTCCGTATTGCTAACATTTATTTGTAAGGCCCCCCCTCCAATCAACACTCGCAGTGCTTTTGTGGTCATTCCTGGGCACGAGCGGGGTGGTGAGAATTAGGGCTGCCTGCCTGCAGTGTACAACCCAGTTCAGAAGGTGGCGCCCTGCCTTTCCGCGTAGGGTCCCCTACTGTAAACAGGTGGCCCTTCTGCGTTCTAGCAATGCCATTCTTTTCTCACACATCCGCACTGCGTGTGCTGGATAAGCCTCGCTCAGGCACGAGCTGCAGTGCTGTTGGCCATGAGTTCAATGTTAACGCACCAACAATATGGGCTAAATAGAAACCCACATAAAACAAGGGTGTGTGTTGGCCGGTTAATGGAGATGAGGTGGCCGGGCTCTTGCAGGAACCCAGCCTGTGTTTCCCCCAGGAGCAATGATGGAGTCTTCGCTAATTCTGGGTTTGCAGTGACTTCTTCGGTCCTAATTATCGACTGTATTTAAAATCCCATCATGCCAGACACACTTATCAAGCCCCTCTTGTGGCTGCTCACGGATGTAATCGTTGCCCTGAAGAAATATCGCCAGCGTGTCGTTGAGTTAGTCGGCGACTGCTACGACGCATCGCTAAGTATCAGGCTTATTCTAGTCGCTGGGAATCGAGTAATGACAAAAGTAAACAAAGCTCCTGCCTTCATGGAGTTTACATTCCAGTGACAGAAGAGAGACATAAGTAAACACGTAGAAAGTAGTGATGGTAAGTGCTGTAGAGGAAAATGATGTAGGATGGGAGGAGGGGGGGCATTAGGAGGGAAGGCCTCTTGGGCAAGGTGGCATTTGAGAAAAAACTTGAAAGAAAGGAGAGAGCCAGCTATTCAGATATCTCAGGAAAAGCTTTCCAGGAGAGTGCACAGCGAGTGCAAAGGCCCTGTGGCAGGAGCATGTCTAGGGAAGCCCTTGTGGCTGAACCAGTGCGGGGTGTGTAGAGAGGTGCAGATGATGAAGCCAAGGATTTAGGGATTGTTTTGTTTGGCAGTGACAGCTGACCAGTACTAGGGGTCCACAGGCAAGGGGCCAATCAGATCTTCTCGTAGTAGAGACTGTGGGAGATAAACCTCACCCGCTCCACATGGGGGCATCGTTATTTTGCTCCCCAGTTAAAAACAACCAGGAAGCCAAGGACCACCAGCCACTTGAGGACAAACTCTAACAGGAAAGAGAAACCACAAACAAACCAAAGGAAAAAGTGAACCAGGAACAGACGCTGTGTGGGGAGAAAAGAAAACTTGAAACGAATTAAGCAACTGTAAGATCCTCAGGGAGCCAAGAGAAGGTGTTCCATTCACAAAACAAGAGCAGGGCGGTGTAAACGCAGAACGTTCTGAGGACAAAACAGAAGTCTTGAAAATTAAAAATGTGAAAATCTCCATACAAGTATAAAGCGGAGAAAAGCCTTCCAGAAAACAGCGTAAAAAGACAAAGAGATGGAAACCGGAGGAGAAGGAAGGCAATCGGAGGTCCAATTCAACCAAAACATGAGCCGCGTTCCTGAAAGACACAATATGTAAAAAAAAGGAAAGGAATCATCGAAGATTTCCACACTGAAACCGCCTCCCGAATGCACAGCGGGAGGGAGCGTAATCGACTGTCACCGACACACATCCTGGTATGTCTTCTAAGCTGGGAGCAAAGATTAGATACTTCTAGATTCTACAGGGAAACAAAACAAAGTTATCGGCGATCAAAACAAAATCCTGTCTTTCCACAACAACAATGGCAGTTGGAAGACAATAGGGGAAAATCGGGGTATTATTCCCAATGTGGCATCTGTAACGTAACTACTCTCACCAAGCTGAGTGTCAAGCCAGAGGATATAGATACTTCCAGACGCAGAGGTTCTCAAAAGCACTTCCCTCCATCTCTTTCTCAGGAAGATCCTGGAGTACCTGCTCCCATGCTCCACCCACGTGAGGAAATTAGCCCAGGAAGACCGTGCAGAGGACCCTGAAAGAGGATGTAATCCCAGGGAGGGGAGGAAGTTCCAGGGTGATGGCTGGTGAGGTCCCCCTGGTGACAGCAAAAGCCTAGACCAGCTGCCGCTTGACATTGAAAAACGAAACGATCCCTGGGAGGGCTCCTTAAACATAACTGGCTTGCCAGGGCGCCTGGGTGTCTCAGTTGGTTAAGCAAGCGTCCGACTTCGGCTCAGGTCATGATCTCACAGTTCGTGAGTTCGAGCCCCGCGTCGGGCTCTGTGCCGACATCTCGGAGCCTGGAGCCTGCTTTGGACTCTGTGTCTCCTTCTCTCTCTCTGCCCCTCCCCGCCTCGCGCTGCCTCTCAAAAATGAATAAACGTTAAAAAATTAAAAAAACAACAACCCATAATTGGCTTGCCGGCCCCACCTCCAGAGACTGCCATCAGTGAGTCTGGGATGGAGCCCGTGAACTGGCATTTCTAACAGCCTCCCAGCTGCTGCTGTTGCTGGTTTGGTCCAAATGAGACTCACAGTGATCCAGAGAGCAACCCAGTTCAGACGGAAGCAGGCAAGAAGTTTTCCGGAGAGGGGTTTTGCAAGAAGAGAAAATCTATCAAATGCTTAACGCCTTCAAATGTCTTGAAAAGAANCCGCCTCGCTCTGTCTCTCAAAAATGAATAAACGTTAAAAAATTAAAAAAACAACAACCCATAATTGGCTTGCCGGCACCACCTCCAGAGACTGTCATCAGTGAGTCTGGGATGGAGCCCGTGAACTGGCATTTCTAACAGCCTCCCAGCGGCTGCTGTTGCTGGTTTGGTCCAAATGAGACTCACAGTGATCCAGAGAGCAACCCAGTTCAGACGGAAGCAGGCAAGAAGTTTTCCGGAGAGGGGTTTTGCAAGAAGAGAAAATCTATCAAATGCTTAACGCCTTCAAATGTCTTGAAAAGAAATGCATATAAATGGAGGGGTGTTCAGTGTTAAAGAATGGGCACGCAGAATATAAACAAATGAAAAAAAAAAAAAAACCCTGGGTAACTATTAATTTCAGCCAAAAGAAAGTGCAGTGAAAAAAAGGAAAGTAATCATAATTGTAGCTGATCGTTGACTCACAGTGAAAAAGCGCTTACAGAATCCTAAGGAAACACTGAACACTGAACCAAAATTACCCTACGGCCAACAGGGAGGGTGGCGGCGGCGGCTGGGGTGAGTGTACATGTGAAGGAGGGGGGAAGAGAGCTGAATCACTCCCCGGTTGGCAGTGTGAAGTCAACACGATGCCTAAAGCCAAAAAGACAAGATGCAGGCGGGGAAGCCAGTTATTTACAAGTGGGAAGAAAATGACCAAAAAACCAGCTGAAAGAGTTGGACAAGTTGCTTTCTGAGACTTGGTAAATGAACATTTGATGCGCCTGTATGACGATGCAAGTAAAAGCTTTAATGATGAAAGAACTCCAACGAATACACAGAGAAAAGCAACAGAAAGAAAGTGGTGCTAGAAAAAATCATGAGCTGGGTGACTTGGACCAGAGGAGCACAGGGGACCCAGGATACAGGAGGGGGGAAGAACCTCATCTAGCCTGAGGCAGTCTTCTCTCTGCCTCTGGAAGGATGAGTGGGAAAAAAGAGCAGCAGAGAAAGGTCACCGCAGGCAGAGAAAACAGATGTGCAGAAGTGGAGAAGCATCTGGAAGCAAGGAATTCTGGGTGCCTGGAGAGCCGGACGCAGTGGGTACCGGGCACCTTGTGTTAGGCTGGATGCCCCCGGGGAAGATGAGGCACGCTGTACACCATTGCCTTATGCTAGGACATTGGACATCACGTTCTGTAGGGAACCAGGAGTCAGGAGAGAGGTTTCTACCCCTGACAGCCAGATCGTGGCGTGTGTCCATTTTAGGAAAAAGAGACTCAGGGAAGAGAAGAGGAAAGGAGTCCTCTTAGAACGAAGGCTGTTGCTGGGGTGCCTGGGTGGCTCAGTTAGTTAAGCATCTGACTCTTGATTTCAGCTCAGGTCACGATCTCCCGGTTCGTGGGTTCGAGCCCCGTGTCAGGCTCTGCAATGCCAGCGCAGAGCCTGCTTAGGATTCTCTCTCTCTGCTTCTCCCTCTTCTATCAAAAATAAAAAAGTAAACTTTAAAAAAAGAAAGAAGGCTGTTCCTAAGGTCCCATCCAAATCACCTGAAAACCCGGTCAGCCCTCCCTTCTATGACTACTTCAGCCTCATCTGAGCCACCATTACCTTCAACAGGACTAGTGCAGCCCTTCCTGACCAGCTGTGCAAACCCAGTAAGCCTCAGCTGTGACCTGGGCCCCTGCTGTGGTGTCAAGGTTTGTGCCTACCCCCCACTTGCAGGCTGAAATCCCAACTCCCAAGGTGAGGATGGAATTTGGAGGTAGGACCTTTGGGAGGTGAGTAGTTCCTGAGGACAGAGTCTTCCTTGAAAGGGACGAGTGCTTTTACAAGAGTCCCAGGGATTCCTCGGACCCTGGTGCTCTCTGAGGACCAGCAGTGAGAAGACAGCAGCCTGCAACCCGGAAGAGGCCCTCACCAGAACCCAGCCATGCTGGCCCCTGATCTTGGACTTGCAGCCTCCAGAACCGTGAGAAATAAGTTTCTGTTGTTTATAAGCGACGCAGTGTATGATATTTTGTTACTCAGCCCGAACAGACTAAGACAGAGACTAATGGCTACCTCGCCAGGGAGCGGATGGCTGAAAGCTCTGATTTAGGGGTTCAGACAGACTGAGGTTGAAATCCAGCCCCACCGTTTATTCATCATGTGACCCCAGACCGAGAACAATGTTGCAGACCCTTGATTTCCCAACCTGGCGTGCGAGGATGATGACAATTCCCCTCACTCAGAGGTCGGGAGTGAGAATATAGAACCCAAACCCCACAAACGCTGGGCTCAGAACAGGTCACCCAGCAAAGGCTCTGTACGTGTAACCTCTCTCTTCACACAAGAAGCCACAGTCTCTGGGTGTCCCTTAATCGTTAGCGGGATGTGACAGCCTCAAACTGACCTGCGAGCATTCTACACATTTTACTTTCGACCTTTATCACTCCTTTCCGGCAAAACACTCCCCCGAAGTCAATGGCAAAACGAAAGAGCCCACATTTCTATCTGCCAGACTTGTCTCCTCCAATGGGCCACGAATGCAGGCAACAAGACCACACACCTCGACTCAGATCCAACCAGACTATGCTCCAAAGAGGTCAAAGCAGCAAGGACCCGATTGTGATCACACTGCCCTGGATGGAATGCTTTGCTGTCCGCTGGCCGTGTCCACACAACACCCGACTCCACAACAACGGTGACAGGAAGCACGCATCAATCCCCTTCACGCAGCGAGCCCATGACGGCTGCCACCCACGGAGGGCACAGTGGCTTGGGGCTTAGACACGCCTCGGTCACTTTGGCAAGTCACTTAACCTCTCTGTGCCTTGGTTTCCTTAAATGCAAAGTGGGGTCACTAACAGAACAAACTCACAGACCTGTTATGGGGATTCAGTGAGATAATTCAGGCAGAGGATGCGTGCGGCTCAGGGCCCAGCACAGGGTCAGAAACCAGCAAGTGCTAACATTATCGTCTCCCAACGCAGAACTCAGCAGGTTGGAACCGTCAAATGTTTACTTGAAATCTATCATTTTCTGGAGGCTGTGAACCCCCAGCTGCAAGGGCGGGGTCTACCCTGCCCGGGAATACGGTGTCTAAGCCCCTAGGGCTGTGGCTGCCAGAAGGTGCTCATCCAACTTTTACCGTAGGCATGAACGAGTGAATGAATACATGAATGCACCCCAGGGTGGCAGCTGGGACTAGAGGCCAGTAAGGCAACCCACCCAGCAAGATGCAGAAAGGATGGGATCGCAGCCCGCCCACCCCACCCTGTCCACCGTGCTCAGCCGGGCCCCTCCGCCAGCTGCGAGCCCAAACCCTTAGTGCTACTGATGAGGAGACTGAGGCCCAGAGCGCTTTCTTTAGTGGCTACTGTGACCGCAGCCACCCGGGGGACCCCGGGGCGGTGCCGTTCTGTCACTCCACCGCCGTCCCCACCCCCCAGGAATGGATCTCCAGCCCCCTTCCCAGGGCAGAGGGGAAGCCAGGGCAGCACCA
>NW_027551568.1:5010179-5012411 GCF_008692635.1 Crocuta crocuta
GGGGGGCGGGAGGGGGGGGGCGCGAGGGGCCCCCAGGGGTTCCCCCCCAGCCACGGAGGAGGTCGTTGCTCCATTAAGTTTCTCGAGCGTGTAAGATTTGCTACGCATTTAGCCTGTTGATGTAACTTTCTCAACCGCCCTCCGAGATGGGCACTATTACTCTCCGCCTACCCTCCAGATGAGGAAGCTCAAGGTCACGGCGGTTCAGTGACCTAAGGAGGGCCCCGACCCCAGTGCTGCTCCGCACCTGTACCAGTCGGCCATGTTTGGACCACACAGTCCGCCACCGCCTCTGAACTTGTTAGGCTGAAGACTACTGTTTTAATCCCATTCTTGCGTGGATTGTCCATAGTTTCCTGTACGATAATGTGTAGGGAGAAGGTGGGTACGCCCAGCCCCCACGAGGGACAAGACACTGCGTGGTCATTCATTCACTCAGCCTTCACAGAGGCCCTGCTGTTGGAACCCGCCCCAGGCCGGTAAGGAACCAGACAAGGTCCAGACCCGGGGATCTCATGGCTGTGCGGGGAGGTAAACAACCAGAGGAATTCAGCTTTCCTTAAGGAAACATTTACTGAGCAGCTCTAGATGCTGGCTCTCGTCCTGGGGACTCATTACTTCATTAACCTTCCAGGTGGGCAAGGCGGAAACAATGATCCGGGTTTACTTTCTGTATAAGAAATGGACAACCTGGGGGCGCCTGGGTGGCTTAGTCAGTTAAGCATCCGACTTTCGCTTAAGTCATGATCTTGCGGTTCATGGGTTCGAGCCCCGCATAGGGCTCTGTGCTGACTGCCAGCTCAGAGCCTGGAGCCTATTTCGGAGTCTGTGTCTCCCTCTCTCTCTGACCCTCCCCTGCTCACGCTCTCTCTCTCTCTCTCCTAGAAAAAAAAGAAAAAAGAAATGGACAACCTGAGGAGAGTTGCTCATTCAAGGTCTTGCTAGGAAATAAGACCCATATATTAACAGCCGTGTCTGGCTGGCTTCAGAGCTCACACTCTCCGCTCCACTCCACGGTGCCACCTAAATGTTTCCTTAGAAGCATCTCCAAGGCTTCTGGGAACATGTCTGGGGCAATAACCTGAAGTTCTTGCTTTTTATGCTGGCTATTTCTTTGGATAGGAAGAATTTAGTTTTTAAAATGTAGTGTTCTTTGCATTTTACTTTATTGTAAAGTTGATTGGATATTAAAACCACCCTTTAAATTACTCACGCCAAATAGAACTGATGCTCCTGCAATATGCTAGCATCTAGCCTGGCATCCTGCCCGGTACCCCACCCCCCAGGGCAGCCGTACCTCTTGGGAGCCTGGCTAATGACTTTTCAGATTCTCAGACCCCATTGCCTTGTCTGTGTCGAGTCAGGGAGGGCCCGTCCTTGGAGGGGTTGGGGGAGAAGGAAGAGATGGGTGCCAGCCTTCCTGGCCTGAGACTGCACGACAAGTCGCAGGACAGGAGCCTTCTCCCCAAGGAGCAGATCACTGAGGACTCAGAGGAAGCAGAGAGACTACTCTACCTGGCTTCTTCCGTTTTGTGTCGCCCCTTCCTCTGGCCTCCTTGGCAAGGCACAACCCTATTGCCAGGGACAGTTCAAGGAGTTTGCTCGCCTGCTGCCCCTCCCCGGCTCCAGACACCAAATCCCCTCCCTCTGGTTCCCCACAGTGGCTGGGGTGACTACCTGTCCGCCCTGGAAGTTGGTAGGTGGTAGATACCTAGGCAGGTCCAGCAGCTAATCCACAATAAGGGTCCAGGCAGTAGGAGCCCAGCCGAGCTGAATTAAATCCAATAGAAAGTGAGAGTGGCCTTTCCTCCTGGTTTCTGATCTGCCAGCCTCCCTCCCACCGCCTCTCTATCTTGTCCTGTCCCCTCTGGGCTCTCCAGGACACATGGCTATGCCCCTCTAAATGTTCAGTTCTCTAACAAGGGGCTGGTGCATCTGGAGCCCGCTTTGGGTTCAGCCCGGTGTGTGCCTGTGTCACGGAAGGCTTCCTGGAGGAGATGGTTCTGAGCGGAGAACCTGGTAGGTATCAGTGGAGGGGCACTTGGAACCTCAGAAATCTTTGGGAGAAGACGAGCCACCCGATCAGGGATCAGGATCCGATTTGGGTAGAGAGGAGCTGTCAGGCGCGGCGCGAGCAAACCCAAGCGTGGCCCCAGGCTCGCTCCCGCCCTCCGTCCCACGCCCGCCCCCCTCCCAGCAGCCTCCCAGCCCGCCCAGTCCCTGCTGCCGGAG
>NW_027551568.1:5012681-5119845 GCF_008692635.1 Crocuta crocuta
CCGGGCCCGGGGACCGAGGCCGCCTCCCCGCGGGCCCGGGTCCCCTCGGGCGCCCCCTCGGAGGACAGTCTTCTCCGGATCTCCCCGCAGCTCTGGGGGCGGGACCCGAGCGGACTGCGCAGGTAAGAAGGGCGCGCCCCTAGTCACCGGTCGGACTCAGGCCAGGCGGGGCTCCGTCTACACCAGCGGCGGGGAGGCCCCTTCGAGTTGGGAAGCCTATCGGAGGGAGGGCGAGGTCTGAGTCGGATGCTTCGGGCGTNGGGCAGTAAGCCTTTGCGGCGTCCACCGCGCGGGTGGGATCGGGAGGGAGGTGAGTTCGTGTCGGTGCCGCGGCGGCAGAGGTCGTTAGAAGCCCGGTGCAGGTTCATCGACGGCACTGCCTTGGTGGCTGAATTTATCCACTTCCCGTCCCACTGTGGCCACCAGCCTGGGAACGCACAGAGCCCTGGCTGTCTCCCTCGATTCCCCTTCCCCTGAAACANCCCCCAACCACAGTCGCTTGGTTCAGTCCCCACGACTTAGCCTCTGGCCTTTGGTGACTGTTTCTTCTGAGTCTCCCCCACCCCTAATTTGGGCTCTTTCCCACTCATTTCTCCCCAGATGGCTGGCGTCGAGGGGTGGTGTCCCTATGACCACCTCCCTCCCCAGTCCACACCCCGTGCCACCAATCCCTGGCAGAGTCAGGCTTCTGTTCCCAGGACCGCCCTGTTCAGTGGCTCTCTCCCCATGGCCTTGGGGTCCTCCCCACCCTCCCCCAGGGCCTGGCTTCCCTGGTCCTGTTGGGTCTTTGGCCTGCAAGCCCCCAAGGCGCTTGCTACACTTGCTACAGATTTTAAATCTCTAGGAGATTCTGTTCATTTTCCATTATTCAGAGAAGACAAAGTAATAACCGTGGATTTGCTGAGCTTTTAAAAAGTCCCCACGGCCGCATTTCACAGGGTCCTTTCATGTGCTTCCGTCCCACGAGGTGGGACGCATCTGGTCCATTTTGCAGAGAAAATCCGGACCGGGGAGCCACTGCCCCCACCCCCCCACTCAGGCCTGTCCCGTGCTCTCGCCCTGGTCCCCATGTTCGGAGCCCACTCACCTGGCCTGCTCGCAATTGGTCTTCTCTCTGAGAAGCAAGTGCCGGGACATGCTGGGGGACACTTGTTGCAAGGCTCCACAAGATAGTGCTTTGGAAACCTGAAGACAGACGCTTAGCGGTATCTTATTATCTGTCCCTTCCTGCGAAGGATAAACTGAGCGGCGGTCACGACCATTTCCCAGGTGCCCTAAGGTGCTCTGTCCAACACGGGAGCCGCTCGCCATGTGTGGTTATTTAAATGCAAACATTGCAAGCACTTAATGACCGCGTGTGCTAGAGCGCAGGCTGCAGAACATTCTCACCATGGCAGAAAGTTCCATGGAACGTTTCTTGGACGAAGAGAAGGCCTTGAAGGGTTGAGTGGACAAGAGGCTTCTGAGTTAGCCGATCACGTCTAGAGTTTCTAGGTGCCAGGCCTCGTTCGGGGTCCCTGGGAGGTAAGAGAACAAGCTGTCTCTTCTTTTAAGAAGTCTGCGTTCCTGCGGAAAGACAAGGAGTACACAGTGGTGCCAGGCGGTGGTTTAGGCTGCAGAGAAAAATACAGTGGGTAGAGTGGGCAGTGAGCGCTGTCTAGGGAGCGGTCAGGGTGGGCACTTTGATGCGGTGCCAGGTGAGCAGAGCCCTGGGTGGAATGAGGGAGGGCAAGGCCACGTCCAGAAGAGCCTCCCGGAGTGCCATGATAGCGAGGCCGGGGGTGGGGTGTGCTCGGTGTGGTCCAGGACCAGCAAGGAGGCCCCAGGGTCGACAGAGCACTTGGGGGTGTGGAGGAGGTGAGGCCAGAAGGGTGAGGAGGGGCCAGATCAGGAAAGGTCCCGTGGCGTATGCCCAGAATCCCGGCTGTTACTCTGAGTTAGATGGAAGGTGTGCGGGTGTTGAGCCGGAAAGTGACACTCTGTGGCTCATCTTTCTGAAGAAGCCCCGCCCCCTTCCTCCAAGACCAAGGGCAGAATGACAGCAAGAGTGGAGGCGACTGGGAGACCAGGCCCAGGAACGCTGGACCAGGGTGGGTAATGGTGGGCTGCTGGCTGTGGGGTTTCTGATGTATTTTGAAGGTGGAGCCAGTGGGATTTGCTGGGATTGGTTGGGAGGGGGGGCCGGGGAGAGGAGTCAAGGATGAAGCTGAAGATTTCGGCCTGAGCAAGTGGAAGAATAGAGGTGCCATTGGCTAACATGCCGAAGCCCCTCTCGGCCATCAGGAATTCTGTTCCCGTCTTGTGCCTCTGAGCTGGGCGTGTGCAGTGGAGCGTTGGGTCGGCAAGTCTGGACTTAGTTGAGGGATCTGAGCTGGTGACACCGGGCAGTGGTCAGCTGAGAAATGGCTGAGCTCACCTTTGGGGTAAGTATGGATTGGGCAGAGGGAGGCCTTAGGGCAGCGCCCTGGAGCGACGCCAGAGCCTATGGCTGGGCAGGGAGAGGGAGGGACCGAGCACAGGAGATGAGAAGGTATGGCTGGTGTGACAGGAAGGGAACCAAGACTGTGACCCGGAGGTCAGGGGAGGAGAGCGCTAAAGGGAGAGGGGCCTTGGTCGAGGCAGAACAATGCCTCCCCCCCCCATACATCCCCATCTGTCCGGAACTAGTGAACGTGTTAGGTTATCTGGCAAGGGGGAATTAACATTGCAGATAGTTGCTATTCAGCTGCCCTTAAAAGAGAGAGGTTACCCTGGATTCTCTGGGTGGTGCTGATGTAATCACAAGGGCCCTAAAACATGAAAGAGGGTGCAGAAGAGAGAGTGGGAGAGCACCGTGGCTTTGGAAGGAGGTCATGGTGATTCGGTGGGAGGAGACCCTGCTGCAGCTGGCCTTGAGGATTCTGGAAGGGGCCCTGATCTAAGGCACGTGGGTGGTCTCCGGAAGCCAGAGAAGGCCAAGAAATGGACTTTCCCTTAGAGCCTCCAGAAAAAATAGGTAGCCCTGCGCACACTTGGAATTTTAGCCTGTTGAGGCTCGTGTCAGACTTCTGGCCTCCAGAAGTGTAAAGTAATAAGTGTGTGTTGCTTTAAGCTGTTAAGTTCATGGTGGCTGCTACAGCAGCAACGGGATGCTAATACAGTCCCAGATCGGATGCTGCTGGGGAGTTGTGTGCAGTGAGGATGCGCAACTAGGTACTTAACAGCCCTGTAGAGGTCATGGTGACCTTCTCAGGGGCTGCCATTTTGGAGGGAGGGATAGCCAGGGAGGTGAAGGCTGGGTATCAAAAGGGGGTATCGGCTGGTGCCCGAGTATGGTGTCCCCGAAAGCAGCCTGCTTCGTGTGGCCATGGAGCCCTGGGAGAGGCACCCTCCAGGCTGGCGATACCCAGAAACCAGGGAGATCCCCGGACCCATGGCCAAGGGCTCCCGGCACCTGGGGTTCCCAAGGGCTTTCGTGGGTTGTTCGCCCCCTTGGAACAAAGTAGCATTGCCCCCTTCAAGTGGAAGTGTGTCGGTAAAGAGACCATCACCCCTCGGTGAGGTCAGGGGCCAGGTCTGCTCTGCTCACCTGGCGGTGCCTCGCGCGCGGCCGGCCGTGCAGCAAATGCTGGCTGAGAGGATGGGTGGAGCCCAGGACCCAGGGGTTGTACCCACGTGCCGGTGTGAGGGTGTTGGGTGCACGCCAGGGACCTCGTGGATATATGTGGTGTAAGTTCACAGCCTTCCCGTTTTAGAACAGCTTTAGATTTTAGAAAAATTGAGTGTGTCGTAGAGAAAGTTCGTATATATCTGCCACGGCCCCACATCTGGTTTTCCCTGTTGCTAACGTCGTACCTTAGTATGGTACAGTTGTTGTAGCTAACGGACTCGTGTTATTAATATTATTATTAAAGTCCTTAGTTTATTCAGACTGCCTGAACTTTTATTTTTTTAACCCAATGCCCTTTTTCTGTCCAGGATCGCACCCAGGTCATCATAGGATAATGTTCAGTCATCTTGTCTCCTTAGGCTTCCCTTGGTTGTGTAGGCGTCTCAGACTTTCTCTTTTTTGATGAACCTGGCAGTTTTGAGGGTCAGTTGTTTCATAGGGTGCCGCCCCCCACCCCCCGGGGTTTGTCTGGGTGCCTAGTGTCAACAGGGTTTATCGCTGTTGGTATTGACCTTGACCTCCTGGCTGGAGTAGCGTTGGCCAGGTTTCTCACTGTGAAATTACCCTTCCTCCTATATCGGACTCGTTAAGAGGAGGTCCCCGTGTGCAGCCTGGATCTGTGTTGTTACCATGAGATGTTTTCCCTGCCGGATGGCGGTAAAGACTCACTCCGTCCACACTGGTTGGTGCACCATAACAGCGTCTGGCAGACGGAAGGATGCTTGGGGCAGAGGTACCTCCTTCTGCCTGGTGGAAGGCGCTTTATGATCTGGTGGCCGTGCTGGCCACATACTCCTGTCCGAGGAGACTTTGGGGACAGTGTTCATGTTGGGTGTGAGGGACCCGGAAGACCCCAAAAGAACAGGTGTACAGGGCAGCTCCGTAGCGTGGCCTCCATTGCTCAGTCACTGTTACGTTGTTGTTGTAGTGACTCATGGAGGTGTGGCTCTAGTTGTAGGGGATGAAACAACACGGATGGTGTGGAGAGAAGGGGCCCCCTCCCCTGCCCGCAGGGGCACCACTCCTTTCCCCGAGCCGCCAACGCTGACACTTCAGCACCTCTTTCTAGACTTCTCAACATAATAACATGTGGTCATGATACGTTATGTAGCATATTGTTAAGTGTATTAAGTATATGATAAGGGTGAACTATGTTATTAAATATCTATGTGTGCTTTAAACTTGTTAAACATAGAAGTAAATGTATGTACAGATAAACATAGCTATATGTAAACAAATACATATTAAAATGAACATGTAAACACAGTGATTAGATACAGAATAACGTATGTAAAGCATAGAAATCCATTTTTTAATGTTTTTTGTTTTTAAATTTCTGAGAGAGAGGAGAGAGAGAGAGCATGAGCAGCAGGGGAGGGGCAGAGAGAGGGAGAGACAGAATCTGAAGCAGCTCCAGGCTCTGAGATGTCAGCACAGAGCCTGACACGGGGCTCGAACCCACGAACTGTGAGATCATGACCTGAGCCAAAGTCAGACGCTTAACTGACTGAGCCACCCAGGTGCCCCTAGAAATCCATTTTTATTAAAAGGAATCACATTATAGTTTTGCGATCCAGTGATTTCTCTTGAATCTTAATGTTCTTTGTAGGTCACAGATCTGCTCTATTGGGTTATTCATTTATTTTTATTGGTAATTGTGCTGAAATACACACAACCTAAATCACTGTTTTAACCACTGCCCAGCACCCGGCTTGCTGGCGTTAAGCACAGTGACGACACTGTGCGGCCACCATGCGTCATCTCCGGAACACTTCCTCTCGGCAAAGCTGAAACTCTGTCCCCGAGAAACGCTAACTCCCCTGGCCTCCCTCCCCCAGCCCCTAGCGCCCACCACCCTTCTTTCCGTCTCTGTGAAGCTGACCACTCCAGAGGCTTCCTGCAAGTGCAGTCGGTGTTTGTCTTTTTGTGGCCGGCTCATTTCTCCCGGCACAATGTTGTGAGAGGTCGTCCACGTGGTAGCAGGTATCAGAATGTCCTCCCCTTTTAGGGCTGAAAAACATCCCATCCTCGGGATGGACCATATTGTGCTTGTCCACTGATCTGCCCACGGACACTTGGTCTGTTTCCACATTTTGATTATTGCGACTAATGCGCTGTGAACACGTGCACATGGGGCACCTCACTGCCATCCCATGAACATGTGCGCACCGGGCACTTCTCTGCAATCCCGTGAACACGAGTGCACCGGGTACCTCACTGCGATCCCATGAAAATGCAGGCACGGGGCACCTCACCGCAGTCCTGTGAACACGTGCGCAGGCGGGTATCACACTGCAATCCCGTGAACATGGGTGTGGGGTACCTCAGTGTGATCCTGTGAACACGCAGGTACCAGTATCTAACCCCCGTCCTTCTCTTAGTCGTTTTGGGTGTTCCCCTATGTGTTGTGTTTTCTTTTTTCTAAGCTTATTTATTTATTTTGGGATAGAGAAAGAGTGGAGGAGGGGCAGAGAGACAGGGAGAGAGAATCCCAAGCAGCACAGAGCCCAGTGCTGGGCTCAATCCCCAAAACTGTGAGATCATGACCTGAGCTGAAATCAAGAGTTAACACTTAACCCACTGAGCCACCCAGGCTCTGTGTTATTTCTTAAACTGGGTTTTTTTTTTTGGCGATGGGTCAGGTGTGGACACGGAATGGCACGTGAGAGAGGAGGAGATTGCTTGTACCCACAGAGCCTAGAGGAGGGGGACACGCTGCACACGGACCCGATGGGGGCGGAGAGAGAGGAGACACCCGTGTCTTTGTGGGGGTTAGGGGAAGAGGGGGCTTTCTGGTGCATGTGATGCTGTAAGGTTGCCTTGGGGTAAGGCAGGAAGGGCTCAAGGGCGGGTCTCCTGCAAGGCTGACTGGGTCTGACTTGTTTTCTACCTTCTGGCTGTGTCCTCACCCCTCTCTGTGTTCCCCTTTGCTCCCTCCTCACCCCTCCACGGGCGGATGTCACATTCCGGCCCTGCAGACCGGCCTTCGTGCAGCCAGGAGAGCTGGCTTCTGTCATCCCCCAAAGGGCTGTCCAGGGTCCTGGGCGCCTGGGGGCCTGCATGGACTGGGTCTGAAACACGTGGCCTTCAGTGGCCAAGGGACGGGCTCATGTGACCACAAGCAAGGATGCCGGGAAAGCCATCCAGGCAGGCAGAGACCGTGGCCACGCAGTTCTCTCTCAATCCCGTGGCGTCCTGCGCAGCTGAGGGCCGTCTCAACAGCCGCCACGGGAACTGGCCTTCAGGCCAGGCCCCCAGCCAGCCCGGGTTCCCCTCTCGGCTCTCATGGCCTTCCCTGCCTGTGCACAGCCTTTCCCCCTCAGCACAGCACATTCAGAGCTGGGCTGTAGGGGCTCAGAGCGAGTTCCCAGCACTTCTTCCCTGTGGGAGCTGCAGGGAGTGATGCAGTTACCCGAGTCTGGGGATTTTACTGGAAAATGAGAACGGCACTCATTTCACTATTATGAAGACCAGTCGTCTAACTCCCTTGAGTGTACAGCATGGGACCCAGCCCATTTCATGGGCTCAACCCAGGGCAGCTTTATTTTTATTAATTCACAGGAGAAAGGTCTGGGCCTTTCCAGGGCCCGCTGTTTTATAGAGGTGGGGTGAGAGAGTTAGCTGGGCCCTCTGTGGGCAGGTTTCATCACTGAGCAAGGTGAAGCAGGTGGGGGGAGGCTTTGAGATATTCACTTCTTAGCGGAGGGTCTGAGGCTCAGAGAGACTGAGCCACTTGGCTAAGGATGCACAGCACCTCGATGGTTCTAGCCAGAATCCAGTTCTCTGGTCTCTTTATCTAGTATTTTACGAGCCACTCCAGAGGAACTGCATAGGCACTGGCAAGATGGTGGGAATTCAGAGGCTGGAGTTTCAACCGGTGTCACGGGGTTAGGGAAAGGCAGAGCTGGGATTCGAACTCAGGTCTGTCTGAGTACATTGACATTTTGACCACACGGTGCTGCATTCTGGACAGCTTCCCAAAATGCAGTCGTGACTGAGTTGATGGTCTCTGGGGGAAAGAGAAGGTAATCCCGTACTCACGGTGGAAGTGGTTGAGCTAGAAAAATGTATTTCAGATTTCCAGGTAAAAGCTCAACTCATCTCTGTATGAGCCACTTACGAAAATGACTCTTGATCACTTCTTACAAGTGGGGTCTTCGGTTAGTGACTTTGGCCTTTGGAATTTTTTAGGACTTGCCCCATTTGATTTGGCCCAGCGTGGAAAGCTCTCACGTTAAGACCGGTAAGTTTGTCTTTTGTTTGATTTTTTTCATTGCTTCGACCCTGAAAGAGAATTAAATCGCACACGTCTTGCCTCCACTTGCCTTACATTCCACCGACCCGCCCACCTTGGGCAAATATGTTACATTATCTGCTGACCTGACGGGGCAAGGGCAGCGTGTTGTCCCCTCCAGCCGCTGGCGGAGCTCCAGACACAGAGCAGGGCTCAGGGGCAGGTGTCCTGTCTGGATTCTCCCCCGAGGGAGTCTGATTGAATACAGAAGGTGCATATTAGCCAGGTGTGTGTGTTTCCTGCGGCTGCAGTAACAAATCACCCCAAACGTCATGGCTTAAAACCAGCACAGATTTATTCTCTCGGAGTTCTGGAGGGCAGAAGTTCGGAATCCGTTTAGCTGGCTGAGGTCAAGGTGTCGCACTTCCTCCGAGGCTCCAGGGAGAGCGTTTGTTCCTTTTCCAGCCTCTCTAGCTGTGCTCCGGGCATTCCGCGGGTCCTGGCCCCTTCCTCCGTCTCAGAGCCAGCAGGCCAGCATCTTGCCTCAGTGGTCCTGTGGCCTTCGCCTCTTCTGCCGGTCAGCTCTCTCTCTGCCTCCTTCTCAGAAGGACACCTGGGGTTACGTTTACGACCACCTGCTAGTCCAGATGATTTCCTCATCTCAGGGCTCTTGATTTAATCACATGGGAGAAGTCCCTGCTGCATATAGCCTGACATATTTATTTACTGGTCCCCCGGACCAGCTCCCGGGCACCTTCGGGCGTCATTTGTCAGCCTACCATATCAGGAGACAGAAATTGAGCTGAAACTCACCTACGCAAAACAGAATTTGCTGGCCTTGTAAGGCCGGGGCGTGGCCAGATCAAGGAGCTCCGGGCGCCCCTGGGCTGCGTCTTTCATCTCAGCCCTGCTTCCCCCTCGGAGCCTTTGGGGAGCCGTACAGCCGGCCCTTCCGCAGCAGAGACTTCCCAGTAGCTTGCCAAGGTCCAGGGGCGACCGATGGGCTGAGCCTGGGTCCTGTGTCTGGCCCCGACCCCGTCACTGGGGCTGGGGACGGACCCTTCCATGTTCCGTGCCTCCTTCTGCCTCCTGGGAACTTGGATGGGCAGGGCCAGGGTGGCCCCGCTTGTGTGCGCAGACTGAGCAGGGTGCTTCCTGAGTAGAGGAGGGGCCTCGCTGACCAAACCCTCTTTCCAGCCGGAGTCCTGGAGTTTGAGTAAAATAGATTGAGATGGGGGCGCCTGGGTGGCTTAGTCGGTTAAGCGTCCGACTTTCGCTCAGGTCATGATCTCGCGGTTCGTGGGTTCGAGCCCCGCGTCGGGCTCTGTGCTGACTGCCGGCTCGGAGCCTGGAGCCTGTTTCAGTCTGTGACTCCCTCTCTCTCTGACCCTCCCTGCTCACGCTGTCTCCCTCTCTCTCTCCTAGAAAATAAATAAAACATTTAAAAAAAATAGATTGAGATGATGTCACTGCAATGGTAGAGAACCTTTTATTTGTTGACGATGCAAACCTGTTGGCAAGAGGGAGCATGGCTACTACTCTGACTGCGTTAAGATTCTGACTGCATTAAGAGCAAGGGATGGAGAAGTAAGGTCCCTGGGAGGGGCTTCAGGGAGGGCTTCCTGGAGGAGGTGCTCCTTAGCAAGGTCCTGAGAAGTGACAGTTCAGCAGAACAAGGGGATGGAAGGAGGGGCTTCCAGCCGTATGGCAGCCAGAGGCAGGAGAGTGAGGGTGCCACCCAAGAACTGCACAGATGGCACAGATTGGTGGCAAGAATGGGGAGGCCACGGAGCGATGATGTGCTGGGTGGATAGTCTTCTGGCTGGAGCTTCTGAGGGCGGGGGGGGCGTAAGCAGGTGCACCAGAGGTAAAGCCGAGAGTGGCCTAAGATTTTATGTCCAGCAAGTCTGCCGAGAAAGCGTGTGTCCCTTAGCCCGAGGAGCTGGGTAAGGGTCCAGAGACAGGCGTCCAGTCCCACTAGCACCTGTGTGATTTACTCCGACCTGAGTCAGCAGCTGGCCTGGCAAGGCGCCCACTCGCTTACCTGGCGAGGCCTCAATGCTCACCTTCAGCCCTGTTCCAACTTTGTGACCTGACTCAACCACAGACACCGTCCAGGAAGAAAGGGACTCATTTTATCCAGGATCTAATTCCACACCTTTTTTTAAATTCACATGCTTATTTATTCCAACGTGTATTTTGAAATTATAAAAGTTTTCAAAAGCACGTGTAGAAGATCATGCCGTCAGTATACTGTAAGGAAGACCGAGAGGGAAATTCATTCTTAATCAGAATCCAGTTTGTGGCTGGATAGAAGGTAAACGTTGAAAACGTGCACTTCCGCAGACATTTGAGGTTCTGGCGTCGAGCCCTGGTTACTCTGAGTGTGTTCACGTTCTGCATGTCGTCTCCTTTGCTCCGTAGGCAGCCCCTTCTTGGGGATATTTTAGCTACATCCTCAGGTGAGGGAAACTGAGGCTCAGAGGGTTCCGGGGCCACATAGGCAATCAGCACCCACTGCTTACAGCCCTGCCAGGATGTTCTAAGTGACACTTATATTTACTCGTGGTGCTCGTGAGTTTTCAACAGTCATTGACACGGAGCGAATTCTGGAGGGACCTCTTCCATGTTGGGGGGCTCGGCAGGCAGTGGCCCGTCCTCCTCAGGGCCACCATCAGTGGTGCTCAGCGAGGGCCCCTTCTGCAGCAGACGGGTCCTCAGAAGGACCCAGTGAGCTGAGACTTACTCTCCTGTCCTCTGTAGAGTTAGGGAAACTGAGGCACAGGGAGGTTGGATGACTTCCCCAAGGACACAGCTGGTGAGTGACAGAGGCAGGATTCGAACCCAGGGCTGTCCAATGCCATGTGTGGGCACCTCCCTTGCCTGGTGGTCTGATTCTACAGTCTGGGGTGGGGGTGGGGAACCCGGGAATGCACATATTAGCACACATCCACCATAAGCTGCATGAACTTTGAGAAACGCTCTCTTTAGGCTCGATAGCCCCTCAGTGGGCATGTCTCGTATCCCTGGGAAAGAGAGTGTAAGTCATTCATTTGTTCATTCATTCACTTACTCAATTTCAGCAAGCCCCTCTCGGCCAGCGCCTTCTGTACACACGCGGTCTGCCCCCCGGGTCTATCCTCCCTATGTCTTACCACCTCCTGCATTACGTCCTGCGCATGCACTGCTGTTTTGCAGGGGGAGCACCGTTGAGAAGGAAATTCAGCAGGAAAAGTGAGGCCTTTAACGCACTCGCGGCTTCCGCAGCCTCTCCTGGGCCCTGGACCCCACCCACGTTTGCTTTCACCCCCTCGGGGCCCAAGAAGGCTTTGTCTAAAAGAGAGTCTCCTATAACTCAGCGCCTGGTAAGTCATGCATTCGGTGCTTCGACAGAAAGAATCAGAAGTTGGAAAGAACCCAGTCTGGGGCCAACTGTGTGTAAAACGCCGCAGACTTTGGTTCTGCAGAAAAGCCTGGTCCTTCCCTTCCACTAAGTACAGGTATTATTCCTAAGAGCTTTTTTCTGAGGTACAACGTCTAGTATTTGAGATGAATCGGAGGTTCGGATCTGAGCAGTGGGCTGCTGGTTCTGAAGTGGGGCTCTGGTCCTGCTTCTGTGGGACCCATTCGAGGCCGGCTCTCGTAAGCACGCTGCTACCCACCGCAATGGCGAGCATTTAACAAGTGTTGACTGCGCCAGGCCCTGGCGTTAGCAGTTTCTGTGCATCATCTTGTCAGAGCCTCATTACGAGTTCTATAAGCAGGTGCTGTTTAGGGAGCAGGATGAGAGAGATTACAAAACGTGTTCGGGGTCCCGCAGGTGAAGTGCGGAACCAGGGTTCGGAGCCCCTGCCCTTCACCGCGGCGCCACGCACTGCTGTTGTGTTTGTGTTTTTTCTTTTAAATGTTTATCCATTTTTGAGAGGGGGAGAGAGCGAGAGCACATCAGTGGGGGAGGGCCAGAGACAGAGGGAGACAGAGAATCTGAAGCAGCTCCAGGCTCTGAGCTGTCAGCACAGAGCCCGGCATGGGGCTTGAACTCACGAACTCTGAAATCATGACCTGAGCGTGAGCCACCCAGCCACCCCACTGCTGTGATTTCCTATTCTGTTTTGTTTGTTGCCTCACATAGGACTGCCCTTTTTTTTTTTTTAAGTTATTTATTTTGAGGGGTGGAGAGGGGCAGAGAGAGAGAGAATCACAAGCAGCCCCCACATTCAAGGGAAAAACCNAATCTGAAGCAGCTCCAGGCTCTGAGCTGTCAGCACAGAGCCCGGCATGGGGCTTGAACTCACGAACTCTGAAATCATGACCTGAGCGTGAGCCACCCAGGCACCCCACTGCTGTGATTTCCCATTCTGTTTTGTTTGTTGCCTCACATAGGACTGCCCTTTTTTTTTTTTAAGTTATTTATTTTGAGGGGTGGAGAGGGGCAGAGAGAGAGAGAGAGAATCTCAAGCAGCCCCCACATTCAAGGGCAGAGCCCAACACGGGGCTCGATCCAGTGGCTGCGAGTTCATGACCCGAGCCTAAATCAAGAGTTGGATGCTTAACCGACTGGGCCACCCAGGCACCCGAGCTGCCTTTTACTTATAATTTCATGACCTAAGATGGTGTGAGGGCCACTGAGCTCGCTTCTCAGCCCCCTGCTAAGTTTTGAATTCGTTTCTTAGAGCTGCCAAACCCAGTAGCTTAAAACAGATTTATTCTGTCACTCTTCTCGAGGCTAGAAGCCCAACATCAAGGAGTGGGCAAGAGCCATGCACCCTCTGAAGGATGCAGGGGAATCCTTTCTTGCCTTTTCCACCTTCTGGTAGCTTCTTTGGCTTCTGGCCACATCACTTCAATCTCTACATTGAGATTCTCCAGAAAATCAGAATCAATAAGAACTGTGTGTCTGTGTGTACTCCCTCCTCCTCGCGGGCAGTCGGTCTTTCTTGTTAATTCCTCAACTGATTGGGTGAGGCCCACCCACATTCTGCAGGATCCTCTGCTTTATTCACAGGCCACGGATTTAAATGCTCATCTCACATGAAGCAAAGTGCCTTCACAGACACATCTGGATGTGTTTGACTAAAAATCTGGGTGTCGCGGCCAAATTGACGCATAAACTGTGAGATAGCACTGTTTCCACCTTCACACGGCCTGCCTTCTGTGTTTTTTCTTTTCCTTTTGCTCATAAGGACACCTGTCATTGGATCTTGGGCCACCTAAACCCAGTCGACCTAAATTTAGAATAGAAGGATCTTGTTATGATCCTTAATTACATCTTCAGAGATCCCTTTTCTAATGAAGGTCACATTCGCTGGTTCCAGGGGTCAGGATGCAGACCTCTCTTTTTGGGGGGCCACCACACGACTCCTGACAGTGGTAGTCATTGTTCTTTGGGGTTTCTGTCACTAGGAACAGAGGACTCGTGGCCTCTCCTTGTCACATGTCTGTGCTCTCACCCCTCCTGCGTGTGTGTGCGCAAAAGCCGTGACTAGCCATGCTGTCGGAGGGTCAGAAGAACAGAAAGCCAGGTGCCGGCTCTCAGGCTCGTGAAGGTCAAAGGCATCGGGGGAGGGGTGGACGGAGAGCTCACCTGGGGTCGGAGGCCTGGTTGGGCTGATGCTGGGCTGATGCGACACCTTCTCAGGGACGTGACTTCCCTTCTCTCCGCCCTTGTCTCTGCACAGAGAGAAGGGCTGCACGTGTGGAAGCGCAGGATGTGGGGTCACAGAGCCGGGCTAGAGGCCAAGCTTCCTGCCATGGGACCCGGGGCAAGTGAGCCAACCTTCTGAGCCTTAGTGTCCTCATCTGTAAAACGGGAGAGGTAGAACTGATGTAGGGACGGGCGTGTGGCCGGGCTTGGGAAGTAACGGCCACTGTTCTGATCATTGGCATCACTGTGGGCTGCCACGGTAGGCACATGGTGGCCCCACTGCAGGAAATAGGGGGGCGGGGCAGAGCGCGGTGGGTGTGGCCCAGAGAAGCTTCCCAGTGAGTGAGGTCAGAGTCTGGTTCCGTGTAAAGGATGTGCCCTGGGGTCGGGGGGATATGACAAGGGCAGACACAGACAGATATTGGTTGTGATTATGGGGGGCATCTGGGGGGCAGGCTCTGGCTTTCCTTCGGGGATTCCCAGGGGAGCCACAGCGGGCTGAGGAGGCCTGAGCTGGGTGGATCCTCTGTGTGGACAGTGGAGCAGCTCACGGAGGCTGCCCGGGCGCCCCGTGATCCAAGCTCGCTGGGCCCCTGCTGTGTGCGGCTGGTGGACCCCGTCAGCCAGTGCCCAGGAGGAATCCACTTTTAAAGACTTTTTAACACTTTACAAAATCTCCAAAGGGTGCCTGGGTGGCTCAGTCAGTTAAGCGTCCAGCTTTGGCTCAGGTCATGATCTCACGGTTCTTGCGTTCGAGCCCCGCGTCAGGCTCTGTGCTGAGAGCTAAGTCCGCTTGGGATTCTTTCTTTTTTCCTCTCTCCCTGTGCCTCCTCTGCTCTCTTTGTCTCTCTCAAAATAAATAAATGTAAAAAAAAAGTTAAAAAACCTTCAAGATCACTTAAGGACGTTATTAGCCTCGCAGAAGCAATCCTCTACCCCTCTTTTAAAAGTGCATCTTGTACATTGTTTCATGCATTTGTTTATTTGTTTACTTATTGGTGATTTTTTTGCATCTTGTACTTTTTATTAAATATGTGTAGTGGTTTTCATTTTCTGATAATTTCCATGTTTTATTGCAGTACAGAGACATCTCCAGGGGAGTTCAAGGAACTGCTGAGGACGGAGTGATTTTTCAGAAATGCGCTGTGGTGGGTATTCACAGGTGGCTTATACTTGAAGAGAAAATAGTTGGGTTTCGACCACATCACATCTTGGTAGAGTTTTGTGTTCAAGGACTGGTGGATCATGGGTTATGCACCTGTGACTGCACACGTAAGAGAGGAAATGACATATTAGTGATCTTCAATTTCATATTGTAAAACCAGGACCAAGAGCTTTTGGTGACATTTAAATTCCTGTTAGTGAAAATGCACTGTGATCATTTATTTTTTAATTTTTAAAATGTTTCTATTACTTATTTTTTGAGAGAGAGAGAGAGACAGAGTGTGAGTGGGGGAGGAGCAGAGAGAGAGAGGGAGACGCACAATCTGAAGCAGGCTCCCAGCTGTCAGCACAGAGCCCGACGCGGGGCTCGAACCCATTAGCTGTGAGATCATGAGCTGAGCTGAAGTGGGATGCTTCACCGACTGAGCCCGCCAGGCGCCCGGCGCTGTGATCATTTAGAACAGGAAAGAAAGAATGATACGTTTTCTTTCAGATTTTGACACTGATAGGGCACTTGACTGTTTAACATTTTTATTTGGTATCTTTTACATCTTTGATCCTCAGTAAATCTGTATGATAGCGTTTCACGTTATCATTGTGTTGGGGTCTCCACGAGTGCCCTCGGGCTCCAGGATTCACTAGAAGGACTCACAGAACTCAGAAAAGCTGTTAGAATCACAGTTAGAATATGTTACAGTGAAAGGGTAGAGGTTAAGGTCAGCAGAGTAAACGGCGCAGGGGACAGAGTTGTGGGGACACCGGGCGGGAGGTTCTGCTGTCCTTCCCTGTGGGGTAGTGTGGCTGGTGTTCCATTTTCCAAATCACCGATGTGCAACATCACGTACAAAGTATCGGTGCCCAGAGACAAGCCCCTGAGCCTTGATGTCCGGGGGTTTTATTGCGGGTCCGTCACGGAGTCGTGCCGTGTCTTTGTGGCTGACTTCAAGGACTTGTCTCCAGCCCCTCCGGAGGTCACCTTGACACAGCTTGGCTCGAGGCCCCCGCCTCCTGCGGGATCGTTAGCACCGAGGGCCTGATGTGGCCCAAGGCGATACGTACACACAGATACCCTTCGCAGACAGGAAAGTCCAAGAGCTTTACAGTTAACCAACCAGCAGCTGGTCAAGGGGCCGTCCTTTCTTCCGCGTGTTCAGGGTCAGGGCCGTCCAGACCTGCGGGGTTAACCCTTTACTGCACATGCCTGGTTTTATCTCAGGCTGTCAGCTGTCCTGCCCCTTCCTGGGTACGGTCGGTGCCAGCAGTTTCTCCTGAGTCTGCATGGAGATGTTTCTGCCGTATGCATGCAGTTATGAGTGTGTGTGTGTGTGTGTGTGTGTGTGTGTGTGTGTATACACTGCTTCCCTCTGTCCTCAGCTCCTGCACCCCTTCCAGCAGGGCGGGCACCAGGCAGGGCAGGGGTGTGGGGGAAGCTTAGAGAGTGGGAACAGGGCGAGGTTGCAGGGGCCAGGCGGGGAGCCCAGCTGCGTGGGCCGCTAGGCAGCTACCAGCCGCCAAGCCGTTCAGGCCCGCGGCCAAGCCGAGCCTGCATGGGGGAGACCGGCCAGGGGGCCGGAGACTGGCTCACTCCAGCCGGGAGGTCAGATGGCCGTCCGTGGCCCTGGGCAGGTCCCTGGGGCTGGGCTGAACCTTCAATGTGACTGAGTGAGCAGAAGCCATCGTTTGCTCTTCTTGGTGACACTGTTTGCCACAGTGTGCCCAGCCTGACGGCGGTTCTGTGCTTCGACCTGTTTTCTTCCGTTTCCCTGTAAGGAGTCATTTCCCTGCATTTCAGGGTCCCAGTTACTTTGGAGCGGTCCCCAAGCAACAGCTTAGCGAAGCACAGGTCAGAACTCTCCTGGGGCCTTTGAGATCAGACCGGATAGGTTATCAAGGGCCTCGTGAGAGCGTTGTGCCCTCCTTCCGCCTCGAGGTCGGACGTGCCAGCAAATCTGCCCCTGTGTCCTCCTGGCCAGGTGTCTGGGCAGAGCGAAGTGCAGACAGCTCAGGTGAGACTGCTCGTGGACAACGCCAGGACCCCCGCGGCCACCAACCTCTCCGATCTGCTGCTGCTCGACAACGTCACTGGCCTCTCCATCAGGGAGTCCCCTGGAAACAGGACGTCGGCGGGATTCCAGGCTTTCAGAAAGAAGTTTCTGCAAGGTAATCGCAGAGCGCGTGCGGTCAGGGAGGGAAGGAGAATGTACTTAGAGACGCTGGTGGAGCGTGTGATGTGTGGCAGGCGTGTCCTTGACCACGGGACGTGGGCTCACTCACCGCGGGCTTCACTCTCAGGTGCTGGAGGGACCACCGCTCGATACCCACACCCTAAAGGCTGGATTTGTTGCTTGGGTTAGAGAGAGGTAGGAAGGGGGGGGGGGTTANTCATGACCTGAGCCGAAGTTGGACACTTAACCGACAGAGCCCCCCGGGCTCTGACACTTAAACAGAGCAAGTTTAAACGAATTCTGGGATTGTTAGCATGACTTCAGGACCATCGAATTTCTTAAAAGGGTGAGACTTCTTTTGCTCCTCCACGGAGGAAATGACTGCCCACCCCGTGACCATTGTGCTCTTGTACCTGTTACATGGTCCATTTCAATGTCCAGGGTCCACGTGGCTCGTCCATCTGCCCACACTTGCCCTCTGAGCCTCTGCAGGGCCTCAGCATCCTTCTGGACCCCTTACCATTGACAGGCTACCAGGGGATTTGGCCCACGACGGTGTGATGTCTTTGCTGGCCGTGGTTTAAGCAGTGTCATGGGAACAGTTATGATACGTCCTAGCTAAGTGGTCCTCAGCGCTTTCTCTCAAAGATGCAGAAATAAATCCCCCGGTTCTTAAGCTGGACAGAACGTAGGGCCATGAGCAGAGCACAGACTCGGTCTCAAAAGAACCTTGATTTGACTCCTCGCTTGGCCACTCAGGAGCTGTGTCTCCTATGGAAGTGGCTGAGCTTCTCTGAACTGGGGATGGCCCGTGAGTGTGCCAGTGCCTTGTGGAGCCCAGGGAAGTNTTCCCCTGGCGCCCTCCGTCGTCTGTGGTCCTGCCCGACTGCACTTGCCACTCCCCCCGCCTGCCGGCTTCTGCTCACGCCCCTGCGCCTGCCTGCGCCGCCCTCTCACCTGCACCTGCACCCCCCTGCCCTGCCCGCCCTCTTCGCCCGCTGGGGCCGTGGGCTGCCGTGAGCGCCACGTGCGGAACCCCGCCTCCCCCGCCTGGATCTCCCCTGCCTTTGCTGCACATCCCTGGATCTCGGCCTCCTCTCTGTGACCTGGGGGCTGTGACTGTACCTGCCGCAGGACGTGGCTGTGAGGATAAGGGGGTTAGGGCGCGGAGAGCGTCAGGACATGGCCTGGCCCGCGGGGTGTTGCCCATGCAGGCTGCCGTTTTGTTGTGGTTTTTCTTCTGGGCGAATGTGGTAAGAATAGAGATCCACCTCTTGACGCCGTGAAGTACACGGCGCAGAGTTGCTAAGCCAGACGCGTTGTGGACAGTGCGGCATTTGGGGTCGTGGGCTCACCGCTGTGTCCGGGGAAGGACTTTGCTGTTCAACTTGGTGGGCAGGACACTTTCCCGAGGGGGAAGTATGCGACTCTGAAATCAAGTGACCCACAGACCCAGCCTGTGGACATTCTGTGATCACTGTCATTACCACGTGGTGCTTTCCTTTCATCAGAGCCAGGGTCCTCTGGAGCATGGACAGTGAGGGGGACAGTCCACTGGGGAGCTCACTACCTGGGCATGGCAGGCAGGGAGGTCTCCCCGCCCTGGCCGAGGGCGCGCCATGGGGTCACGGGTCACTTGGGAGAGCGACACGCCGCTGGGCCAGGGGAAGCTCTGATTACGGGACCTTCACTGTGCTACCATTTCTGTTGTTCTGTGACCTCATCTTTGTGAGCCTAGTGATTTATCAGCACGTAAAGGTAGAATGAAGGCGTTGAGGATTTTTGGAGTAAAAATCTTAGTGGTTCGTGGGCTCAGCGCTCTTTTCTTCTCTTTCTTTACTTTTTGGTTTTTTTGGAGACCAGTACGTTGAGAAATGAAGCAGATCGTAGCATAGGAGGGCTCAGCCCCCATCCCTGTTCCAAGTGGAGGCAGAGCGGGAGGACAGGCCTGGGTGAGGTCAGGTGGCCCTGCGACGGGCAGAGCAGGATGGCCTTTGTCACCCCCCGGCCATCTCGGGCTGCTGCCCCCAGGCCTGCCGGCGCTGAGCACTCTTGCTTTCCACCGGCAGCCTGCTCCCGCGAGTAAGACAGGCTGCCTGGCAGAGTGTGCCCCAACCTCCCAGCAGAGTGAGCGAGGGGTGGGGGGGAGGCCAGCGCCATTTCAGGGAGGGTGCACGTGCTCATGGACTGACACCCTGGGGGTGGTGGGCGTGTGCTTGCCCTGAGGACAAGCCCCCCAGGCCCCTCACTGACCTGCGCATCTCGGGAACGCGGCTGCTCCCCCGGGGTAGGAGAGCGGTGTTGCTCAGGACCCAGGACAGTACTGGCCGCCCCCCACACCCCCCTCCGCCGAAACCACCCACCCTTTGCCCCTGTGCACTGCCAGAGCGGGGGTGGGGTGGGGGGTTGAGGTGGTTTTTCTGTCCCGGGAAGACTTTGGGAATGACTCGGAGCAGTATATGGTCAGAAAACTCAGAGGGTGCTCTGTACCCGAGGCTGGGAGTCCTCCCTGATTCTAACAGCCATTCACACACGTCCTGACACCCCAGTCAGTGAGGTGCGTCGGGTTTTGCGGCGCAATTGAGGCACAGCCCTGAGCTCATCGGCATAAAGATCCGCCAGCACCTCCCTTGTGCAGATTCTCAGGGAGAAGTGAAAATTTTTAGAAGTGAATCCCCTACAATTGGAAACCCGAATGTGGTCAAGTCCTAAAGGAATTAAAATCTGAGATCAGAATCTTTGCCCTTGTAAGTTTGAAATCCGAAGTCCAGCTTTCTCAAATTAAATTAAAATTCCCCACACCATCTTCCTAATATTTGATTCTGTCCACCCCCTCCCGCTAGAGGGCTATAACTGTCTAGAAAGAGTTGGGGTCCCTTCAGCAGCAGAAAGGACGCAGATCCTTTGTCTTAGAAGCTGAATGAGCGGAACTCCAGGTTTCTCACATGTCTCACTTCTAAAAATATTCCAGAGTTAAGGGAACACAGGAGACAGTCATGTAAACAAAGTGTGATCTGTCCCCGCAATGGAGGAGCACTCGCAGTAAGAAGGAAGGAAGTATTGGGGCACCTGGGTGGTTCAGTTGGGTAAGCGTCCGACTTCAGCTCAAATCATGATCTTGCAGTCCGTGAGTTCAAGCCCCGTGTTGGGCTCTGTGCTGACAGCTCAGAGCCTGGAGCCTGCTTCGGGTTCTGTGTCTCCCTGTCTCTCTCTCTGCCCCTCCCCCACTCACGCTCTGTCTCAAAAATAAATAAACAAAAAAAAAGAAGGAAGGAAGTACTGACCCATGCAATAGCATAGATGCACCTCAAAAAAGGTCGGTGAAAGAAATCAAACGTAAGCAGTATTGTATGGTTCCATTTCTACGAGGTGTCCAGAAAGGCAGCCTCGTCCCCAAAAGTAGAGTAGTGGTTGGCTGCACCTTTGGGTGTAAAGTTTCTTGTCCTCACAATCAGATTGTGGTTATGGTTGTACAACTCTGTAAATACACCCAGTTCCTTGACTTGCACGCTTACCAGGTGAACTGGGTGAGACATAAGGTTTATCTCAAAGCTGTTAATGCAAAAGAAGTATGACATCTCAGCCCCACCAGCACCCAGTTCAGACAACAAGCCAGGGTCAGCTCTGGCCGGGCACAGCCTTCTCCCCTGACCCAGCGCCCGTTACTTCCACACACCGTGGCTGAGGCTCAAGGCATCCGCCACAAAGAACCGGGACAGAGCTGTTTCTCATCGGTTTTAGTTCACCGAGAGCGTTTGGTCACTGGCAGGTGTGCAGAGCCCACCTGAGAGCGTCAGCTCAGTGCAAGCCTCCACGGCTAGTACTTAAGGTGGGCACAATGCACTTCCGACATCAGATGGAGGGGTGTCTCCAGGAAGAGGGGCTGAGAGCTCGCTGCCTCCAGCAAAGCTAGAAACCTGCGTGGTGGCTGCCCTGTCACCCGACCTCGTCTGGGGCCACTCTCTTTCCCGGCGATTTGTTCCCCTTGGGTTCTGAGTGTGGCCCCCTGGCCAGCAGTGGAGCTGGTCTTCGGTTCTGACTAAGGAGAGCTCTGAGCCCAGACCCTGTCTCCCAGGGATCGTCTCCTTGAGTCCAGTTGGTTTTTGTAATGAAGCAGTCAAGGCTTGCGGCTGGAGGGGCCCCACGTGAACCCACAGTGACCTCTATAGCCCCTCCCGGGTCCTGCCTCCCCATCCCCCTTGCTGTGCTCAAGGAGCCAGCCCCCTGGAGGAGCCAGTGTAGTGTTTCCTGTCGGTCTGTCAGCCGAGGCCCAAAAGTCCCATAGAGACTGTATCTCTTAGTCGTGGGGACGGAATTGTGGGGGGATAAACAGACCCTCACCTGGACTCCAAACAAAACAAAAGGGTTCTGGATTTCCCACGTGTGTGAGTGACTTCCCAAGCCCTTTTATGGACTAGGAAGATGGGCCCGCCCTATCCCTGGCAATGCTGGATGGGCCAGGGCGCCCAGGTAAGACCAGGCACCTGCCGACAGCCTCTTCCAGGTGCCAGAAGAGGGAACCCATGAGTGGGCACGCGCGTTCGCCGTCCCCGTGACGGGCACCTGAGCTCTGAGCTGCGCCCTTGCCTCCCGCATCAGTGATGATGCTGGCTGCATACGTGTGTGGCTTATCCGGGGGTGTGGTGGAGGGGCCCCCTCTTGACTCACACCTGCTTTCTTCCTGAGCAGTTGGAGACTGCTTCTCGGTCAGCTACACAGCCTCCATCCTGGCTGGAGACGTTGCGAGCGGAGACGTCCTCGTACTTCCTGCCTGGCTCACCTTCCAGAGCTCAGCACTGGTATTTCCTCGTTACTTTGATTTCTGTCTTGTTGCTCTTGGTTCAGAAGCATGGACGCGGAGTGCATAGTATCCGTTAGCTCTTTCCTTTCCTCCCTCCTCCCCTTCCCTCCCTCCTCTCTCCCCTCTTCCCTTCCTTCCTCCCTTCCCCCTTTCCTTCCTTCAGTGATACTGAATTCCAGATGAGTGCGTGGGCCCTGGGATCTCACACACTTTGCCGTGAACTTGGCTCCCTGAGCATCTCTTCGGGACCCTAACTACTCAGCTCCTGTGGGCCTGATGTGGGGTTCTTACAAAGATCAGCCATCAGTAGTTTCGGTTCTTTGTCCCTGTGTCTTGCATATAATAAGCCCTCAGCCAGGAGTTACTGTTTATATGAGTCGCTGTGAGCTCCTTTGGTCAAGTTCGACCGACGAGGTGGCTTAACCACAGACAGAAATAGATTTTTCACATGCTCTTGGGGCTTGAAGGCTGAGATCAAGGTGTGGGCATTTGGTTCCTTCCGAGCCTGACTCCCTGGTGTGTAGACGGCTGTCTTCTCATGTGTCCTCACGAGGTCGTCCCTCACCGACGTGTGTCGGCGCCCCGATCCCCTCTTTTTATAAGGACACTGGTCAGATTGGGTTACGCCCACCCTCACGGCCTCATTTCAAAGTGATTCACCTCTGGAAAGGCCCCACGGTAAATACAGTCATGTCGTGAGGTGCTGGGAGCCGGGGCTTCGACACATGGGTTCTGAGGGGACACGATTCAGCTTGGAACACCATTACCGTTCGTGTCATTTTTCAGTGACCTCTTAAGCTGCGTGTGCAGTGAGTGTGGTTGGTCGAGTGTCAAGCCAGGGCACTGTGCACACTCCGGGGACACAGGAGGAGCGTGCGCCCTTGTCCTCAGGGACCCCTGCCTAGGTACGTTGGTCACTTTGTCAGGACTTCAGCCCCTTGTACTGGATGGGGAGGAGGAGGCTCAGAGCGTGACTGCCCCAGGTCACCTCACTGAACCCTAATCGGACCGCACAGCTTCCGGCTCTTTCCGCCCAAGGCTGACTGACCCGTTTGTGGCTTTGCTGCTGCACGGAGGGAAAAGAAAAATGCTAGACAAAATGAGAGAAGAAGAAAGTTTCACCTGATACAGGGACACTATCAACCTGTCAAAAGAGACAAATGTCTCAGAAAATAATCAGGTAGAACGTTGAGAAGAGCGGACAAAGAAGGACACAGAGTAGTGACAAAATGACCCAGAGGAACTACCATCCGTTTCAGAGGATGGGAAACCGAGGAGGCTAAACTCAGAACTTAAGAAGGTGACAGAAACCAACAGTGGGAATCTCAGAACCTCAGTGACACTGGAGGCATCTGCCTCCGTGTACCGGAATGTTCAGACCTCACAACCCCTCAGAGGGCGGGTGTGGGGCAGAGGCCGGGGGCTGGAGGGGCCCTCCACTCACTCAAGGGCAACTGCCCAAGTCGCTGCACCTTGATGGGTCCTGTCTGTCCCTTTGGTGTGTTGTTTGTCATACTGACTTTGTTTCCCTAAGAAACCCTCACATTCCCACTAAGTCCGTGACACCAGGGACCCCCCTTGCCTACTGACACCTGTGTTCTCAGTGCCCTAAATAGAACCTGCACAGTAAATACTCAGTACATATTTGTTCAGTAAATGAATGACCAAATCTGTAAACTAACGAATCTCAGGCAAGTTTTTTTTTTTAAGTTGGCTTATTTTGAGAGAGAGAGAGGGAGGGTGAGTGCCGTGGGGGAGGGGCAGAGAGAGGGAGAGAGACTCCCAAGCAGGCTCCGCGCTGTCAGCACAGAGCCTGGTGCAGGGCTTGAACCCGCAAACTGTGCAGTCATGACCCGAGCTGAAACCAAGACTCAGATGCTTAACCGACTGAGGCCCCAGGCACCCCTCTTTTATTTTTTAACGTCTCTGAACCTCAGGCTTCTGTCGATAAGAAGGAGATGATTCTACCAATGTCTCCAGTCTTCTGAGGGGATACGTGTCTATGCAGTGGCCTGTGATTTCTTACCCCTTCCAGAGCTTCAGGGGGCTCTCCGGGCAGTTCTGCAGATGGAGAGGAAAGCGTGCACCTACCCTGAAGGTTCCAGAATCCCGAGCTTCACTGGCCTGAGTTCGGGGCTCCTGCCTGCCGGCTCTGGAAGACGGTCAGCATGGCCCCGACCTAGATCCTGTCCTGGAGACGGCTCCTGGGGACCAGTGCTTGCTGAGCGAGTGAGCGAGTGCTGGAGGTGGACAGGGGCTCCTGCACCATGTTTTCAAGCCGTCTCACGGGCTTGGACTTCACCCTCCGTCGGGGGACTGCTAGGATCTCATCCATGATGTAGAGAAGGTCAAGTGCGTTTGGGGCTGACAGTGACCCAAGTTCTGAGTGAGACTTCCAGCGGCTGCACATGACCTGGTTAGCTCGGCTGGTCAGTCCCTCTCAAGATGTATACAACAAGGGTGTGTGTGACAGTAATTGAAACAGGCAAGTGCCCCTCAGGATGGAGCCCTTCCAGTAGAGCGGAGGCCGTGTCCGACCCGGCGGAGCCTGGGAACCACCTCCCGGCTGTGTGTCAGAGCCGTGCAGCTTCCTTGGGCCCCAGTGTCCCGGTCTGAACAATGGCAAGAGTAGGAAGAGTCTCACCCCGATCTCTTCTCCTTCTGCCTCTCGTTTTCGAGTTGGCATGAGAGTCACGGAGGCGACCGTAAGAACACAGCGGGCTCCCCCTTATTCGCGGTTTTGCTTCCTGAGCCGGCAGTTCCCCGAGGCCGGCGCGGTCTGGGGCCTGTCCCTCCTTCTGACACGTGGTCAGCAGGTCAGTAGTAGCCTGAGGCCATGTCACAAGATCTGCACCATTCACCTCCATCTCATCCCAGGGGTGTGGAATCTTCACGTCCTCATTAACTGAGGGGCGAGTACAGGGCAGACGGCACTTAGAGAGAGAGAGAGAGACGACATTCACATAACTTTTTCTACACTCTGTTGTTAGAAGTGTTCTACTTTTAGTGACTGTTGTTAGTTTCTCACTGCGCCTCACTTACCAATTACATTGTATACATGCATAGGAACAAAATAGAACATCTAGTGTGGTTACAGGCATCCGCTGGGGGCCCTGGAATGCATCCCTGGCAGATAAGCGGGGGAACCGACTGTCGTTCCCACTCACCGATTCCCTTAGTAGGAGGGGCTACAGCCCAAGGTGCATTGTGTTTGTACCCCACCTTCATGCAGGCTTAGATAAAACATGCCCTCGGTGATGCATGGTTAAGAGGAAAAGACTTAGAACATTCGTGTCAAGCATCCTATGGTAGATCATGTAAACTTCCTGCCCACCTGACACTTTATAGTCAACTCAGTATTTTGTTTGGTCCATGTTTTCTGACTTCTGCTGTGATCTAAAGTGTGTTCCCAGGGCACCTGGGGGTCTCAGTGGGTTGAGTGTCTAACTCTGGATTTCAGCTCAGGTCATGATCTCGCAGTTCATGAGTTCAAGCCCCGCATTAGGCTCTGTGCTGACAGTGCGGGGCCTGCTTGGGATTCTCTCTCTCGCTCTCGCTCCCTCTCCCCCGCCCTTCTCTGTCCCTCCTTCACTCATTCTCCCTCCCTACCTCCCTCTCTCTCTCTCCCTCTCAAAATAAATAAATAAACATTAAAAAAACAATTAGAAAAAATAAAAATAAAGTGTGTTCCTCAGGCCATGAAGTTCCTGCAGGAAGCACAGGGCTGAGGATTTACGTTTTGCAAAGAGATGAAGTCAAGCCCCATCGCACACTTGATTGAAGCTGTTTTCGGCTTAGACCTTGGGTGCCAGAAAACACCGAGAGGAGGGACCCAGAGGCAGAGAAGGGCATGGAAAACGTTAATCGAATGTGTGCTTCTGAATGCAGGTCGGGACCCCGAAACTCATGGGGCATCATGAATATCCCAAAACAGAGGCAGTTCAGGAATAGGAAGGGGCAAGTGATTGCTTCGCATCTTTTTTTAAAGACTTGTATTTTTAAAAAAAAAAGATTCCCTTTCTCTCCTGAAAACAGACCTTGTAACGTTTTTATTTCCCTTTCAGAGCCTCCATTAGGTTGGCATGCTGGCCCATAATGGGTTTGGGCCGCTGCTGTAGCCGCTGTGGGAGGTGGGTCGGGGTTTCCACCGTAGATGGACCGTCGCTCCGAAAGAGAGAGGGAGGCCTCCGCAGTGGCCGTGATAGAATGACACGGGTGCCTGGCTCAGAGGCTCCAAGCTCCAAGCCTCGAGGCCACGTTGTACACAACGATACCACCACCACTGACTACAGCCACCAGCAGGAATGCTTCCATGGCTCCCTCCACGTACCAGGCACGCTTCTACATTCCATATTAGCTCATTTAATCCTCACGGCAACCCCAAGAGTCGAATAGGATTCCCATTTTACAGATGAGAAGACTGAGGCACAGAGAAGTCAATACCTTGCCTAAAGTCAGACTGCTGGTGAGCCGTGGGGCCAGGTGTGAACCCTGGCAGCCTGGCTCCAACCACCAGCCCAAGTGCCAGACCTTCTGCCTGCGTCCCCAGGAGGAAGTGTGTTCTTACCTTGTGTCTTCTCAGATGCCATGTGCTTGGACAGATAATGGTCCCCATACCCTGTGGTTTCCCGTTTCCCCATAGCCTCCAAGCAGAGGAGATTTGGAGGCATGAGGAGCAGACAGACCCGTGGGGAGCTGGGGTTTGGGGGCCGGGCACATCCCCCTGGGAGGTGAGCTCAGCAGAGCCATCCACCGCCATTGTCTACCCTTTCCTGGAGGAAGTGGCGCTGGAGAGGGACCATGGCTGCCCCGTTGCACGGCTGTGAGCTTCGGAGTCCGTCCCCCACCCCCTCCGGCCTGACCCCAACCCCAGGCATGTCACCAGAGTCACTCTGTTCCTACTTTCTCACCAGTTAGGGAGACTGGAGTTTGCATGCACACGCACCGCCGGGACAGAAGGAGGCTCTGCGTTTCATTTTCCCCGTTCCAAAGTGACTGTAGGACCCCCCGCAGGCCCGGCCCCCAGTAGTCCAGGGCTGGTGCGTCTCCAGGCACGGTGGGTTGCAGGTACCCCGGATGATGCCCCGTGTGTCAGACTCCCAAAACCTGTTGACGAAAGCATTTTCTTTTTCTTTTTCTAGAACAGAACGCAACTAAAAGCCCTTTTCACTGTAACAGCAGAAGAGAAGATAAAGGTAAGAGAAAATTCTTGGGCTGGACAGCCACCTTACGCCCCGGCGTGTCTTCCTGCCGCTGGTGTGCTGGCCTCTGGCAGTCCTCAGAGCCAAGGGGCAGGGCGGCTGCTGGCCTTGGCGGTCTGCAGTCCGCCCCGTGTGGCTGTCGGCTGTCGGCTAGTGTCCCGGATGTCCCTTCCATCTGAGCAAGATGGTGTGTTCTCACCTTAGAGCCGCACTTCACACCCCTTCAGCACCTGCCAGAGACAGGCATTCTCAGCCACTCACATATGCTGAATTGCATGACCTTCGCGGCAACGCTAGGGAATAGATTCCGTGGGGAAACCGAGACATACCTAGGTCAAGTAATTTGCCCAAGGTCACCTGGCTAGTTGGGTCATGGTTCCCAAGACCCCTCTCAGGCTCAGGGGTTCACTAGGAAGGCACACAGGACCCCACGTACAGCCATGCTCCTGTCCGATTGATTCCCGAGAAGGATGCAAAGTAAGATCAGTGAAGGGCAGAGATGTGCGGGGCAAGGTCTGGAGGTCACCGGGCATCAGCTTCCAGAGGCCTCTCCCAGCAGAGTCCCATGGGATGCCTTTATTCTCTGGCAACAGGTAGACAACACCCGTCAAGTGTTGTCACCAGGAAAACCCATCAGAGATGGGCCCCAGGGTCCTTCTCAGAGGCTGGGCACGCGGGCACCCACCGTCTGGCATGAACCACCGTTCCAGACTCCCAGAAGGAGTGTGTTTGGTGTAAACCATGCGGCTTACACAGCAGCTTAGGCACCGTGAGCCTCTCTGCTTGGGAAGTTGTGGTTACTTCCCGAGATCCAGGTTCCTGATTACCAGCCACGGCCCCGCCTTGCACACGGCCTCGCAGAGAGTGAGTGTGCTTTTCTCTCAGGCGTTAGAACCAGGATTTGAACCTAGGCACTGTGGCTTTCGACCCTGGTGCTGGGCAGCGGGCCACACTGCCTCCTTGGGAGCTGAATCCCTGTCCAAAAGAGATGGAAACAAAATCCAAGTCTGGCTGGAGCCAAGGGGAGGGTGTCTGGGGGGCAGGGAGTCAGGAAAATGGGTACAGACAATCCTGGCTTGTCCGTGAGTCCCTGGAGGGCGGGGCCATGTCTGCCTCATCCCTGCGCCCCCCTCTGCGCCTTACATTCTGGGTGGCACCCAGTAGGTCAGCATCCCCTGACTGAGCTGATTGTCATCAATGCTGGTGATTGCCGCTCAGTGTCTAGTTGCTGCATGATGGTCATAAAAATCAGAGAATGTTCACTTCGTTGATATTTATAAACCCTTCCGCCACTCCCCAGGCCCCCGCATGTGGATGGAGGTGAGCTGCACCCAGGTCTTTGGGGCACCTGCAGCCTGCACATTGCCTTCAAGGGAAACAGGAGTGGATCCCCATCCTGGGGTGCAGATGCATGGGTGCAGTTAGGCAGTGGAACATTGGGTTGGATTTCAGCACTCCTGCCCCTGGTCGGGATGACCCTGCACTTGTGGACCACATTCAAGGACATAACCACCAAGGGGATCATGAGGCATACAGACATGACAGCCCTACAGTGTTGTGGGACATCAGGGTCCCGGGCCAGAGGCCTCGCTTTGGATCCCTGTCCGTCCACTGATTGTATGTGACTGTGGATCCATTACCTCCCTGAGCCGCCATATCCTTGCTCCGAAAGGAGAGTGACAATAATGCCCCCTCGATAGGGTGGTCGTCAAAGTAAATGGATTGAGGTGTGTAAAGCGCTCAGCACAGAGCCTGGTGTTTTTGAAAAAAAAATGTCATGTTTATTTTTGAGTAAGAGAGAGAGAGAGACAGAGAGACAGAGTGCAAGCAGGGAAAGGGCAGAGAGAAAGAGAATGAGACACAGAATCCGAAGCAGGCTCCAGGCTCTGAGCCATCAGCACAGAGCCTGATGCGGGGCTCAAACCCACAAGCCGTGAGATCATGACCTGAGCCGAAGTCGGAGGCTTAACCGACTGAGCCACCAGGTGCCCCATGCCTGGCGTTTTTTAAGTGCTCACTAAGCATCCTCTGGTGTGTTTGGTATTATTGTTCCATGCACATGCAGACACCACCCTTCTGCCGGTGTTCTGTGGTTTTTGCAAGTAGATGTCCTGTATCAGAGTCTAAAGCCCAAGGGGCCATCGGGTGCTGTAAGTGTGAGTCAATCCCAGTGCAAGATTCCAGGGCGTAGTGGAGGCTGGGGCCGCCTGGAGACTCAGGTCAGCCACCACCTGCTGTCCCTCTCCAAGGGACGCTTGCCCTCACCAAGACATTAAGTGAGAAAAGAAGATCAGACAGCACACACCTGCCGTGACTGCATGTGTGAGGTCGTGACCCCGACATCTAGGTCATACATACATACTGTGGACACTGACAGTAAAAAGTGCTGTGTGAGTAGCAGGCTTCTTGGAAGAGGTAAGAGTTCAGCAGAATGTAGTTAAGGGCAGGACGTAGTTAAAGGCGGAGGAACGGTGTTCTAAAATACGCCGCTGAAGATCTGACCTCGAGGCTGAGCCCGTTGTGCTGTTGGTGGGATGTGAACTGAGGTCGCCTGGCACCAGTGAGATACATGTATGGACGAGGCCGGGCTCTTGCCAGCTACAGAGTGTGTTCTGTCATGGCTGAGTCGGGCACCCGCGAGATGACGTCATTGCACCAGGAAAGTGTGAGCGTGAACAGGAGGGACAGGGCAGTGAGGATGGCATCATACAGCTACGCAGAGTACAGGCAGCAAGTCCACTGTGTAGGTTGGATTCTTCAGCCCTTGGAGGAAACCCTGTCGTTTCCTTTGTTTCCTCTTATATTCTTGGGGGTGAAATTGACAGATGTCAGCCAAGGAGCGCGAGGCCCCAGCAAACTGCGCCCCATTTCCTGTCCCAAGTCTTCTTGCCCTTTATGTCTGTTGCACAGAGAGTCTCTGGGAGGAAAATAGTCTCACTGTGTGGGGCGCCTGGGGGGCCTAGTCAGTTAAGCATCCAACTTCAGCTCAGGTCATGGTCTCATGGTCTGTGAGCCTGAGCCTTGTGTCAGCCTCTGTGCTGAGCTCAGAGTCTGGAGCCTGCTTTGGATTCTGTGTCTCCCCCTCTCTCTGTCCCTCTCCTCCTCATACTCTGTCTCTCTCTCTGTCTCTCAATGATAAACAAGCATTAAAAAATTAAATAGGGGCACCTGGGTGACTCAGTCGGTTGAGCATCCGACTTTGGCTCAGGTCATGATCTCATGATTCGTGGGTTCGAGCCCTGTTTCAGACTCTGTGCTGACTGCCAGCTCAGAGCATGGAACCTGTTTCGGATTCTGTATCTCCCTGTCTCTCCGACCCTCCCCTGCTCACACTGTCTCTCTCTCTCTCTCTCTCTCTCTCNTGGACATTGGACATTATATCTGTTTCGCCTGCAGATATAAATTTATGAGATGAGGTGAGAACATTGTGATAACGGAGAGTAATATAGGAGGATTCCCCTTAGCAGATACTTAAAAAGTCTAAAGCTATGTTAATGCTGTGGGCACCCCTGCAGCCAAAGCCAGACCAAGGGCATAGAATAGATTGTCTACGCAGGTGTACGTATAGTAAAAAGGTATTTCAAACCAATGGGAAAAGAGTGTATCAGTCATACATTTGTGGGTAACTGGCTGGATCTTGTAAAAGAAAATAAAGATGGATTCCCTCATCAGATGAGAATCTAGATAAAACAATTTGTAAAAAGTTGATATAGGTTAACGTTAGATGATAGGAAGAAAACGGTGTGGGGGGAACAAGGGATTTGATACACAAGCAGTTGAAAATTTTATGTTTAGAAACAGCATTTAGAAAGTGACGAATCTGGGAAAATACTTGTAACATTACATAAAAAGGGATTCGTGTCTTCGACATGCAAAGAGGTCTTATTAATCAGAATGAAAATGTGTCCGTAGACAGCTGTATGCGCTGTGAGAATTTCTCAAACGCCGGGACTTACGCTGTGTGCCCTCGTGCGTTTGTGGAGGGAGGAGGTAACTGTTGGGATCACATGGCTTGAGCTGCTCTCAGCATGGGAGGTGTGCCCTCACGCATCCCGCCCGCCTTCTCGGTTCACCTTGTTTGGATTATGGCCCCAGCCTCCTACCTGTCCAGTCCCGCTCTCCTCCAGCCCATCATCCTTCCTGTAGCGGTCTTTCTAAAACCCAAAACTGCTTGCTTTTCTGTTTCTGGGAGGACTCCGTGTTGCCTACTGGATTAAGCCCAGTGACATCAGGCTAATATTCAGGATCAGTCAGAAAAGTTGGCACTGGCCCCTGGTGCTGCTGGGGCCCCGTGTTTTCTACATTGCTCTGGTTTTGCATGTGCTCTTCTTTTCTTACCTGTGCTTGGACAATGTCTAAACATCCTGCAGGGTCCTGTCCGACTTCTGGATGTCTGTGATTCCTGAACCTCCCCCGGGCGTGCTGGTAGCACCCTCAGCTGGAAATTCCGCAACACTGGGACATCTGATAAACCTTCTTTCTGTGACATTGAGCTAATTCCCTTGGTTGGCATTTAATACATTTTTGTGACATCGGAACAGAATTTTTGCCCTGGAAGAGACTTTAACTATTCTCTAGTGTCACTTTCTCATTTGAGAGTTAAAATATAGATATATATCCCTGTCTGGAGAGGTTCTGGGAACTGGCCAGGGTCCTGAAGCCTGATGACAACGTTGAAAAGTCCCATTGCACAGTTTGTTCCCAAATCTACTTATTCACCAGACTGGTACCTTAGCAGAGCTCTGTTGGTAAGTGCGATTGCCTCTACCTGTGATTGCCTCTAAGCTCTCACTCTTGTCGCCTGGGACGCCCAGAGACTGTCTGCTCTTGGAGCTGCCCCGCGAGGGTTGTGGGAGAAAGGTCTGCAAGGAACTAACTCCTCCTGCTTCTTGGATCTTTAGCTCAAAGTGAAGTAGTTCAGTAAATTGCTCCTAAGATCAGTTTCAGAGCAATCATTCTGTATGTTTTTCTCTTCAAACTTTTTTCTGTCTTTTGAGGGGTAGGTGGGTGGGATTTAACGTACGTCTGTTGTGGACATTTAAAGCAAATGCCCCCTCTGTATCACACACACACACACACACACACACACACACCTGGAAAAATAAAGTAACATTAGCACATAATCCCACCAGCAGAGGACCATTGCTAACATGTTACCTTCTTGCCTCTATGAGTCTATGAATTTATTTACTACATAATTGAAGTCAGAACGTATAAACGGTTCCTCTTCATCCTTTGTGACTTACTGTTGGATTAGAAGCATTGAAAGCATTCCTTTTGAAAGGATTTTTTTTCTGCCCATCATTGCTCTTCTTAAATGCACTGAAAGAACTCATCAGAGGAATCTGCTCTTAGCTAATATGTGATTAAAGGGATGGCAGGAGCACATGATTCTTTGTCAGAGACAAGAGAAAAAGTCAGGGCCTGGGGACGAGAAGGCTGGGATCACTGAGCCTCTTCTCTTTCTTTATCCTTCGTTAATGAAGTTTATGGTAAATAGGCTCTTTGAAATCTATACTTAAAGTGATGATCAGTGGAATTTGGCTGCAAGATTTTTAGAGGAAATCTCAACAGTGTGATTAACTTGGGGCTGATTTCTGGCGTTCTCAAGGCATACATTTCTGTGCCTGTCACTGTGGCGGCTGGTCCCACCAGCCCCCAGCCTCCCAAGCCACACTTCCAAGGACATTTTGGGCCCCCACCTCTAGCATCCCACACATCCGGTCCAGCACTCAGTCACCATAGCCTATGGACTCTGTCTCCTCAATATTCCCCTAATTTCTGCCCTTCCCTCCAGCCTGGCAGCAGTAATAGTAATAGCAGCTCAGATTTGCTGACTGATCTCTCTGTGTTCTCCCTCATCAGTAGGTCCTATTTTGTGTGGGCGTAAAGAACACATCCACTAAACTTACCATTATGGACATTCAGTGCATTCACAGCGTTGAGCCACCATCACTGCTGTCTGGGTTCGGAACATTTTCATCTCCCCAGAGAGAGACTTTCTTCCCATTGAACAGTTGCTCTCCATTATCCCCTCCCCCTGCTCAGCCCCTGGCAACCATTAATCTGCCATCTGCCTCTGCAGGTTTGCCTGTTCTGGCCAGTTCATATAATTGAATGTAGCCTTTTGTTCAGGCTTCTTTCCCTTAGCCTAATATCTTCAAGGTCTATCCGTGTCGTAGCATGTGTTGGTACTTCATTCCTTTTTATGGCTGAATCCTATTCCATTGTATGAGGGGGTGGACCCCATTCTGTTTATCTCTTCATCAGCTGCTGGGCATCTGGGCTTTCCCCATCTTCTGGCTATTATGAATAGTGCTGCTGTGAATATGCAGGTATGGATTTTTGTTTGAGCACCTGTTTTCAATTCTTTGGGGGTACATACCCACTCAGGAATGGACTTGCTTGGTTGTATGGTAATTCTGTGTTTAGCCTGTCTAAGAACCATAGGGACTACTTATTTTTATTTTATTTTAGAGAGTGTCCAAGCAGGGGAAAAGAGACAGAGGGGAAGAGAGAGAGGAGAGAGAGAGAGAGAGAGAGAGAGAGAGAGAGAGAATCCCAAGTAGGCTCCATGCTGTGGATGATGTGGGGCTTGATCCCATGATCCTGGGGAAGAGCTGAGACCTGAGCTCCCAACTAGGGCCAAACTCCATGGTCTTTATCGGCATATTCTACTGACTTCTGCAGCCTTGTTTGATGTCCTCATCACTTTTCCATTGGCTGTCATGTCCCGTTTATCCTCCTCCAGGCTGATGCCACGAAGTAGCCAGATTTATCTTTAATACGGATCTGATCATGTTATTTCCTGGCTTAAAACCCTGTAGTCACCCCCTTACCCCAAGCCATTAGGATGATGCTGCGAGTCACTAACCTGCTTTTGAAGGCCTTTTGCATCTCTTCCAGCTGGAGGTCCTGCTCGTGCTGTTCTCTCTGCCCAGCCGCCCTCCTCCTGGCTCTTTCTCTGTCCATGGGTCACCTCGTGTAAAGCCCCCTTTGTCCTTTGAGCTAAGATCGGGTTGCCCCCCTCCCCACCCCACTCCTCCAGGCTTCTCCAGCCTCACCGCAGTCACACTATGTCACCCTCGCCTGGTTGCCTGTCTGTTTTTTTTCTGCGGGATCATGAGCTCCCTAGAGCAGGGCCTGGATCCGTTTCCCCCTTGTCCTTTGAGCACCCATCACTGGGCTCATTGAATTAACTAGGTGTCAGGAAAGTTTACTCCCACATCCAAACACTGAGTCAACCCTGGTAGCCCACTGTGATGTATTCACTTAAATAGAGTTTCAGGCAACCACAGTTGGAGCAAAGCTTGGTTTCTGCACATATGAGATGGACATAAGAATTCTGAGTTTAGGGGCGCCTGGGTGGCTCAGTCGGTTGAGTGTCCGACTTCGGCTCAGGTCATGATCTCATGGTTTGTGGGTTTGAGCCCCGCATCAGGCTCTGTGCTGATGGCTATCTCAGAGCCTGGAGCCTGTTTCACATTCTGTATCTCCCTCTCTCTCTGACACTCCCCTGCTCATGCTGTCTCTCCCTCTCTCTCTCTCAGAAATAAATAAAACATTAAAAGAAAAAAAGAATTCTGAGTTTAAAGTATTGTTTCAAAGACTAAAAAAGGAGTAAAGCCTCTCCTCTGGCTAAAGTTCAATAAAGACACTGATGGTTAAGGAGTAGTTTTGAAGAAGGGGTTGCAAAGGCTTTTGCCCAGACACCGGGAGATTTTTAAAACCCTGCCCTGCCACTCAGTCCAGAAGAGTGAGCTGCATACTCAGAGAGGGAATCACAATGTTCACAGTGGCCCAAGACCTTGACGAGCCAACGCAGGGCTCCTGGTAAAAGGCCAGGCTGGAGCCTGAGCCCCAGAGAGGCAGCTGTGGTGAAAGCTGCTCGCCCAGACGGCTGGCTGTGAAGCCCAGGTTCACTACTGACTGACTCTGTGATCTTGGGCCATTTATTTCACTGATTAGCACTATTGAATTCTAATTTGTAAAATCCAGACTGAAACAGTGCCCACTCTGTGGTATTATTGCAAAATGTTAATGGATTAATGCATGTAAAGCACTTGGGATCATCTCTGGTGTTAGTGTCTGCTGAATACATGTTAACTATGATGATGGTGTTGCTGATGGTGAGGATGATAATGATGTTGATGGTGATGACGCTGATGAAGATGTTGATGCTGATGGTGTCGATGGTGGTGATAGTGATGCTGGTAGTGGTGAAGGTAATGGTGCTGCTGCTGCTGACGGTGATAATGATCCAGTGATGGCGATGATGGTGGTGTTGATGCTGATGTTGAGGACGATGTTGATGGTGATGATTGTGATGCTGATGCTGATGGTGATAGTGATGGTGACGATGATGATATTATGGTGATGCTGATGGTGACGATGACAGTGATGGTGATGATGGTGATGACCATGGTGATGATCATGGTGATAGTGATGATGGTAATGATTATGCTGGGCCTCCTTCCCATGAAGCTACATCTTGAGATCTTACTCTTCTTTAGCCATTCATATGGAGAAGGAATGTTGAAGAGCAGAGGCAGAGGCATTTTGGGCAGGTCAGGGGAGCAGGACCTAGCTTAATATAGCAACGCATGTGAGCGAAGGTTGAAAGAAGAAAGTGAGAATTGTGAGTGGGCCTGCCCCAAGCAGGCAGTCTCTCCCTGGGTGTGCTTACCACTTGGCATCAGAATGTAGGGATTCCCAAGAGAGAAGGGAGAAAGATGGTGGGACCTGTAGAATTTGTCCTACCTTTGCCCTCTTCCTAGATACAGGCATTCATTCCCGCATTCATTCATTCATCACATTGGTGTTGCTAAGTTAAGCTGGATCCTGCTTAACTGCATGATCTGCCACACTACTCCTACCCTTCACATTCTCTTGGCCGTGTCATGGGCCAAAGGAGGGAAGGTAAGACCTCAGGTAGAGATTCAGAGAAGGTGGAGGTGGGAAGAGGAAGGTGGTTTGACTCCGTTGGCCAGTTCTACTTCATGAAGTAAGAAAGAAAGAGACAGAGGGAGACAGAGAGATCTCTCCCTGCCTTTTACAGTACAATGACCCTGCCTGCATGTAATTCTAGTCTAGTCTTTGTTTCTGCTTCTCATCAATCAGGCAAGTAACTTCTACCATGGTATGGGAGGTTAGGACTCCATATGTGGTTAGAAAACCACACAGCCCCCTGGACAAAAGCAGTGTGATCTAATGCAGGGAGGAAATGGACTTTTGGAGTCCGGCATGGCTGGCTCTGGTTTATTAGCTATGCAGTTTTTGTTTTGTTTTGTTTTTTAACTTACATCCAAGTTAGTTAGCATATACTGCAACAGTGATTTCAGGAGTAGATTCCTTAATATCCCTCACCCGTTTAGCCCATCCCCCCCTCCCACAACCCCTCCAGTGACCCTCTCTTTGTTCTCCATATTTAAGAGTCTCTTGTGTTTTGTCGCCTTCCCTGTTTTTATATTATTTTTGTTTCCCTTCCCTTATATTCATCTGTTTTGTATCTTAAAGTCCTCATAGGAGTGAAGTCATATGATATTTGTCTTTCTCTGACTGACTAATTTCGCTTAGCATAATACCCTCCGTTTCCATCCACATAGTTGCAAATGTCAAGATTTCATTCTTTTTGATTGAGTGTTGATGCATTGGGTATTGGAGTATTCTTTATTCATTCCTCCATCGATGGCATTTGGGCTCTTTCCATACTTTGGTTATCGTTGATAGTGCTGCTATAAACATTGGTGTGCGTGTGCCCCTTTGAAATAGTAGCTATGAACTTCTATTAATTACTTAATCACTTTCCATCTCTATTTGCCCGTCAGTGGAATGGGGATAATACATCCACTACAGGATTGCTGAAGATTGAACGATAGAAAGCATATATCACTCCTTACTAGTTTCCTGGGGCTGCCGTAACAAAGTATCACAAACTGGGGAGCTTGGGCACAACAGAATCTGATTCTGTCACAGTTCTGGAGGCTAGAAGTCTGGAGTTAAGGCGTTGACAGAGCCGTGCTCCCTTTGATGGCCCTACAGAAGAATCCTTGCCTCTTCTTAGCTTCTGGTGCATCCTGGACATCCTTCCTTGGTTGTTGCCACATCACCCCAGTCTCTGCCTCCATGGGCACGTGGCCCTCTCTGTGTGAGTCTGTTTTTACACCTCTCTATCCCTACAAGGGCACATCCATTAGATTGAAGACCCACCCTAATCCAACATGAACTCCTCTTAACTTGCTTATTGTTTGCAAAGATCTTTCCCAGCTCGGTCACATTTATAGCTACTGGGGGTTAAGACCTAAGCATATCTTTTTGGAAGTCACAGTTAACCCATTCCATGGACCCAGCCTAGGGACCCTCTCGCTGGCTGTGACCAGATGTCATCAATTCCCTGTATCTCCTCATTCTTCTTCCTAAAGCTGAAAAAAAAAAAACAAAACATTTGCCTTCTGTGAAAGAGGAACCTTGAAAATAGATTGCCCTTTGTTCTCTTTAGACACCGATTTTTTGTTTTCTTTCTATCAGTATTTTAATGTAACCTCTGTGCAGTGCTATTCGTATTGATGCAGTTTATTGGTTTGTTTTTTTTTTCTTATCCAGTAGGTATACATATCAGGGCCCAGAGGGCTGTTTCCAGCACAGTTGGAGAGCTTGCGTGTCATTTTGGTGCTAATCAAAATGTAATGTTTAGAATCAGGTGGATATTCAATTTTGGAAACAGAACTGATTCCCTGGGCATCTCCGATGCCAGCATCTTTGGGCAGAGGCTGATAGATCAACAGCAAGCCACGTGTGGCATTGCTTTTGATGAGTCAGGTTCTAGTACGCGTCTGGACACGAAGCTCCTGTTTCTGACCTAACTTGGCTTTGACTGTCTTGAAGGTCAGGTGGGCTTTTTTTGGTCTGTCAGAAAAATTTCACCTGGACTACAGGCTGCATTGGGACACAGGGCCGAAGACTGGCTTTGTTGTCTTTGAGCACCTAAGCAACGCATTTCATGTTCTCAGTAATCTGCCATTTTTAATGAGCCTTGTCCCATACCTGGCTTCCCCAGAGGCAGAAGCTAAGGCAGAGTCTGGGATATAATATGTTTACCAATGTGCAGAGAAGAGTTAATAATACATCTGGCCTGACACTGCTCTCCTTGGAAAGGCCTGCTTGCAGGATTAGTCTTCGGCCAGTGCCTGGGAACTTGGATTTTAGGACCGTCACCACCATTCTCCAGACTGATAAGAGCGGCTCACTGTGCTGAAGCTGTCTTTATAGACCATGTGTTTTATGCTTCATGCCTGCTTTCATTCTGGAAGTCTGGAACTTTGGCACATGCCAGGCAGAGGGCGCCTACGTGACCAGTCCTGAATCAAAGCCTTGGGCATGGAGTCCCTGATGAGCCTTGCTGGTGGTGGTACAGTCGCTGCTGGAGGAACCGAAGAAGCTCCATGTGATTCCACTGGGAGAGGACTCTGGAAGCTTCCTTCTGCTTTCCTCCACATTTTGCCCCATGTGCCTTTTCCCATTGCTGATTTTGCTTTGTATCTATCTTCTCCTTGTGATAAATCATGGCTGTGAGGATGACAACATGCTGAGTCTCATGAGTCCTCTTAGTGAATCATCCAACTTGGGATGGTTGTGGGGTCCTGCCCCCCAAGATGATCAGTGATCACCTGTGAAGGGGAAGCAGGCTTGGGCAGAAGAGGACTGGGCAAGTTGTGATCTGGGCTGATAAAGCCTCACTTGGCAGTGAATTCTGGAGCAAGTGTTGCCTGTGTGAGGGACCCTCATCAGGACAGAGTGGCTGCCACTGTGCTCCTGTCATGCTCTGTCACCAGATCCAGGCTGTCTCCAGGAAAGGCAGGACCTCGGGCGAGGTGACTCCCTGCAGCTGATCTAGACCATGAAGCCACAGGCTCCCCACTGACCACACTGCCCAGAGCTGGGTACCAAGTTTTTCCTTGAAGGGTGACCTGAATGATGCATCTCCTTGTTTACCAAAGTACCTTTAAAAATATTTATGATTCCTTTTTTGTCTTCTGGTTATGCAAGTAACGCATGCTTCTTGTAGAGATCTTAGAAAACACAGACACATTGAGAAAAAACTTATCAAGCAATCGCACTCAACAAAGTTCTGGAAGGTATTCTTCACAGGTTATATAGATACATGTGTGCACATATATTATTTTTGTTTTAAAGAAATTGGGATTTTACTGTGTACACAGCTTTGTATCTATTTTAGAAATGTTACATTAGGATATAAGCATTTAAACATTTTTTAATGTTTATTTTTGAGAGAGAGAGAGAGACAGAGTGTGAGCAGGGGAGGGGCAGAGAGAGAGGGAGACACAGAATCCGAAGCAGGCTCCAGGCTCCGAGCTGTCAGCACAGTGCCTGACGTGGGGCTCAAACTCACAAACCATGAGATCATAACCTGAGCCAAAGTCAGACGCTTAACCGATCTAGCCACCCAGGCGCCCCAAAGCATTTTTAAATATTATTAAAAATTCCATGCCCAAAAATCAGTTACATTTCTACACCCTAACAATGAAGAATCCCAAAAGGAAATTAAGAAAACAACCTCAGTTATTATAGCGTCAAAGAGAGTAAAATGCTTAGGAATAAGCTAAATCAAGAGGTGAAAGATCTGTGCACTGAAAAACCACAAAATACTGCTTTGGGAAAATATAGAAGATGGATGAATGGAAAGTCATCTTGCACACATGGACCAGAAGACTCCGTGTTGCTGTGATCTGTAGATTCAGTGCAATATTTGTCAAAAATCTCAATGCCTTCTTTTATAGAAATAGAAAAACCTATTCTAAAATTCATATGATATCTCAAAGGAACATGAGTAGCCAAAACAGTCTTGAAGAACAAAGCTGGAGGTCTCACACTTCGTGATTTCCAGACCTACTATAAAACTACAATAGTCACAACTGTGCAGCACTGGCCTGAAGGCAGACATATCCACCAAGGGAATAGAATCAAGAGCCCAAGAAACACCCTTGCGTGGGCAATCAAAGGGTCTTTGATAAGAGTGGAAGGGTGAATGGGAGGAAATTTCAACATTCACTGTTTCATTTCAGCAACATTTCAACAAATGGTGTTGGGGAAACTGGATATACCCATGCAAAAGGATGCAGTTGGACCCTTGCCTTCCAGTATATACAAAAATTAACTCAAAGTGGATCAAAGACTTACAAGTAAGACCTGAAATTATAAAACTCTTGGAAGAAAACATAACATCAGATTTGGCAATGATTTTTTTGTATCTGACAGCAAACGCACAGGCAACAAAGGGAAAAAAACAGGTGATTTGGGTTATATCAAAATTAAAATCTTACGTGCATCAAAGGACATAATCAATAGAATGTAAAGGCAACCCATGGAATGGGAGAAAATAACATTTATACCATATAAAGAACTCATGTCTTAGTTGGTTTGGGCTGTTATAACATATTGCTATACATTGGGTGGCGTAAACAAGAGACATTTATTTCCTCAGGCCTTTAGTCTGGGAAGTGTGAGGTCAAAGTGCTGGCAGATACGGTGTCTGGTGAGAGTACACTTACTGGTTTGTAGATATCCATCTTCTCATTGTATCTTTACGTGGCAGAGAACAGAAGGAGCTCTGGCCTTTTCATCCCCTTAGAAAGGGACTAATCCTATTCATGAGGTCTCCACTCTCATAACCACCTCCTAGTACTTTCACATTGAGGGCTACGATTTCAACATTTGGATTTGGGGTGACACAGATATTCAGTCCATAATGTCCTACAACTCAATGATAATGAGAAAAGAAAAAACACCAAACAACATGTTTGAAAAATGGGCAAAGGACTTGAACAGACATTTCTCCAAAGAAGATATACAGATGTCTAGGACATACATGAAAACACACTGGTCATTAGAGAAATGCAAATCAAAACCGTGATGATTCCACCTCATACGTATCAGGATGGCTACTATCAAAAAAAAAAAAAAAAAAGAGGAGGAGGAGGTAGAAGAAAAAACAATTTGGCTGTTCTCCCAGGAATTAAAGATAGAATTATTATATAATCTTGGAATTCCACTTCTAGACATATTCTCCAAAGAACTGGAAGCACAGTCTCAAAGAGATATTTGCACACACGTTTATAGCAGCATTATTCACAATAGCCAAAAGATGTGTGTCCCATGTGTCCCCTGATGAGTGAATGGATAAACAAAATATGATATATACATACAATGGACTTTTATTCAGCCTTAAAAAGGAAGGAAATTCTGTGTCTTAAATTCTACATATGAGTGAAATCATATATTTCTCTGACTGGCTTATTTCACTTAGCATAATACACTATACTCAATCCGTGTTGTTGCAAATGGGAAGATTTCATTCTTTCTGATCACTGAGTAATATTCCATTACACACAAACACACACACACCGTATCTTCCTTATTCATTCATCAGTCAGTGGACATTTGGGCGCTCTCTATAGGTTGGCTACTGTTGATAGCACTGTTACCTATATTGAGGAGCATGTGCCTCTTTGAATCAGCATTTTTGTATTCCTTGGATAAATACCTAGTGTGCAATTCCTGGGTCATAGGGTAGTTCTATATTTTTACTTTTTGAGGAATCTCCGTACTGTTTTCCGGAGTGGCTGCACCAGTTTGCATTCCCATCAGCAGTGCAAAAGCGTTCCCCTTTATAAGCATACTTGCCAATACCTGTTGTTTCCTGAGTTGTTAATTTTAGCTGTCCTGACAGGTGTGAAGTGGAAAATGGAAGGAAAGATAAGATAAAAACAGAGAGGGAGGCAAACCATAAGAGACTTAAATACACAGAACAAACTGAAGGTTGCTGGAGGGGAAGTGGGTGGGCGGATGGATTACATGGGTGATGGGTATTAAGGAGGGCACTTTCGGGGATGAGCAGTGGGTGTAACATGTAAGTGATGAATCACTAAATTCTAGTCCTGAAACCAATACTACTCTATATGTTAACTAATTTGAATTTGAATTTTAAAAAAGAAGGAAATTCTGAGACACACTACCACATGGATGAACCATAAAGACCTAATGCTAAATGAAGTAAGCCAGTCATAAACCACAAATACTGTACGATTCCTTAATGGAATCAAATTCATAGAGACAAAAGAATGGTGGGTGCCAGAGGCTGGAGGATGGAATGGGGGTGGCTTAATGGGGACAGAGTTTCAGTTTTATAAGATGAAAAAGTGCTGGCGATGGATGGTGGTAATGATATCGGAACAATGTGATTGTATTTGATATGGCAGGCCTGTACACTTAAAAATGAAAAAAATGTTTATTCATTATTTGAGAGAGTGAGAGACAAAGTGCAAGTATGGGAGGAAAGAGAGAGAGGGAGACAGGATCTCAAGCAGGCTCCAGGCTCTGAGCTGTGAGCGCAGAGCCTGGCACAGGGCTCCAACTTAAATGCAAGATAATGACCTGAACCAAAGTTGGATGCTTAACCGACCAAGCCACCTAGGCTCCCCAAGATGGTAAATTTTGTGTTACGTTTATTTTACTACAATTAAAAATATTATTCAAAAAAATTTTAATGGTTAAATATTCAGAATTCCAAGGGAAAGGGGAAAATTTTTTAATTCATAGAAAGCCAGAAACAGATCCTTCAAAGAACTCATCAGACACATTTACGTCAGAAGACAGTGGGAGGGTACCTCCATTGTTCTGAAGAAAAATTATTTTGAACCTTGGATTATAGATTCAGCCAAATAATCAAATGAGGGCAAAGTAACAACATTTAAAATATTTTCTAAAAAATATTTCATAAAAATCTTCAAAATATTTCATAAAAAATGTTTTCTAAATAGATTTACTTGAGAACAAATAAATACTGAAAATACTTATCACACTGAACAAAAAATACATCCAGGAAAAAGAAAGAAATGGGATCTAAGAAACATAGTTTTGCTTTAATCAATAATGTGTGACAATACAGAAAGCTGTAAATAGAAGGCTCCAGATGACAACAGCAAGCCTGGAAAGTAAACCCATTCTGATTAGGTCAGAATGGCAAAGCTTTCGGGGCATGATGGCTTTAAGAAAAAAAAAATCCACTACCTGCAACAGATAATATCATTAAGGAAATGGTATATATAATAGGAAGAAAAAAGAAAGGCAGTGAGAAACTCTAGGGAAAACAAAAAGTTACAGAAAAAGGAGTGCTAGTCCAACGTTAGTTAGCAAACTAAAGGTATGGCATGATTTTGAATAACTGATAAAATGTAACAAAAGGGATTGGATTAGAAATACATTGCTTTGGGGTACCTGGGTGGCTCAGTTGGTTGAGCATCTGACTTTGGCTCAGGCCATGATCCCACGGTTCATGAGTTCGAGCCCTGTATCAGGCCCTCTGCTGACAACTCAGAGCCTGGAGTCTGCTTCAGATTCTGTGTCTCCTTCTCTCTGCCCCTCCCTTGCTCGCGCTTTGTCTCTTTCTCTCAAAAATTAATAAACATTAAAAAAATTTTAAAAATATATTGCATTGAGGGGCAGATATTTAGTAACATCGGATTGTATTTTTTTACTTTTTCTTCAGTGAATAGCATTTGTGTAATCATAATAATAGTGTCCTAAAAATTTTTTAGTTTCAGTTTTTATACTTCTAAACCACAAAGAATTGTGATTGTAGAACAAAATATATGTTTTAAACCTTATAAACTGTGGAAGCAAGAAGTAGGCCAGGAAAGGTGGGAGGCAAGTGCGGGACATTAATTTCATTATCTTTTGTAATAAGAAGACAGGAAATAGTCTTTAAATCAAACATAAAAATTGAAATTTAATTTTTTAACTTCAGTTTACAAAGATAGTTAATTGAAAAACTAAAAATAATCATTAAAATTAGAAGGAAAAGTAGAGAGGGATATATAGGTCACAAACCCTACAAATTTGTGAGGTTAAAATTCATGAGCTAAATTAACGTCTGTCAGAGCGGAAATAATATGTTAATAATTATTACATATAATATGGTACATATGTGATACATGTGTAACATATATATTACATGTAATATGTTACATACATATCTATACCATGTTAATAATAATTCAGTTAATATGTAATGCTGATAAATCAAGAAATAAAGATATATGCATAAATTTTAGAGTATTTAATTTTAAGTAACCATCTGGTAAACTAAACCATAAAAACTAAAAACAGGGTTTGTTTAATATATTTGCCTCTGGGGGCACCTGGGTGGCTCAGTCAGCTAAGTGATGAACTTTGGATCAGGTCATGATCTTGTGGTTCATGAGTTCAAACCCCACACTGGTCCCCAAGCTTTTGGTACTGCAGCCTGCTTGGGATTCTGTCTCTGCCCCTTCCCTGCTTGCACACACTCACTCCCTCTGTCTCAAAAAAAAAAAGTTTGCCTCTGGGAAGCTGGGGTAGAGTGGATACGGGAAGGTAACAGGAAATTTGTTTATCTTTTTATATCCTTGACTTTTGTTAAGAACTCTTTTCTGTAGGATACCTACATTACTGTGCTTTTTTTAAAAGTAATAAAATGGCGGGCGCCTGGGTGGCTTCATCGGTTAAGTGTCTGACTTTCGCTTAGGTCATGATCTCGCGGTTCATGGGTTCGAGCCCCGCGTCGGGCTCTGTGCTGACTGCCAGCTCAGAGCCTGGAGCCTGTTTCAGTCTGTGACTCCCTCTCTCTCTGACCCTCCCCTGCTCACGCTGTCTCTCTCTCTCCTAGAAATAAAACACTAAAAAAAAATTAAAAAATAAATAAATGAAAGTAATAAAATGGCTACACAATTGCTAATTATGTGAACTGAATAATATATAGAGACTTAAAATATTTAACTACTTTTTGTATTTTGCGATGTTTAGGATACATTAGCATACTTTATAGGATGCTCTGCAAAACAGCTTTCTTTATAACTAAATGTGTGTGTATATTTCTGGACCAGATCAACCTTGTATATAAACTTGTATACACATTTTTGAATGCTTCCCTGAGGATAGAATCTTCGGTATTAAACTGCTGAGTTAAAGAGCCAGCTGTTTTAAAGCCTTCTTGTTATGGAGAAACACATTTTGTCCTTCTTATTTCTGAGTACAGACATTTTGTTGAAAATACTCTAAGGGATGAAATTGTTATCAGAATGGGAGGTTCTTGGTCCAGGTCTGTTTTTGACATCACCTTTGTTTTCTAAGTTTTATTTATTTATTTTTTTTATTTTGTGAGAGAGAGCGAATGAAGGGCAGAGAGCGAGAGCGGGGAGTGGTGGGGGAGGAATCCAAAGTAGGTTCTGTGCTGTCAGTGCAGAGCCCAACATGGGGCTCGAACCAACGAACCATGAGCTCATGACCTGAGCTGAAACCAAGAGTCAGAGGTTTAACTGACGGAGCCACCCAGGTGCCCTTTGAGGTCACCTTCTGATAAAATGACTGATTAATGGCCACCATATAGCTTCTCCATTACGGTACCGAAAGGAGTTGCCTTTGTCTACACAGCCCACGAAGGAAGAGACTCGGGGGCAAGAATCACTTGTGTTTAGTGAGCAAGTGTTAAAGCCAGATACTCTTAACAACTTTTTCCAACTTTGTTTATGTTCTTGTTTACTCCTCAGTACGACCCTTTGAGGGCCACTGTCTCCAATTTATACAAAGGGAGGAGGAGAGGTAAAGAGAGATGAACTGATCTGATCAGTTCTACGCAGCTCGTAAGGCAGAGATGATGCCACAGCCTGGTATTCTGAGTCCAGAGCCCAAGCTTCACCCACTCTGCTGCTTACAGGCTCCCCTTATTTGGGTCAGGCCCATTCAGTGCCCACACAGAGAGTACACCCCACAAACGGAGGAGGAACCCCAGCTTACAGCCCAGCACACAGCAAATGCTGGACGAGTAATTGGCGATCAAATAGATGGGCCAAGCTTTGCACTAATCTCTACATTACTGTTGTCTTTGATCTCCATGCAGTGAGGTATTGTTATCCCTATTTTACAGATGAGAAAAGTGAGGTTGCCAGAGGTCAAGTCACTCATGCATAGCATCACAGTTCTTGTGACTGAGCTGGCATGTCCATCCAGACCTGGAGGATTAGAAATCCAGAGCTCTTTATTTTGTTCAGAGTGCCTCTGAGAGAATCCAAGGAGCTAATTCTTGTGAAACCCTTAGCCTACGGGTTTCCAAAGTGTATTCCACGAACAAAGCACAGCAGTAGCTCCTTTGGGAACTTGCTGGAAATGCCACGTGTGAGGCCCTGTCCCCGGGTCTGGTGAATCAGAAACTGGGGGCGGGATGCAGGTCTGACGCATGCTCAAGTGTGACAGTCAGCCCAGGGTCTGAGCCCTTCCAGGTTCTCGCAAGATGCCAGCCCATGGTGTTGTCGGATCCTAAGGAAGAGGTGGATGGAGGGGCTGGAGGCGAGTGTCTAGAATATACCAGCTCCTCACGGTTGATTGATACCAGCCACTCCTGGCATCCTTCACAAATGCACATTTGTCCCGGGCTCTCGCTGGCTGGAGCCCAGAGGACGCCACCCAGGAGAGAGAGAGGGCTGGGCACATTAGCCCACGGGAGCTCTGAGGGCCACCTGTCAGGTTGTTGAATCGCCTGGCAGCCGGCCACCTCCCACCATGCGATGCTTCTCTGCCCCGTGCCTCCCCTGGCGCGGTCCTGATGTCCGGAGTGGGCTGCAGGCTGCCCCTCTAAGGGGGTGTGTTCCCAGCGAGGGGGAGGGAAAGGTGCTATGGGTTCTTCCCCGGGCCTCTGCGAAATTCTGCCTGACTCAAAACAGTTCACGGATCCCCAGTGCCGTCTATGGGTTGTTATGTGAGGATTCGGGAATTTAATGTTCTTGAGGTCTGTGAGGTGCCAGGCTCGGGGCAGATGGCCCTACTACGTGCAAGCCGCCATGCTCAGCCCCTTGAAGTGCTTGTCCCACTCAGTACTTAACAGATACGCCGTGTGGAAGCCACGCTCTAAGGAAACAGGCTCAGAGAGGTCCAGCAATGGTCTCAGGCAGCCCAGCCAGTGAGGACAGAGCTGGGTCCAAACCCAGCTGGTCTCACCGACTCCGGGCTTATTCTGCTGTAACTCTTAGTTACGACCTGACGGGAGGACGTGTAGCGTGACCACAGACAAGTCCCTGTCTCTTCTCATCCCCTAGGTTGCTCCCAACCATGGCCTTCACGCAGCAGGATTCTTCATAGCCTCCATCGCCTCCTTCGTGCTGACCTGGGCCACGCTTTTCTTCCTGGCTCGATACCAGTGTGTGAAGGGAAGCCTGCTCGCCAGGCACCAGGTGAGTCCCCACGTGCATCTGTTATTGGAGGGTAGTCCGGTTGGCGTAGACGCCAGGTTGAAGTCTTTCCTCCAGTTCGATGGGTGTCCGAATCCCCAGGGAAAGGACAGAGAAGTGCTCATGTCCAGGCTCACCTGCAGAGGCCGTGACTGGACTGTCCCAGGATGCGCCCCCGTCCTTGGTCATTTTTTTTTTTAAATGTTTTTTATTTATTTCTAGGAGAGAGAGAGAGACAGCATGAGCAGGGGAGGGTCAGAGAGAGAGGGAGTCACAGACTGAAACAGGCTCCAGGCTCTGAGCTGGCAGTCAGCACAGAGCCCGACGCGGGGCTCGAACCCACGAACCGCGAGATCATGACCTAAGCGAAAGTCGGACGCTTAACCGACTAAGCCACCCAGGCGCCCCATCCTTGGTCATTTTTAAAGCTCCCTGGATGATTCCAGCAAGTGCCGGGGGCCCAGAGCCCCTGCAGTCTGACTGAATAACCGAGCACCCAGCCATGCGGACAGTGCTGTGTTCACACCACACTAATTCAGGGCCAAGTCCACACTCCCTGCGGAGAAGTCTTTGGGGACTCACTCCATCCTCTGATCCTTCGGCTCAGCTATGGAGGCCCTTGTGGTCGGCTTCTGCCCACCTTGGCTGCCACTTTCCACATCACCCCTCAGCCCCACCCCACCCAGTGACTCTGCATTCCCCGAGAGCGTGAGCTCACCACACCCACCCTCCCATTTCTACCCCCTCTGCCCTTCGGTGAGCATAGGCTGGGACCCCCCTCTCCAGTCCCCGCACTGGCATTTGTAGACCCCACCCAGCACGCATCCCCATCTCGGGCCCGTCTGTGAACATCTCAGTCTCTGTATTTGTGTCTCAGTTCCCGCAGAAGCACATCTCGACACCAGGGTCCAAATGCAAGGAGTTCGTATGGGGCCTGACCCATACGCACCAGGAGATACTGGTGCGGGGTGAGGAGGTGAGGCAGGAAGGGAGGGCGGCCGGTCAGGTTAGCGCTGTGGGCCCCTGGAGCCTCACCCTCTGTGGGCAACTCTGGGGACCGTATGGAACGAGGCTGAGAGTCATCCCAGCTGAGGAGGGATGGTGCTGGGGCATATGTCACACCCCGTTGATCATGGGTCAAGGATATGGGGGCAGAGTCACTGTTAGACAGGAGGGGAGGATGGACTGCCCTCCCCACTGAGAAGGCGCTTCGAGGCCAGAAAATCAAGCAGGGACTCCCTACAATTTATAGGTTTATTCGGGCTAGCTTAGCGACAGGGAGTGGGGCGCGCTGCCACCCGGATGCTGTGCGGCTGGGGTTTCACACAAAGTACAGACCTCCGTCCACAGATATTATAGAGCGAGGGGACGTGCAGAGGGCATTGCAGTGGGATCAGAGGGGCCGCATGTACCTCCAGGGGCCCACGTGCACCTGCTCAACGGCTATCCTTTAATTAGATCTCATGGGGCCATCTGTGCGTTGGGAGGCGGAGAGACTGTGTTATCTTTAAGAAATTTACGGAGAGCCAAAAGAAGCCTCCCCCTTCCCGCCTCGATGGGCATTTCTAAGGTATGTGTATTAATCTACATGGAACACGTAGCCCCAAGAGAGGATGTGAGCAAGATGGCGGGCCACCCATGGAGCCAGTATTGCCCACACTCCTACAGGGACCAGGACAAAGGGTGACGTTATTTCCTGGCATGGGCTCTGAAGGCCGGCGGAAGGCTTTGGGGAAGCAGTGTAGATACTGGCTGGTGGGTCTTGGGCTAGTGGGCCCTGAACCAGCAGGGGCGAGGGACTTGTGTAGGAGGCAGGCGGTCTCTGCTACAATTCCCATTGCCTCGTACGGAGCCTGGCACTGAGGAGGCCCTGAGTACATGTGTGAGGGGATGGATGAGCCCTCGGCCCATCAGTGGGTGGACAGGCGGGAAGGAAATCAGGGCAGCAGTTCATAGAGTGAGGGGCTCCGTGGAGCCATCCCCAGAAGGCACTGCTGAAAGTAAGCGCCCGCTGGCAGCTTCCTGGTCCCTCCGGGGCCCGGAGGGCTGGAGCTGCTGCGACTCAGTGTCCCCCAAAGGCCCAGCAACTTGAAGGAAACATAGCCATCTTTCCCCCTCACTTTATTTTTTTTTAACTTTTTAAAAATTTACTTATTTTAGAGAGAGAGAGAGAGAGTGTGAGCAGGGGAGGGTCAGAGAGAGAGGGAGACACAGAATCTGAAGCAGCTCCAGGCTCCGAGCTGTCAGCACAGAGCCCGACACGGGTCTTGACCTTACAGACTGCGAAATCATGACCTGAGCGGAAGTCGGACGCTCAACCGACTGAGCCAGTCAGGAGCCCCTCCCCTCACTCTATATTGAGGAAACTGAGGCCCATGAAGTTAAATACTTGCTTCAGGTGGCCTGGGGACCTGGCTTCTGGGGGCCGTGTCTGGAGGCTGGACGTCGTGTCCCATCGTTCACTGTATGTCTGCTTCCCTGGCCAGAGGATGGCCGTTTCAAAGTGAGATCGGCCTACAGTGTCCGTGGCAGGCAAAAGTGAGGGGAAGAAGAAAGGTCCCTGTCATCAGACCTCTGGCTTCTCTCTCAAAGCTGTTATCGATCACAGAAGAACAAAACCTCTCAGCTGCTTTGATGAAAGAGCAGAAATCCCTTCCCTGGAGATGAAAGGCTGATCATTACAATCACAGAGAGGAAAGCAAAGTGTTGATTTAAGGTCTGAAGACCCTTGAAGTTCACAGGAGGAATGCTTTTCACATCTTCCTTTAGTTTTGCCAGCCTGAGGCAGCTGCTGAGACAGTGCACAGTAAAGCAGAAGAGAGCCTTCTTCACTCCTTCCTTAGGAGTTCGATCAATTTGGGCCAGATACCAACCCTGACTCTTCGTGAGCTATGCGAACTCAGATAACGTCATTTCACACCTCTGAGCCTTAGTTTCTTATTTGTGATGTGGGGGCAACCGCATTTATTGTGTTCTGATAGTTTCATGATAATACACATATAATGTACAGGGACAGGGATTCTTAAATATTAGCTGTAGTTATCACCCGTTTTTCAGAATTAATATTAAGGACACAATAGATACATCTATCCAATCATAGGGTTGGGCTTAATTATCTTTGATGTCATTTCCATCTGACAGTTCTATATTCTGATTAGAAACCAGCCAGATCCATGAAATTGAAGTTCATCTGCCAACTATAATTTTCCTCTGCATGATGGTGATGGTGGTGGTAGTGGTGGTGGTGATGATGGTGATGGTGGTGGTCGTGATGATAGTGATGATGATGGTGATGGTGATGCTATGATGACGGCGATGGTGATATGATGATGGTGATGGTGGTGAAATATTTTCATAGGTCTTTACAGCTTGCAAAGGCCTCTCCATCCATTGGTTTGTTTATACACACAGTAACCCTGTGTGGGGCTACTGGAATTATGATCCCATTTCTTTGATGAGAAAATGGAGGCTCAGGGAAAATGCAACGTCCTGCTTGAGTTTACCCTGGTCACAAGCGAGGGGGCCAGCAAGATCCTCTGACTGCAGATCTCTGCCTTCCCTCATGACTCTCCACACAGGACATTCCCAAGAGGGCTCACTCCATTGTTTCTGAAATTTCCCTGTAGGTTCAGCCTCATGAGAACAAGCTGGAGCACTGCCAGTTCACCTCAGCTGATGGCATCAATGAGGACCTTGCTCTCAATGACCAAATGATTGACATCCTGTCTTCAGAAGACCCCGGGAGCATGCTTCAAGCCTTAGAAGAGTAAGAATTCTCAATCACATTATACTTGCTTGGACGTGGTGAATGCTTTATTTTAAAAAAAAATTTTTTTTAATGTTTATTTATTTCTGAGAGAGAGCGAGCCAGCGTGAGCAGGGGAGGGTCAGAGAGAGGGAGACACAGAATCCAAAGCAGGCTCCAGGCTCTGAGCTGTCAGCACAGAGCCCGACGCAGGGCTCAAACCCACAAACTGTGAGATCATGACCTGAGCCAAAGTCGGACGCTTAACCGACTGAGCCACCCAGGCACCCCAATGTGGTGAATGCTTTAACGTCACTGGCCTCAGAGCAGACACGGAGTACATTTCATTCATTCATTCATTCATTCAATCATTTGTTACTCCATAGTCATAATGGAACTATTGCTATGCTTGGTATTTGGGAAAACAGATGAATGAATAAGACATAGTTTGTACGGTAAACTGTCTGATCTAAGGGGGAAGACAGACATGTAAATTTAAGTGACCATACAAGTTTGATGAACACATTGCTAAAAGGAAAAATCAAGGCCAGCTGAGCTGAGAAAAGAATTACCTCTGAGAGAGTCCTGGAAATGCATCTCAGAGGTGATGATATACTAACTAATTCTTGAGGCATGGATATAAGCTTTCCAACCACATTATGAGAAGAAAGACTTTATTCAGGTAGAGGGAAGAAAAGGCAGATGAAAGGTTGAACAGGATGCATTTGGTGAACGCAGTAGCTCGGAACGACTGATGTGTGGACTGTTGTATTGTGTGCCTTAAAGTCAGGGAAGAGGCAGCTGGAGAGAGCGAGGCCAGGGCAGGCGACGTGTTGGCTGAACTGAATTTGATTCTTGTAGTTTATTATCATTTATTCGCTCGTACTTAAAATGTACCACCTGTGAACATGGAGCCAGACACACTTCATGAAGACGAACTCATGATCCTCCTAGCAACCCTACGGAGTGGCGGGGGGTGGGGGGGGGGGGGGAGTTGTGTTCTCACCATGATGAGGAGCTTGCCCCAGGGCACACACTGTAAATGAGAGAGCCAGGTTCAAGGCCAGGCTGCCTGGCTCCAGGGTGTGTGCCTCTAATCGCAGCCCACGGCTTCTCCTGGCCGGAGCAGAGGTCATGGTCTCCAAGGCGACTCACTCAGTTCATCACCTTGGCTTTTCCCTTTCCCTTTCAGCAAATATTTACGGAGAGCTTCTTTCTGGGTTCGTTTCTTGGTGTACCGTTGTCTTCCAGAATTCTGTTCTTTACTTCTTCAAGCGTAAGAAGCCTCATTATTTTAGAATCTCTGATGCATTATTACCTTTCCCATGTTCTTGTGCCTGTTGTCTTTTGTTCCTCTTAGTCTCTGATCCCATTTCCTCGTCTCCTCGGATGCCTGGGTAGTTTTGATTGTGCGCCAGTGGGTGTGAAAATTTATGAAGACGATTGAGGACTGACTAAGATGGGGTTAGCCCCTTCCAGGCAGCGAGAGGCGTCATTCTGGGTGACCTCCATATAGAGACTGAGACCATGCCGGGCAGAGTTTCCGGTCCTTCAAGGTCCGGTCTGTTTCTGGCGTATCTTTACCTCCAAGGCATCTGTACCCACCAAAGAGTAAGGGACTTTATCAGGCTGACCTCTCCTTGGAGTCCCTGGACTTGAGTTTCCGCCTCCCCGGTTCTGCAGGTCTGTTGAGAATTCTGCAGAGTTGATCAGCCCTTGGGGCTGCCTCTTCTGGTACTTAGCAGACGCCCTTTGGAATCGAGTGGCCCCAGATGTGGGGCTACCCTCTCTGAGTTTCTTTGTTCTTCTAGGTCTTGATGTTATCTTTTATTCCTCCTTGTTGTCTTCAACTGAATTTGTTTTCACTCACCTTTTCTTTTGAGGGGATAGTTTGTCCAGATTACCTAGACCACAAATAGAATGCATCTTTGTGTCAGCCATACTCTAGGCAATGAATAGACACTGTCCCTGCCACAGAGGCACCTGTGAGAGGGATGGACAGGCAAGCAGGCCAGCCCCAAGGTAGCACAGAGCAGGAGCACCCTTGAGTGGCCCCCAGAGTTAGATCCGGGTTTAAGTCTAGACTGTGCCACCATGCACCCTTGGTTAAGTTACATGAGTGAAGGCTCAGGGTGCGAGGGGCTAGGTCATGGAGGGTTCTGGATGTCAGCTCCATGGTAAGCCCTAAAGACCCAAGGAATGGCCTTTTAATTTTAATAGGGGCGGATCTGTGTGTTGAAAGGCCACTCTGGGTACAAATGGGCAATGGCTTAGAAGTCCAGGGAGATTGTTGGAGATGGCGATGGGTGACTTGGGGAGGAGCCGTAGGTTTGGGGAGGACAGGGGTTAGCAGGAGGAGCCTAGTGAATTTAGCAGCCAATTGCCGTGTGGCTGTGAAGGGATGCACGGGGGGCGGAGGGGTGCCGTCATTTGGACATTGAAGGGGAGGGAAACTATCTCCCTGGGAAGTCATGTTGGACCGATGATTGTTATTAGCAACAGGGCCACGTGGGAACCCCCCAGGCCGGATTCCATTTGTGACCAACTTCTTCCGATCGTACATTCGGGATGCATAGCTCCACCCGCTCGTTCCCCACTGGGGAGTGATACCTATCGATTTGGAGTCATCGCCATGCCGATAAGCTCTAACGCCTTATATTTTTACTTAATGTCTCATATTTGTGCAGCATTTAAAAATGCAGGGTCTCTTACACATGTTGACTTGGTTCCCATACAAACCATCTTATTTTTGGTAGAGCGTCTCATTTTCAGCATTTGCTAGTTGAAGAATATGATGCTCATGTAGGTAAAGAGGTTTATCTGTAGCCACACACCTAGTAAGTGAGTTTTTCTCTGTTTAATCTCGGCCACGTTCTGTTCTCCAAATACTCTCTGAGCCTCAGTTTCTTCCTCTCTCAACTGGGGAAACCAGAAACACTATGGGAGACTGGACAGCTTGATGATGTGCGAGTCCTCACTGTGGTGTTCATTCCAAGCCAGGGTCTCCCTTGAAGGGACATGGGCAGATGGTAAAGAGAAGCGTTCAAGATGGTCAGCCCTTCTCCGAGTCTTTCTCAAGAGCCATGCAAACAGCACCTGAGTAGCTCTGGTCCCGTCTCCCTGGAGGCTGGAAACGGTGTCCCGTGGCATGAGACGGACCCAAGAGAGCCTCAGAAACAGAGAGCACAGTCTTTACTTCTTAGGAGTGACGGGTCACTGGTCTGGGAGAAGAGCTCTCTCGTGACTGACTCACGGCATTTTGTGAGCTGAGGGGTGTTCCAAGCCCAGAGGGACTTCCTTCCTGCCTGAGGGGAGCCCCTTCCCAGCTGAGCGCCCTCACGCACTGTCGGGACTTCAACCATGAAGGGCAAGACTGTCCTGGCACGGAACTGGGCATCAGGCCTTGTTTACCCGTTTCTGGGTCCAGCATCATTCGGCTTGGCTCACTGAGCTTTGTGCAGCCATTCAGTCGTGATCCTTCATTTTAACTTAACCCCCTAATCAGAACACCAAGGGCAACACGTTAACGTTTGCCACACTTTTGGAGGAGGGAGGATTGGATGGGCGGCAGGGGAAAGGTGGCTGGTTGACTGGCAAAGATTCGTAGATGTCTCTGATTACAGTAAGTGGTAGGAGCAGGTGCATTACCAGAGTATTTCCTAGCTTTTTGTCTGTTTCCTTCCAAAACACGAAAATGCAAAGTAGAGCGAAGGGATTTTGTTTGTGTGATCAGCACCTGGGTATTTAATTTCCAAGTAGGTGGTAGTTCCCCACCTCCGGCCAGAGGAAGTAGGGCTGTGATTAGCATATATATGGGTGGGTGTAATATATGTGTATGTTAATACATACATAGCAGTATATGTGATAGTAACCTATCATAGTAACAAAAGATAATGTAAATAGTATTAGCACTACATGGGAAGGCATTAATCATCCTTTGTTGTCGGTTCAAGAAGTGATTGGGGCACCTGAGTGCCTCAGTCGGTTAACATCTGACTTTGGCTCAGGTCATGATCTCACGGTTCCTGGGCTTGAGCCCCGTGTTGGACTCTATGCTAACAACTCAGAGCCTGGAGCCTGCTTTGGATTCTGTGTCTCCCTCTCTCTCTCTCTGCCCCTCCCCTTCTTGTGCTCCGTCTCTCTCTCAAAAAAATAAACATTAAAATTAAAAAAAAAAAAAAGAAGTGATGGCATGTAGGGAACACAGTCTTCCTCGAGTCCTGCATTTGGTCGAATCAACAACAGCCACTGCACGTGTCAGTCCTGACGTGTGAAATGCCGTGAGGACCAAGGTTACCAAGATGGTATTCCTGTAAGTCACCCAGGAGCTCCAGAATTTGATATTTATTTCTCTTTGGAAGCTGCTCTTGTTTTCCCTGAAGAGTGTTTAACGTTGATTGTCAAGCCTGACCTGAGACTGCCAGCTGCCTTGGTCCCTCGCCCCCTCCGCCCCCCATCCCAACGTTCAGTATTTATTGATCGCCGGCTCTGTTTCAGGCTCTGTGGTTGAATGCTCATTTCAGGGTCTTGGTGATTTCTTTTTTTTTTTTACTTTTAATCACAGCATTGTCAGTTACTTCTAATCTTTCCATCTTGACTTCTCGTCAGGCTTAGAAGCTCCCAGAATGAAAATGTCACTCAGAATGTCAGGGGCTTAGTATGCATGGAAATCTGTGATTGTCTCCCCACTAAAAATAGCTTTTTTTTTTTCCTCCGAGCAAGTCATTTATCACATTTGTGGTTTGCTTTTGACAAAGAACATTTCCTTGGTTTGCATGATGTATCTTTCACATCATTAATTCATAGGCTGCCTCTTGCAGAGAGGATCTGAGGGACTGCTCTCTCCTTTGGTTTCTGTCAGGCTCCCAGACGGTTGTCATAATTGAGGCAGCTCAGCCCCAGGCATGCAGAGACAAGAGGAAAGAGGAACCAGGCACCACTGGCTGCTTCCGGAAGCTTCTAGAAGCATGGAGAGCCCACTAGTCTTGCTCTGGCCCCGACCTCCGCCAAGCGCCTCTTCCCCATGCTCTTAGGTCATTCTCACAGCGGCTCTTGAAAGGAAGCTGGTGTTCAAAAAGGGCTTATTGGTTTTACTTGAAGGTCGCATAAGTGGAAACGGGCTTGACCCCAGGCCCGTGTGCGTTCAGATCCACTGTTCGGTTGACAAAGCAGCTTTTAGAGAAGCTTGTGCGTGGATTTTTCCAGAGAGGCAAAGGAAAATAAGAGAAAGTCCAGGCCGGTGTCTATTTCCTGGTCGTCAAAGGAAGCTCATCGTAGCCTTTGGTGTCGTTAGTGCCACCTGCTCCGCTGTCTCAGTCACCATGATGGTTTGTACTGAGTATTCGTTGAGTGTTCGTTGGGGCGAGGCTTTCCAGTCTATATGTGTTTGTGATTTTCACGTGCCGGCCATATGGCGGGTGTGCGTTTTCTACAATTGCACCCTCTCTATTCTGTGTTAATGCTCTACAGAGATGCAGTTTTGTTCCTCGCCTCTGGAACTCAGGGAAGTTAGGCGACTCACCCAGATTCCCTTAATTCCTTGCTTGTTCGTGTGCGCAATCACCTTTTACAATGTGGGAAGCCCTGGCCCGATGCTGGCAGACCGTCCCGGTGCGCCTCCCCGTGCGACTCATGCCCGCGGGATACAGATGCGAGCGCGGATAACCACGTAATTCCGCGGCATAGTGGGGGCTATAAAGGAGCAGGATGCTCTGACTCTTCCGCAGTGCTTTCCCGTGCAGGGAGCCGAGGTGGGGAGCTTTGCTGTGCCAGGGGACCGAGGTGGGGAGTGAATCTTGGGAATGAATCTGGGGGTGAAATTTTCACTGGGTGTCGGAGGGCCATTAGGACAGTATCAGGCAGCGAATGGGGGTGTTCCTGGCAGAGTGACCCCACGTGTACCGGGCACGGGCGTGAGGGGCCTCCCAATGTCCTCACAGGCGCAGAGAGGATTCAGGAGACTGGATGCATGGGAGGGTGTCCACAAGACACCTTCGCATCATTCACACACCCCTCGATTGCCTCTTCCCCCGGCCCACCAGATACCCACGTCTAGGCCGGTCCTGGATTTCTGGAAGGAGGGATGTCAGGGTTCACTGAGAGCCGCACTTGCCTGAGACAAGCACACGGGCCACCTGAGGCGGAAACCCCACCCTCACACCTGTGCCTCGCTCCCCGGTTCCCACGAGGTGCTGGGTCCCCGCCAGTGGCTGACAAGCCAGAGCGGGGATTTTTATGGGGGACAGACCGGGGACTGCGGCCGAGTAGAGCATCGGTAAGGCCCATCTCGTTTCCATGGCAACACTTATGGTCATCTTCCCAGCAAGGGGAGGGTTTCTTGGAGGAGATGCTTTCCTTCTTTTAGAAGCAGGTGTTTTGTGAGCCCCCACCGTCTCGCACCTGGCGCTGTGCTTGGCAAGGTGCCTGGGGGCAGGGGAGAAGCCAAGGAAGGCAAGGGGCCCCAGGACGCCCGCCATCTGTGGGGGAAACTGCTCACAGACAGCTACATACAGCACAGTACATGTGGGAATAATCCTCGGATAGCGCCTCTGTCGTGTACAAGTGCTTTGCACATGGTCTGGTGAACCTTGCAGGGTGGGACGTGATATTGTCCTTGACTTTGCATCCCACCGAATCCACCCCACCACTCCCCAGGCCAATAGGTCCTACACGGCCTCTGAGGGATCTCTTAGACATCAAACGAAATCATGTCAGCCGTTGGAGTGGCTCAGGGTGTCAGTACAGAGCTCTCCTTTCCCCTCAACCTGGAGTTCTGGGCCAGTTGGGAAATGAGACGTATATCAGGGATGTTCTCCAGCCTAGCCCAAGGTCGACACCACCTGTCACTTTCATGACTTGGGAAAGCTCAGTCCGAGGATGTGGCTTTACGTGCCTCCCCAGAAAGCCGCCTTCGGGGACGTCCCGCTGCCTGGACAGCAGGCGCTGCGGCTGCTCTTGCCAAGTGCAAACCCCTGTCCCCTGTCGGTTTCCTCACAGAGCCCCTCCCTCTGCGTGAAGGGGCCCCAAGGAGAGGGAGACCCACTTGGCCCCTCCTCAGCACTGGCCGTTCAGGTTGGCTGCTCCCAACCAATGGCTTCTGGTCACAGGCGGCAGGTGCAGGCATGCAGCAAGAGGGGAGCCCACCTTCCTGGGGAGGGTGGTACTTCTCACAGACTTGCGGGGTCCTGCCCTGGGCCACCACCTTGACTTGACTATACACGGTCAGTCTGGCCCCAGCCATAGGGAGCAGCCAGGAGAGACTTCATCACTGGCAAGGGAGAAACTCCCTGTGTCCCAGGGAAGAGACCAGCCTATAGCCCCTAACTCTGATCAGTGACCGTGTTTCTTCTGTCTCTGCTCAGCCCGTTTGCTGAATTGTAAGTAATGAACATGGCCAAGAATTAGAGACGCATAAAAGGCTGTGGTGCGCAAATCAAAGTGTCTTCTCCTCCCTGCGCCCGAGGGCAGTCCATTCCCCGTGGCATGCGGCCGGTGGGGATCGTCCGTGGCTATCTATGTTTTTACACAGACTCCTTTTTAAAAAATGCCAAGTAATAGTCTATCTCACGCACTGTTTAGCTCCTTTACGTCCCATTTTGCAACAATCTTGGAGGTGGTTCAACATCCCTAACTATGTACAACAGCCTGTTCTTCTTCTTTAAGTGGTTGTATAAAATATTCTTTTTTTTTTAAAAAAAGTTTATTTATTTTAAGAGAGAGCGAGTGCACAGGAGGGAGGGGCAGAGAGGGAGAGGAAGAGAGGGATCCCAGGCGGGCTCCGCACTGCCAGCACAGAGCCCCACGCAGGGCTCAATCCCAGCAACCCTGAGATCACGACCTGAGCCGAAACTGAGAGTCGGACGCTTAACCGACTGAGCCCCCCCAGACGCCCCAAATGGTTGCATCACTTTCGAATAACAGTAATGATTCCTGAATTCATTGAGAGTTTTAATGAAAGGCAGCTCTGTTTCACGTGCATGAACCTGTCTCCCCCCAAGCAGCCTCCGAGCTAAGGACTGTTTACAGATGTGGAAGCTAAATCACAGAGAGTGTGAGTCACTGGGACGTGAGCCCCGGGGCCTGAGGGCAGAGCACACTGCGTTCATGAATGTGCTCCAGCCCCCAGCAAACGCAGAGCTCTTAACCTCCCGCATCGAGGGCTGTGCGCATGCGTGCCAAGTTAACTGCAGCGTGAATTCCTCATAGTGCAGTCGCTGCATTATTGTGAACTCCGCATAGCTGCCGTCAGATCGCCCGCCAGAGAGGCCGGGCCGGCTCACCCTCCAGCGTAGGAGAGTCCTGGTGTCGCACGTGCTAGTCACAGTGACGGATCAGGGTCAGGCTGACGGGAAACCACAGCTCTTCCTGTAGCTCTCACCTGCGCTTTTCTTGGGATGCATGAGGTGGCACATCTTTTGCACACGTTGCCGATGTGTCTGTGTGAGCAGAGGAGATGGTCCAGGCTTAGGGTGGACGGCTTGAGTCACAGCACTTGCCCCCCACTCCTGATCTGCCACTTAATCATTCGATGACCTTGAGCACTGCCCGTAACCTCCCTCCCTGTGCCTCAGTGTCCTCCTGTGAACACGGGGGTGCTGACCGTGCCCATCCAGCGGGAGGTAGGGGCTTAACAGGCTCACATACGCCCAGGGCTGAGAACAGGGGCTGTGGACGGGCTCGTGGCAAGTGGTTCGCCTGTTTCCAGACCCTTTAGTGCTTGGCTCAGTGCTGCCCATTGATGTTGACTTTTTTCCTATGACTCAGCTCTGTAGATTTTGCAGAAATAGATGATGGTTACTCAGTGACTCCCAGTTTCTAATTCATTGCTGTGCCCGAGCGTGTCATGTAGCTGTTCAGTCCTCAGTGGGCTGGAAGGCTGGAAGCCACAGTTGTACTGTGAGCCCAACTGCCTGGGTCCCAGCCCCTTGGAGGTCATAGGCTAGAGGGGGAGACAGGCATTCAACAGAGAATCATGGAAAAATCCATGATTACCCACCATGCCGGGCGCCGTGAGTGATGCCTTGTGCTCTGAGAACCTTGCCCAGAGCCCCTCTTGCCAGGAGAGATTTGTGGGCTGGTGGGTTGGTGCGTGCTCAAGGACCAGAGAGGCTGACTTCGGGGGGGGGGGGGGGCAGTGGCTCAGGCAGGGACGCTAGCCTCAGGAAACGCCAACGATTAGATTATCCTGCAGGGTGGGGTGCCGTGGATGGTCGGATGGAGGGGGAGGCCAGCCTGGTTGTGAAGGCTGGACTGCTGGGCGTGGGCTTCGGGCTTTGATTTGGACTGGGGTCTTTTGCTCTTGGAGAAGGTGAACCCTGAGACCAGAGCCATGTTCCTGGTCCCTTGCTGCTTCAATGTCAGTGGGATTTATAAGCTCCCTTCTTTTCCGGCATTCGTCGATTTGGTGTTGGGATGCTTACCCAGGGATTTAGTTCAGACTTTTTACTTTGAAAATCTTTCCTTTGTTGCTTTTGCTGCTACTTTCTGTGTTTTTCACCAACACATGAAAATATCCGAGACATTCACTTGACAACTCATGTACACAGATCTCTCTGGGACGATATTCCTTCCCAATCACTGCGGCCTGAGATTCTTAAAGGTCACGGGTATTTCGGTGCTGGGGGAAGTCAGCTGTCTAGTAGGTGTGTTGTCACCAAAGTGTCATTCTGGCACTGGTGGCGATCACTGTGTACAGCCCAGAAGACCAGCCGGCGGGTTAGCCCTTGACGGCCCTTGTTTCTGCTTTTGCTCATTCATCCCCTCCTCCGACAAGTATTCCCTGAGCACTTTCTCATCCAGAGCCATTTTCCAGGCACCGCGGTGCTGAGATGGGTCCAGAGCACCCCATGCCCGCCGGACACTTACAGGTCACTGAGAAGACAGACTCACAGGTGGTCCCGACAAGATGGCCCAGGGTGCAGGTGGCAGGGACAGGACACTGGGCAGGGTGGGAGGGGAGGGCTCCAGCTCTGCCTTCACCTGGAAGGTGTGGCCTGAGGCAGAAGGAGGGGCCAGAGGAAGAGGGCGGGAGTCAGGTTCCCAGATAGACAGACATGGCCCCATGGATCTAGGCTTTCCATTTTACCCATCTGGGAGACGTGTATTGAGCAGTGCATCTTGCAGACACTCTCTGGATACAGCAGGGACCAAAGTAAAGTCCTTGTCCTCCCAAGCTGTCCGTGGTCGGCGGGGACAGAAAATAAATGGGGATGAAATGTAAGGAGGTGATGAGTTAGTGGAAAATGACGAAATGGGGAATGGCAGGTGCGACGTTAAGTAGATACATTGGGAACAGCCTTCCCGACAAGGTGGCATTGAACAGGAAGCCCTGGAGGGAGCCGTGAGGATGGTGTCCCCTCCTCCCTGGGAGAAGGATGGCGAGGTCTGTAGCGTCCTGATGCTGCAGAGAATCCTGGACGTCTGGCCAGAGCAGAAATTCTCTCTAGCACGCCTCACAGGTGGCGAACCCATTTCTCCTTGGATAGCCCATTGGTCATGGGGAACCTCCATCCCTCGGGAGTTTGTTGTGGGTTGAATTGTGTCCCCGCCCTCCCAAGATAGACATCTTGAAAGCCTAATCCCTGGTTACCAAGGAATGTGCCCTTGTTTGGAAATAGCATCTTTGCAAATGTAAATGAAGCTAAGACAAACTCATTCAGGCAGGCCTTAATCCAGTATGAATCCTGTCCCTGTAAGAATTGGGAAGTTCGGACACAGACACACAGGGAGGCACCCTTACCCCCACCCCCACCCTGAGAAGACAGAGACAGAGATGGAAGAGATGCCTCTACAGCATAGTTGCCAAGTACGCGTCTGCACCAGCAGCCAGGAGAGGGGCACAGCCTCATAGCTCTCAGAGGGAGCGAATCCTTGTAACATCTTGATTCTGGGTGTCGAATCCCAGTTGGTTACGCTTTGTTACCGCAGCCCCGGAAACAAGTGCAACTTCCCATCATTGTGTGGGCAGCTTGTACTCCTTCAAAGTCTAGCTTGTTTTTGTTTTTTTGTTTTTTGGTTTTTGGTTTTTTGGTTTTTTTAGTTTATTGATATATTTATTTTGAGAGAGAGAGCGGGGGAGAGACAGAGGGACGGGGGCAGGGAGAATCCCAACCAGGCTCCATGCCCAGCACAGAGCCCGTGAGACGGTGACCTGAACCAAAATCAAGAGTCAGACATTCAACCGACTGAGCCACCCAGACGCCCCTCCCTCTTGTTTTTAACCAGAACTCTACATTTGTAGTTCCATGTGGGCAAAAACAACAGATAGCCGTGCACGTTGTCGGCATCATCCAAATATATCCTCTGCAGGGCCTCTCCCTCTCTCTTTTCATCTCACGGCCACTACTTGAGTCCTAACCATCACCCTGTCTTCACTGTGCTGATCACATCCATCCCTGAGCCCCGGTCCATTCTCCACACGCCAGCCAGGGCTGGGGTGACACTTTTCATGGCCCTGACCACTTGCTGGAAGCCTGTGCTGGCTGCTCTTGGTGAAGTCCTAACCCTCCCCACAGCCTGCAGGGCTCGGTGTCATCTGCTGAAGGCTGTTAGGCCTGGATTGTCGATATTTTGTGTGCACGTGATCACAATGACCAGATTTCTGTGAGGTGGTCATGAAGAAAGCAGACACCTGGGACAGTGATGGGAACCGTGGGGAAGTGGATGTCAGGGGATTAATAGAAAGACCTTTCTGTTTGAGCTCTCCGATAACGGCAGCCTGCCTGGAGAAGCAGTGAGCTTCTCGTCACCGTGTGTGTGTGCAAAACAGAGGCTGGGGGACTCCTTGGCAGGGAAGGTGTTGAGGAAATCTGAATGTTGGTTGGAAAAATGATTTAGCAGACATCCAAGGTTTATCTTATTTCATCCTTAAATGTTTCATCCTAAAGTTTCTTTCAGATGCTCTTCAGGTAGAACAAAATCTGTCTTTCCAAATAAGAGTTTCGAGAGCAATCTATTTTCTAGCTGGCTAGCTATAACCCATCTGTCTGTTCATCCGTGATCCATATGTCCAGCCACCCACCCACTAACCCACCAACCCAGCCACCAACCCATCCCTTCCTATGTATGTATTTCCCACCCACCCATCCGTCTGCCCATTCATCCACACACGTATACTTCCATCCGCCTACCCTCTCATCTTCCATCCACCCATCCACCTACCCATCCATCCATTCATCCTATCATACATAATATATATCCTCCCGTCTCCCTACACCCCTACTCATCTATCCATCCATACATACATGTATCCTTCCATTCACCTACTCTCCCATCTACCCACCCACCCATCCACCATTCACCTATCCATCCATCCACTCATCCATCTATCCACCCATCCATCTATTCATCCATCTATCCACTCATTCATTCATCCACCCATTCACTCATCCATCCATCCACCCACCTATCCATCCATCCATTCATCCATCCATCCACCCATTCATCCATTCATCCATCCATATATCCATACACCCACTTATCCATCCATCTACCCACCATCCACCCACCTATTCATCCATCCATCTACCCATTCATCCATCTATCCATACACCCACTTATCCACCTGTCTACCCACCACCCACCCACCCATTCATCCATCCACCCATACACCCATTCATCTGTCTATCCACACACCCACTTATCCACCTGTCTACCCACCTCCCACCCACCCATTCATCCATCCATTCATACACCCATTCATCCATCTATCCACACACCCACTTACCCACCCATCTACTCACCACCCACCCTCCCATCCATTCACCCATCTATATGTTTCCTTCATATCTTCTTTTCTTTATTATAAAGAATAATATCAAGGAAGACTATGACAGACGTAACCACAGCAGCAGCAATGTGAAAACAACATTTCCTAGCATCTGTTTTGTGCCAGGGACTGGCTAAGTGCTTTGTGCATGTTTGTGTGACTAAAGCAGCAGGACAGGGTGGAACAAGGCCTCTGGAGCCACACGTTACGGCTTCTAGTCCCTGTTCTGCCACCTGATAGCAATGCTGCTTTCAGTAAGGTATTTTAATTTTCCTGTGCCTCAGTTTCCTCAGCTGTAAAAAAAACATAACCACCTACTTTATGAGGTGGTTGTGAGGATTAGATGGGATGATATTTGTAAAGCTATTAAAGCAAAGCCTGTGCATAAGAGACACTGCTATTAATCCTCTTCATGACCTTCATCTGGCACAGTGATAATATTCTCATGAACCAGCCGGGAAACTAGACTCAGAGACAGGAGGGCGCACACCTGAATCGCCCAGCTCCGAAGGGACGATGTGGAGATTGGAAGCTGAATTGCTGTGACTCCCAGGTGCATTGTGCTTTCAGACATAATGCAACACGCAGCACCTTTTGCCACAAGGTGATTGGCGTGTGCCCAAAAGGGAGCTGGGAGGAACGTTCCGGAAGGATTTGAAGTAGGCAGAGGAACGCTCACCTCTTTTGGTCACAGAGCTGACTGGTGTGTTGGGCTGTGGCCGGTGAGTGGGCGGGGGGTGGGCAAGGAGAAGNGTCATAACTTTTAACTAAGGTCTCGCTCACATATGATCACTACATTTACTCTGATTTAGTTTCTCATTGCAGTTTTGACAGTGAAGATACGGAGAAGGTATTTTTCCCTGGTTCAATTTGCATTGTCTTGGCGCTCAAAATCGACAGTACGTGGATAGGATTTATGGTCCTGGCATGGGGTCCCCTGCGGTATCAGCTGTCCGTGGAAATGGGACCCTAGGAGGAAAATTTCAGTTTCCCTAATATTGGTTGCTTTTCACGGGTCTGTTACGCTAACTTGAAGATCCTGGATTTATATTGAAAAACGGCCACGGCTATTTCTTTTTCCTTCTGGACTAATTATCCTCCAGGCCATTGAGGTCTCTTTCACATCCAAGAGAACTTTTTCTGCCTTGTGTGTCAAATCCGATCCTAATTTTATTCTGACACCTTACTTGCCATTGGGTGAGAACTTGATTAAATTGTTCATGAAGTAAATGTACAATTTAAAAAGCGAATTTAAAAAGCGAAAAAGACGCTAATGTCCTTCTCTTTTCTTTATCATCAGTAGCTAATCATCAGAGTCCTAATCAGTTCTGGAATAATTTCGCTGTGCAGTTTCTTTGAGAAAGATGTCATAAGCAAGCCTGTTAAGAAGCTATAATGGCTTAGATTTATTAAGTGCCTCCTGGGTGCTGGACCTTCCGCACTCCAGTGTGAGTCCCTCATTTATAAGAGGTATATTGTTGGCACAATGCGTATGTGCCACAGAACTGGCCTGAGCCAGTGCCCTCACCTTACAGTGCAGAGAAGGATAATGTCTTTGTGACCTGAGAAAAATAAATATTCCCTGAGAAAACAGTGTTCGAATCCCACCAACTCCAGCCACTTGCTGTAGTAAGAATCTACATGTGACTCACATGTGACTCACGGTGTCTCTGTCCCATGGAGCCATTGGAGACTTTTTGGGGCGGGGGTGGAGAATTATGTGCATTTCATCATAAACGATTTAAAATGCCGTAGGGAGCGGTGGGAATTGCATCCCCAGCAATGGTTCCAGGCCCATGTGTGGATGATGAATTCTTCCTTCTTATTTTCCTCTCCTGTGGCCATTTGGGAAAGTCAACAGATGAGAGTTGGCCTCACTAACTTCATGGCATTTTAATTTGCTTAAAAGGGCATTTTTCTTTGTTTTGTGGCTTTAGGGACGCCCTGGCAGTTTTTACTGTTGCCTCTTCTGACAGTTTATCCATGGTGATTAACATTAAAACGGTTTGGACAGAAGGTGCTTGTGAGATGGTCTTCCCAGGTGGCTGGGAAGGGCGAGCGCGCACGATACTATGTTCCGCAGCCGGTCTCCTGGGACAAGGTTAGCCAAGAAACTATATTACTAGAATCAACAAAATCCGAGGCACTATGCTGTGCATTTTATGTTTCTTACCTCTTTTCCTGAACACCACCCTGTGAGGGTGGTCCCCCCCTTTATGCTCTGGGGAAGCTAGGTCCTTTCCTCGGGTCCCTTAGCTGGTAGGTAGCTGGACAGCAAAGACCTCCAGAGATGCCCTTGTCCATTCCAATCCCCACGTACCTGGGAGAACACCGGCAGTTTACCCAGCAGGCAGCGACAACACTCTTGTGCAAGTTAATCAATGGACCGATTAACGAATGATGGATGGAGCGGTCAGGCAGGATGTAGGAGTTTCGTACTGAGCAGTAACAAATTCTCACAAACTCGGTGCCTTGAAAGAGCACAAACGTGGGGCACCTGGGTGGCTTAGTCGGTTAAGCGTCCGGCTTTCGCTTAGGTCATGATCTCGCGGTTCGTGGGTTCGAGCCCCACGTCGGGCTCTGTGCTGACTGCCAGCTCAGAGCCTGGAGCCTGTTTCAGAGTCTGTATCTCCCTCTCTCTCTGACCCTCCCCTGCTCATGCTGTCTCTCTCTCTCTCCTAGAAATAAAAAAAAAAAAAAAGCACAAACATGTGGTCTTCTGGGTCTGGAGGTCATAGTCTAAAACAGGCCTCCCCTGTTTAGAAAAGTCAGCGGACCCGCTCTAGGGGAAAACCCATTTCCTGGCCTTTTCCGGCTCCTTGAGACTTCCCCTCTCCCTGCTCCTGGCCCGTCCCTCCCACCCCTGCTTTCTCCCTTACTTCTCCTGATCCCACTCATCTTCCGCCCCCTCCTGCCACTTTAATTTTATTGTGTTTTTTTAAAATATTTTTATTTATTTCTAGGAGAGAAAGAGAGACAGCATGAGCAGGGGAGGGTCAGAGAGAGAGGGAGTCACAGACTGAAACAGGCTCCAGGCTCTGAGCTGGCAGTCAGCACAGAGCCTGACGCGGGGTTCGAACCCACGAACCGCGAGATCATGACCCAAGCGAAAGTCAGACGCTTAACCGACTAAGCCACCCAGGCGCCCCCTCTCCTGCCACTTTTAAAGACCCTCTGTATTCATCTCTCTTATCACTAAGGTCAGCTGACGAGCAACCTTAGTTACACCCGCAGCCTTGCTTCTCCTTCACCGTGTAACCCGACGCATCCAGAGGTTCTGGGGATTAGGATGTGATGTCTTCTGGGGTCTGTGATTTTGCCCGCCACAAAACGCTTCATTGAAGTCGTGAAATCTGTGTGTCTCTCCGCAGAGAAGTAATTTTTTTTCTGAGCCTGTGGAATGTGGCTTCGTTCCTCGGATGCTTAACCACACACACACTTCTCTCTTGCTTTGTGACCTGGGTGCTCAGCACACGCATGTGCTCAGTGAGTAGCTGTGGAGAAAATGAAAGATGAAACGCATGAGCTGTTGCTTAAAATTAGACCGCTCATGGGCTCCTGGGTGGCTCAGTCAGCTGAATGTCCATCCAACTGTTGATTTCAGCTCAGGGCATGATCTCACGGTGTGTGAATTCAAGCCCCGTGTGGGGCTCTGTGATGACAGCACAGAGTCTGCTTGGGATTCCCTGTCTCCCTGTCTCTCTGCCCCTCCCCTGCTCGTTCTCTCTCTCTCAAAATAAATAAATAAACCTGAAAAAAAAAAAAGGTAGGCTGATTGGGTTATGTCTAAAGGATACAGGAGCTAGTTTGAGCTGAGATGGAAGAATTGGAGCATCCAAAAGAATTATCACTGCACTTGATTGAATCCCACCAAATACATAAAAATCTGTAATTTCACAGTGATGCAGCACAGGAGGAGGGGGCGTTCCTTGGTACCGATAAACACTTGGACTCAAAAGACTCCTATTATGCCCTTGACTGTGTAAGCAGATGGCCAGAGGTCAAGAACGTGGCTTGCCAGGAGGACGTCAGGCATTCTTCCGTGGGTGTCCTTGCCGTAGGCCACATCGCAGACTGCGGCACTGGCTGGGAGCTGTTTCCTCCCCAGGCGACACAGCTCAGTGCAAGGAGATGTAGTCCACATCAGGCACAGGGGGGAGCCTTCCTGTCTTAAAAGCTTCAGACCCCACAAGTACCAGAATCTCCTGTCACAAGTCGCAATCATAGCCGGCATCCAGGGTCCTCCCGCGAGGGCCATGCCTGGCTCCCAGGGTCACCTCCCTCGAGGAAGTTCAGAGCACGGCCTCCCTGTTAGAGTTCATGGTTCTTGTGCAGTTGCCCCCATCCGGACGTAATCCACCAGTCAGGCGTCATTTACCCCGTAAGCCATGCTGCCTGGTAACATACGCGATGTTCTTCCTCTTGTGAGTTTCCCAGGTAGAAGTTATCCAGAGCTCAGACTCTCAGGGACTCGGCAAAAGTTTGATCAACCTTCTGTTTTCACAAACCAAACCAAAATAAAGCAAAGAGCAACAAAAGCAGGAAATAAACACCAACAACAAAACGAACCCAAACTCATTTTTTCACCACTGGAAGCTGCTGTGACATCAACTGTAATTAGCAAAGACTCAAACATCCATTCTGTCTACACAGTTTCTGTCAGAATCACCAGATTGTTTGAAGAATCCCAACTTCGTGAATGGGAAGTGATGGAATTACAGGTGTACATTTTCAACCCCTAAGGAAATCATCACAATTGCACTTGGATGCTAAAACGACTGGGTCAAAGTCAATAGGTTGTATGATGCAGGGATGTGTTTGCACCACTTGAACCTGCTCATGCCTCTTAGAAGTTACCCATCCTTTGCCCTTACAGGAAGCACGTGGTACCACTTACAGGGTGTTTTGGAAAGTGAATTAAGTCTGGTTCTAATCAAGATACAAGATATAACTAGTACTTTACAGGAAATACAGAGGATAGAAGAACAGTGACACCCTATGGAAAGAATGTAGAGCATTCGGCAGAATAAATACCCTAGCTTCCCCAACAGACCCACGGCGTAAAAGAGAAAAGGGGAGGGCAGAGAAAAGTAGATTTAACTGACATTGTGAGATTTTGTTTGTTTGTTTTTTTTAGTTTGTTTATTTATTTATTTATTTATTTGAGGGAGAGGGAGAGAATGAGCAGGGAAGGGGCAGAGAGAGAGAGAGAATCCTAGGCAGACTCTGCACTGTCAGTGGAGAGCTTGACATGCACTCAAACTTAGGAACCATGAGATCATGTCCCGAGCTGAAATCAAGAATCAGTCGCCTAATGGACTGAGCCACCCAGGCGCCCCAGATTTTGTTTGGTTTTTAAATGAAACTTCCAACTGCAAAAGTCACTTTGACACACTTGAAATAGTTTGAATAATTACTGGTACTAATTATTGGGATTTCTGTTAATATTTTAAATACGATTGGTAGTATATTTGATATAATAATGACATCAGTTTTTATATATCTAACCTAACATAAACATAGATACGCATATGTTTATAGAGGCATAGATCCTTGATGGTTAAAGAAGCACACTGAGGAATTTACAAGTAAAATGAAAAACAGGGGATTTGCTTTAAAATGCTCAAATATTTGGGTGGCTCAGTCAGGTTATGTACTGGACTTGGGCTCAGGGCATGATCTCTTGGTTCGTGGATTCGAGCCCTGCGTTGGTCTCTGTGCTGACAGATCGGAGCCTGAAGCCTGTTTTGAGTCTGTGTCTCCCTCTCTCTCTGCCCCTCCTCCGCTCATACCCTGTCTCTCTTTCTCTCTCAAAGTTTGATAAACATTTAAAAAAAATTAAAATGCTCAAACATTAGGAGAGTAACTAAAACCAGTGATAAGTAGTGACAGTTGTTAAAGTTGGCTAACAAGTACCCTGAGAATCATACTATTTCTCTCCACTTTCAAATGGTTAAAAATCTCTATAGTGGTGTTTTCTTAAGACCCTTACATTTTTACAGTAAAATACCACTTCCTCCTACCAAATTATCAGAGATGTTTTAAGCACTGTAGAGGGAGGGGTGAAATAAGGATCCTGCTGCTCTTGCGGGGGCGGGGGAGGTGGTTTCTGGAAAGCAGTTTCACAAGACATTCTAGAAGGCTTCAAAATGTTGTTAACCTTTGGTCCAGTGACTTCATTGGTGGGTATGGTATTGAGGATATCACTGTGACTACCAAAACCTCTTTACAATGATAGTTACTGTGGGATTATTTTAGGTTTTGAATTTTGCAAGTCACCCAAATGTGCAACACTGGAAAAATGGTTGGAAATCATGGTACATCACAAGGTGAACTGTTTTGCACCCATTGTAAAGGAAACTTTTATGGCATTGTTTTAAACGTTTATTCATTTTTGAGAGACAGAGAGACAATGCGAGTAGGGGAGGGGCAGAGAGAGAGAGAAAGGGAGACACAGAATGCAAAGCAGGCTCCAGGCTCTGAGCTGTCAGCACAGAGCCCAACACGGGGCTCAAACCCATGAACCATATGATCCTGAACGCTGCCGAAGCCGGATGCTTAACCGACTGAGCCACCCAGGTGCCCCAAACTTTTATGGCTTTTAAACCCCACTGGAAGATTCCTGTTACAATGCTAATTGGGAACAAAAAAAAAAAAAAAAGAATTGTTCTGGCATTTATGTAAATGATGTGCAAATGTGGAAAAGAGTAGGCTTAGAGAAACAAATTGGAAAACTACAGCCAAGGGGTGCCTGGGTGGCTCCATCGGTTAAGCATCTGACTTTGGCTCGAGTCATGGTCTCGTGGTTCGTGGGTTCGAGCCCCGCATTGGGCTTTATGCTGGCAGCTCGGAGCCTGGAGCCTCCTTTGGGTTCTGTCTGTCTGTCTGTCTCTCTCTCTCTCTCTGCCCCTCCCCCGCTCATGCTCTGTCTCTCTCTGTCTCAAAAATAAATGAACATTAAAAAAAATTTTTTTTAAAGAAAGAAAAATACAGACAAATGCCTTCATTGGTTCTGTTGAAATGTTGGTCTTACAGTAAAGGAAGCCTTTTTCTATTTGTCTTTATTATCCACCTTTTTCATCATGAATGTTAATTTTTCTATGCATTCTTTTCAAGCTATAGAGAGGTATGATTAGCATACCGTCAAATTTACCCATAGTAAGAATGTATCTGATACATCACTGTAAAACAGAGTCCTGCAATCACAGCACATCAGGTAACTTCTAGAACCTGGGACCCTGCGATGCATCTCATTGATATTTCTTGAGTAGACTTTATTTTTACTGCAGTTTTAGATTTACAGAAAAATTGAGAAGATAGGAGGGAGAGTTCCCACGTACACTCTGTGCAATTTCCCCTGCTGTTAGCATGTTACATGATCATGTCACATTTATTACAATAATGAGCCAATGTTGGTACATTATTATTCACCAAAGTCCATACTTCATTCAGATTTCTCTAGTTTTATTTTTCTTTTCAAATTTTTATTTAAGTTCTAGTCAGTTAACCAACAGTGCAGTATGGTTTCAGGAGGAGAATTCAGTGATTCATCACGTCCATACAACACCCAGTGCTCATCCCAACGAGTGCCCTCCCTAATACACATCAGCCCACCAACCTCCTCTCCATCAACCCTCAGTTAGTTCTCTATCGTTAAGAGTCTCTTCTGGTTTATTTCCCACTCTTCTCCTTTTTTCCTCTTCCCATAGGTTTATCTGTTATGTTTCTTAAACGCCACACAAGTGGAATCATGATATTTGTCTTTCTCTGACTTCTTTCACTTAGCATAACACACTGTAGAACCATCCACGTCATTGCAAATGGCAAGATTTCACTCTTTAGTGGCTGAGTAGTACTTCATTATATACATATATACTTGTATATATATACATATATACCGACACTTCTTTATCCATTCATCAGGAAGTGGACATTTGGGCTCTGTCGATAGTTTACCTATTGTTGATAGTGCTGCTGTAAGCATTGGGGTGCATTGAATCTGTTTTTTTATTTTTATATCCTTTGGGTAAATACCTACTAGTGCAATTGCTGGATCATAGGATAGTTCTATTTTTAACTTTTTGAGGAACCTTCACACTGTTTTCCAGAGTGGCTGCACCAGTTTGCATTCCCACCAACAGTGCAAGAGGGTTCCCCTTTCTCTACCTTCTAACCGACACCTGTTGTTTCTTGTGTTGTTAATTTTAGCCATTCTGATGAGTGTGAGGTGGTATGTCAGTGTGGTTTTGATTTGTATTTCCCTACGATGAGTGATGTTGAGCATCTTTTCATGAATCTGTTGGCCCTCTGGATGTCTTCTTTGGAAAAATGTCTCTTCATGTCTTCTGCCCGTTTCTTCACTGGATTATTTGTTTTCTTGGGTGTTGAGTTTGATAAGTTCTTTATAGATTTTGGATGCTAACCCTTTGTCAGATATTTCATATGCAGATATCTTCTCCTCTTCCGTGGGTTGCCTTTTTGTTGATTGTTTCCTTCCCTGTGCTTTTATCTTGATGAGGTCCCAGTAGTTCATTTTTGCTTTTGTTTTTCTTGCTTCCAGTGATGTGTCTAGTAAGAAGTTGCTGTGGCTGAGGTCAAAGAGGTGGTTTCCTGCTTTCTCCTCTAGGATTTTGATGGTTTCCTGTATCACATTTAGGCCTTTCATCCATTTTGAGTTGATTTTTGTGTATGGTGTAAGAAAGTGGTCCGGGTTCATTTTTCTGCATGTTGCTGTCCAGTTTTCCCAGCATTTGTTGAAGAGACTGTCTTTTTTCCGTTGGATATTCTTTCCTACCTTGTCAAAGACTTGTTGACCACAAGTTGTAGGTCCATTTCTGGGTTTTTCTATTCTGTCCCATTGATCTGTGTGTCTGTTTTGGTGCCAATACCATACTGTCTTGATGATTACAGCTTTGTAATAGAGCTTGAAGTCTTGAATTGTGATATCTCCAACTTTGCTTTGCTTTTTCAGGATCTCTTTGACTATTCGGGGTCTTCTGTGGTCCCATACAAATTTTAGGATTGTTTGTTTTACCCCAGTGAAGAATGCTGGTGTTATTTTGATAAGGATGTCATTAAATGCATGGATTCCTTTAGGTAGTAAAGACAGTTTAACAATATTTGTTCTTCCAATCCATGAGCATGGAATGGTTTTCCATTTCTTTGTGTCCTCTTCAATTTCTTTGCTATGTGTTCTGTAGCTTTCAGAGCATAGCTCTCTTACCTCTTTAATTAGGTGTAATCCTAGCTATCTTATTGTTTTTGGTGCAATTGCAAATGGGATCGATTCCTTGATTTTTTTCCTCCTGCTTTGTTATTGGTGTATAGAAATGCAACAGATTTCTGTGTGTTAATTTTATATCCTGTGACTTTGCTGAGTTCATGTATTAGTTCTGGCAGTTTTTGGTGAAGTCTTTTGGATTTCCTACATCTAGAATATCGTATCGTCTGCAAATAGTGGAGGTTTGACTTCTTCCTTGTTGATTTCTTTTGGTTGTCTGATTGCTGAGGCTAGGACTTCCAGTACTATGTTAAATATAATGGTGAGAGTGGACATCCCTGTTGTTTTCCTGACTGTGGGGAAAAGGCTCTCTGTTTCTCCCCCCCTTGAGGATGATATTAGCTATGGGTCTTTAGCATATGGCTTTGAAGATGTTGAGGTGTATTTCATCTATACCTACTTTGTTGAGGGCTTTCTTTTATCCACAGTGGATGCTCTATCTTGTCAAATCCTTTTTCTGCATCTGTTGAGAGGATCATAGGGTTCTTATCCTTTCCTTTATTCATGTGGTGTATCGTGTTGATTGATTTGCAAATATTGATTCACTCTTGCAGCCCGGGAAGCAATCCTACTTGATCATGGTGAGTAATTCTTTCAATGTACTGTTGGATTCGATTTGCTAGTATCTTGTTGAGAGTTTTTGCATCCATGTTCATCAGGGATATTGACTAGTACTTCTCCTTCCTAGTGGGGTCTTTATCTGGGTTTGGAATCAAGGTAATGCTGGCTTCTTAGGCCAGCATCACTCTGATTCCCAAGCCAGACAGAGATCCAGCAAANACTCCACACCCGAAAAACAAACAACCCAGTGAAGAAATGAGCGGAAGGTATGAACAGACACTTCTCCAAAGAGGACATCCAGATGGCCAACAGACACATAAAACGATGCTCAGCTTCCGTCCTCATCAGGGAAATACAAATCAAAACCACACTGAGATACCACCTCACGCCAGTCAAAGTGGCTAAAATGAGCAAATCAGAAGACTCTAGATGCTGGCGAGGATGTGGGCACCCTCCTACACTGTTGGTGGGAATGGAAACTGGTGCAGCCCCTCTGGAAANCTGATAGGATTCCCCAGGGAAGCCATCTGGCCCAGGACTATTGTTTGTTGGGAGATTTTTTATTATGGATTCAGTTTCTTTGCTGGTTTTGGGTCTGCTCAGATTTTCTCTTTTCTTCCTGTTTCAGTTCTGATAGTTTGTGAGTCTAGGTATTTATTATCCATTTCTTCCAAATTGCCCAGTTTGTTGGCAGGAGCACCGCTAAGCCAGGCACGACCCTAGCGGTGGCGGACTTCTAAAGCTTCAGATTTTGCACTCTGCTGCTTATAATACTTGCAGTAGTGTCCGTAAGGAGGGTCCCCTCCCCACCACCCCCAAAACCCGTAGTTCTTATCTCCCCCAAATCAACCCTCTGCTTCTCCTACGTTCCATGATTCTACTTGTAGAATTGCAGCTTTGTTCTCGTGGTCCTCAGACTGCTTTTTTGCATGTTCACAATGATTTGATATTTCTTTAGCTGCATTCGAGGGACGAGGCAAGCTTAGGGTCCCTCTGCTCCTCTGCTGTCTTAACTCCTCCCTCGTTTTTCCGACGCCCTCTTTCAGTTCCAAGATCCCATCCGGGGCACCATATTACATTTAGTTGTTGTTTCCGCAAGATGACTTTTAATCAGAACAAAGTAAAAGTAGCTTTATTTTAAAATCCTCCAAATATATTAACTGTCCATTTTCCCCTTGGCCTCCTCATTGTTGTTGATGTGTTACTTGTTGACAAAGACCAGGCCTTAGATTAGTTATATTCCTGTAGTTTCCAGCCGGGCTCCCTGCAAATTGACTACATAAGTATCTGCTGATCTGGTCGCTGGCCGACAGCAACAGGCTGGGGCAGAAGGAAAGGAAGCGGAGGAAAAAGGGAAAAAGAGAGGCCTTACCCCCGAATCATTTAAAGCTTCACAGCTCTGAGGGACCCTCAGTGTCTGCTGTGACTTCGTGGAGTGGACTGCTCTGCTCTTGGCTTTTGTGTTCCCCAGGTTGGAGATCGCAACCTTGAATCGGGCCGACTCAGACCTGGAGGCTTGTCGAACCCAAATCAGCAGAGATATCATCGCCCTTCTGCTGAAGAATCTCACCACCTCTGGCCACCTGTCCCCCCAGGTAGAGAGGAGGATGGGTGCTATTTTCAAAAAGCAGTTTCTGTTGCTGGAGAAAGAAATACAAGAGGAGTATGATCGGAAGATGGTGGCATTGACGGCCGAATGTGACCTGGAAATGAGAAAGAAGACAGAGAACCAGTACCACAGGGAGATGGCAGCAATGGAAGAAGCAGAAGAGTTGCTGAAACGTGTCAGTGAGAGGGTAAGGCAGCTTTGAAAGGAAGGCTTCACTCTTCTTGTCTGCTTTCTCTCAGGGACGCGTCATTGATCCATCTGTCTGCCCATCCATCCACCCATTCAGTCATCACCCATTCATCTATCCATCCACCCACTCATCCCCTCCATCTACCTATCTACTCATCCATCCACCCATCCGTCTATACATCCACCTCCCTACCATCCACCTGTCCGTCTATATATCCATTCATCTATCTGCCAGCCACTCTTCCATCCATCCACTCATTCATCCATCCATCTATCCACCCACCTACTCACCCACCCTCCATCCACCCATCCATCTATACATCCACCACCCTTCCATCCACTGTCCATCTATATATCCATTCATCTATCTGCCAACCACTCTTCCATTCGTCCACTCATTCACCTATCTGTCTATCCGTCTACCCACTCACCCCCTTCCATCCACCCATCCATGCACTCATCCATCTATACATCCACCACCCTTCCATCCACCTGTTCTTCTGTCCATCCATCCATCCCTCTACCCCTCTGCCTATAGTCCTTCTCTTCACCTGTCCACCCACCCACCATCCTTTCGTCCACTTGTCCATCCATCCATCCATCTAGGATTTATTTAGAAAGCATTTATTGATCACTTACTGTCTCATGCACTGGGCTAGGCAGGGAAGTACAGAGGAAAATGAGATGTTCTTGAGTTCAAGAAGTTCACAGTTCAATGAAGGCTTTTCACATTTAGAAGATGTGACCTCATTCAACTATTTTAGAATAGAGGTGTGTTCACAGTGCTGCGGGAGATACTGGGGAGAGTAGAAAGCGTGCACCCGCAGAGAGTGTGGCTCAGGGAGGTTGTGACGTCAGCGTGTGTTGGGTCCATCTGGGCCACGTGGTCCTAGGTGGTGGGGCCCTCCAGCACCTGCCCCACTGTCAGACAAACCTGGACTCTCCTTTCCAGTATATTGCCGTTCAGCTCCTGGAGGCCAGGCTGTGAAATAGGGCTGAGGGTGCTCCCTCTCTCTGTGTGGCTGGGAGAGGTAATGCAGGAAAAGTAGCCAAGTGGCGTTGGCTGCCCCAGGCACAGTGCACAGTGCTCAGCTCTGAGAGTTCTGACCCTCAGCCTTCCCAGGGCTGGCTTCTGTTGACCAGAGATCAGTTCTGATGTCTCTAAGAAACATGTCAGTTTCTGTTTTGAGAGGAATCACACCAGAGTCCTTCACTGAGTGCATCCGGTCAAGCCTAATTTCTGCCCTCCTCTGTGAAAGAGATGGCTCGTTCAGTCCCTGGGACTCGAACCCACATTTCCCAGGCTGAAAACCGGTCACCCTGGTGAGGCCTAACATCTACTTAGGGAGGAACAGGCTTTTGAACTGCTCACTCCTGTTCCCCAGCCTGCCGTCCATGCCCAGATTCCCCTGGACACGGACAAAGAGGGCCCACAGCCCGCGGCCCTCCGGTGGTCATCTGCCATCGGCCCACACGCTGGGCAAGGATGAAGAGAGGTGAGATTCGTGCTTGTCTCGCCCCCACCTGCTCCCTTGCACCCGGGGTCCCCCTTGCCTTAACATGCATCTCATTTTAGGGTGAGGCTTCTTTTCTCCTTGGCTCCTGTGTGAGCCCATGACTACTGTAACAAATTGCCACAGATTTCGTAGCTTAATGCAATAGATTTTTATTCTTCGACAGTTCTGGAGGCCACAAGTCCTAAGTCAAGATGTCAGCCATGCATACCCCCTCTGAAGTCTCCAGGGAAAGGACCCTTCTTGTCTCTCCCAGCTTCTGGTGGCTCCAGGCACTCTGTGGCTGGGGGCCACATCACTCCAGCCTTGACTTCTGTCTTCACATTTGGTCTTCCATCCTGGGACCATCATTTCTTCTGTCCTTGGAGTCAGGGCTCACCCAGATCATCCTGGATGGTCTCATAAGATCCTTAACTTAATTACATCTGCAAAGGTCCTCATTCTAAATAGAGTCGCATCCACAGGTTCTGGATTAGGATGTGGTTTTGTGTCTTGGGGGTGACACTCCTTGGCCACCAGCATCCTGCTGGCTGACCCCGCTCTCTGACCTCCCTCCATGACTCTACTGGTCAGTGCCAAGTTTCCCCGAGCAGACGCTTACAAAGACTGTGCTGAGCTCACAGTGCAATTCAGCCCCCAAACCATCGCACAATTCCTCTTTCTCTTCTCTCGTAAGTTTGTTATAATTTGTGTTCCTATGACAATAATACATGTTCCGGAAGGAAGGCTTGGAAAATATGAGAAAGCAGGAGTCCGCAGACTAGACCCATGAGCCCAGCCTGTCGTGGTCTGGCCCATGGGTTGAGAATGTGTTTTTACATTTTCAAAGGATTGTAAAAAATAAAAGCAAAGCAAAAAAAAAAAAAACAACAAGGAGAAGGATGTGTGACTGAAAACCTTAAAATATTTATCTGGCCTTTTATAGAAAAGTCTGCCAGCCCCAGCTTGAAAGCATAAAAAGAAAAACCTTGAAAAAAAAAAAATAAGTGGAACCCACTTCACCATCCAGTCTGATTTGGAGTTCCTACTATTGCCCGACCCTGGAGATTTCAGCACACATTTTAGCCTTTTGCTTTCTATATCTATGTTTACTTATTTTGAGAGAGAGAGAGAGAGAGAGAGAGCGCAAGTGCAACAGCAAGGGGGGGCAGAGGGACAGGAAGAGAGAATCCCAAGCAGACTCTGTGCTGTCAGCGCAGAGCCCAACGCGAGGNAATCCATCCTGCTGGGCTCCTACCTTCGGCTCCCAGAAGGCTGCCCGGAACGATGTTGTACATGTCTCCTCATTACGGACACAGGTAGTTGAAGTCCTGAGGAGGATGGCGGGACAGCGCCTCCCTCGGTGCCTGGCCTCACTCCCCAGTCTCCTGGCTCACAGCTGGGGGGTGCCATCGCTCCGGGTCCTTTGGGTCACCCTGTTCAGAAACCAGTAGCCTCGTTTGAGCCAGTGCGCTTCCAAAAATAGCATCTCAGCGGCTCAAGTCAATAGAGCTGTTTGCCTCCCGGTCTGTGCAAAACACTCCGTCTTATCAAAAACTCCCAGTGACCTCGTAACTTACCTGTATGTTCATCACAGTCATCTTTAAAGGAAATGCATGAAAATATTTGGGGCATATTCTTCCACCAAGAATTCGTTTTTTAAAAAAAGAAAACTGGGCAGAATCTGTTTTTTGAGTAGAGTTCAGGAATTCCAGTAATGAAATTTTTTTAACATTTCTATGTNCTCTATTTTTTTTTTTTAAAAAAGTAAAGTCTATGCAGTTCATAGAACTGTGTGTCATGTTTGTTCCCACTTAATGTCATGGTGTAAATATTTTCTGGTCTTATTAAGTGCTCTCACACTTAATGCCCGCCGCAGGCATGCAGGGTTCTAAGCACATCACGCAGGCCTTCCCATCAAATCTTCACACCACCTCAGTGAGGTGGGAATTGATAGGATCCCACTTTCACGGCTGAGGAAACAGATTTGGAGAAGGTCACCTGCCCCAGGNTTTGAGTAGAGTTCAGGAATTCCAGTAATGAAATTTTTTTAACATTTCTATGTATTTTTGAGAGACAGAGACAGAGCACAAGCAGGGGAGGGGCAGAGAGCAAGAAGGAGACACCGAATCGGAAGCAGGGTCTGACCTCTGAGCTGTCAGCACAGAGCCCGACATGGGGCTCCAACCTACCCATGAACTGTGATATCATGACCTGAGCTGAAGTCGGAAACTTAACTGACCGAGCCACCCAGGCGCCCCAGAAATTCCAGTAATTAGAGATGAAATCTGATCGCCTTTAAACGCCTGTGTAATCCCTTACAGTCTTTAAAGCGTTTCTCCACCAAGAGGCCTTGGGCAGTGTGGTGGTAACTGTAGACTCTGAAGGCGGAGATGGTTGGGTTCAGATCCTCATGGTGTTCTTCCGGAAGGGGCATCACTCAGGCTCCCTGGGTCTCAGTCTCCCCAGCCTTAAATTGAGGATACTAATGATGCCGGTGTTACGGGGATGTTTGTGTGTAAGTGGTGCTCAGACCAGTGCCTGTTGGCGTAAGCCCCGTAGCAGCATTTACTTGTGGTCTGGTGGAAAATCTAAAGAAACCCATGGCACAGAACAGAACATGAAGCCTTTCCACGTTGAGTTGGGGAAATCGAGGCACAGGGAGCAGGACTTGTCCAGCTTCCTGCAAGCAGTGCAGAGTGGGTCCTGTGTCTGGGGACTTTCTTCTAGACAAAGATGCCGTCCCCGCCGCTTAATGCAGTGGAAGCAAGGAACGCACCATGCCCTGAGCTGTGCGAACATCTCAAGGGCAAAGATTCCCGAAGTGCAAGCATTCTTCCTCTGTAACCATCTCTGATGGATTTGTTTCTATAAAAGAGTTTTGCTGTCTGCCCATCTCGCGAAACTGAATGCAGGGAATACGATCTAGTTGAGTTATAATTTTCTGTCCTGGTTTCACGTGTTTGGTGGTACAGCGTCAACATGGTGACTGGCATCCAGTTGTTCTGGAATATTCCAGCACGGACCTATGATTCTCAAACCAGAATTGAAGTGCCCCAGCCCAGTCTGTGCCCTGCCCCCATTCTGTCCACAGGGTAAGTTGCTTTCTTAGGGAGCACTTCAAACCATGAGATAAAGATGCCTTACGTCCTTGCAAAGTCCACCATGGGGGAAGTTTGGTACGGAGTTGGAATGAGTGACCATTACTTTCATACTTTTTAAATGCACATTGGTTGCTGGTATATAAAATATAAAACTTCATATAAAAATCTGGACTTCCAGTTTCTTTAAATTTTTTTAATTTTATATGCTGTCAGCACAGAGCCTGATGCGGGGCTTGAACCCACAAACTGTAAGATCATGACATGAGCTGAAGCCGGACACTCAACCAACTGAGCCACCCAGGTGCCCCATCCATCAGGACTTCTAGCTTCTTTTTAAAAATGGAAAGATGTGCTGAGCTGCATCCGTGTTCCTGCAGAGCCCCCTTTGGTGGGCCGAGCAGTGGCTGGCCCGTAGGCAAGGCTTCTCTCCATTGGGCCCCACTCCTCACCACCCCCTTGCGCCTCTCATACCGGGACGACTCACTCACGGCTATACATGAGCTCATCAACTCAGCAGGCCCTTGATGGGGGGCTCCCCTGCTTTGCGGCATAGCCTTCTCTGTGCCCCAGGAGAACTGAACTCGGTCAGAGGGTGAACACATATCCTCTGGACCCCGAAAGCCCGAGGGCAGCGTAGATGGAAGTGTTGGGGGCTCCCATCAAAATTGATTTTAGGGGGTGCCCAGTGGCGCATTTAGTTAAGTGTCCAACTTTGGCTAAGGTCATGATCTCATGAGTTCGAGCCCCGCATCGGGCTCTGTGCTGACAGCTCAGAGCCTGGAGCCTGTTTCAGATTCTGTGCCCCCCTCTCTCTCTGCCCCTCCCCTGCTCACGCTCTCTCTCCCTCTCTCTCAGAAATAAACATTAAAAAAATTTTTTTTAATTGATTTTAGGGAGTGTTTCACTACGACAGGAGCGTATCGTTGCTTCTTACCTTATTCTTCAGAAATGTGATTCTGAACAGGACAGAAAACTATCTTAGGATTTCTGTGCATGGGCGTGCGTTTTTCATCCTGGCTATGAGAAGCTGTGTGGATTTCGCCCCATGTCTCACTCCTGTTCATCAAAATAAATTGAGGTTCGCGGCTTGTCGAATTTCATACTGTCAGGAAAAAGAGGTCACTTTGGTGAATGAGTCACCAAGCTCTGGGCTTGGCACCAGCTGGACACCAGCTCTGTCTTGGCAGCAGTGCCCCAAGTCAGGAAGGGGCCGACACCCTCCTGGCTGTGGGTGAACTGCGTTCTCTAATTCCGATAAAAGCTGTGAATAACCACTTCTCTCCAGGAGAGTGGCTCACAGAAGTCTGATCCGATCCTTTTTATACAGTCAGATTTAAAAAAAAAAAAAAAAGCCCACGTGTTTTCTGGTGGCCGAGGCAAACCATTGATACTGGGATGGCCCCTGGAGACGTAGCCAGGCAGGAAGACGCAAGTGGGGGTCTGTGGCCTCGGGGGCTGTGGCTGCTGCCCTTCGCAGACGTGGGGCGTCATTGCACCCCGAGTGCAGGGATTGTCCGGGGTGGGCTGCTGGGCTTTTGGGGGGCCCTGTGTTAATAGCACTCGGCTTTCTGGGCCAGATTGCGAGCAAATTGGAATATAAGGGAGAGGAGCTAGAAAGGCATCATATCACCTTTATAGGCTTTTGTGAGCGATTGGAAGTACAGGCGGGAGGTCTGGGTGCCTGGCGGCCCGGGTCTCGAGAACACAGAGCGTTGGCAGGCGTACGGTGCCCCGTCCCTGTTTAGTGGGAGGAGCTACATACAGCCCTCTCCCTCTGCCCCCATCGCCCGTCTGCCTCCCCTGGGTCTCCACGTAGCCTACACAGCCACCATCCCACGCCCCCTGCCACCTGAGACCTCGGTCTCTTGGCCTTGACCCCTGGGATGGCTGTGCCCTCTGCCTCACAGACTCAGTCACCTTCCCTCGACTTTGCTCCGATGTCCAATATCTACAACCCCAGAACACAGAGCCTGAAGATTCCGCTTTCACCTCCTCTCTGCTCCTGGCACGGGTGGGAGCTGGGGAGGGACCCTCCTCGGCTTCCCGGAGTTTGTGACTTCACCCGTGACATGGGCTGTCCATTTTCTGTGCCTGGGTCCCCAACCGCCACACGTCTAGCGACTTCACATCACACCCACTGACCATTGTTTCTGTGCCCGGGAGTCTGGGCAGAGTTTAGCCGGGTTCTCTGCAGGGTCTCAGAGGCCTGCGATCTGGGCCTTGCTCTGGAGCTCGGGGCCCCGGTCCCAGCTTGTCTGTTCACGTGTAGAATTCACCTCCTTGCAGGGCGCCTGGGTGGCTTAGTCGGTTAAGCGTCCGACTTTCGCTCAGGTCATGCTCTCACGGTTCGTGGGTTCGAGCCCCGCGTCGGGCTCTGTGCTGACTGCCAGCTCAGAGCCTGGAGCCTATTTCGGTCTGTGACTCCCTCTCTCTCTGACCCTCCCCTGCCCACACTGTCTCTTCTCTCTCCCTCCCCCTCCTAGAAATAAAGAAGTAATTAAAAAAAAAAAAGAATTCACCTCCTTGCAGTGTGGACTCGGGCCCTCGGCTCCTGTAGGTCTCCCTCCTCCTCTCCCTGTTCCCGAGGGGCCGCTCGCTTCTCCCAGGCCAGCAGGAGGGTGCCTCTGTTCAGGAAGGCCCAGCGCATCTTTCCAGAACACTTACCTCCTGTAGTCAGGCCCGTCCAGGATCACCTCCCCACCGGTTTACTTCAAGCCAGCTGATCAGGGGCCTCAGTTACATCAAGTCTGGTCACTTTTGTTACGTAATCACCAGACCATGAGGCCACAGTCCTGTCACATTCAGAGTTCATGTCCACACTCAAGGGGGAAGGACCTATATAATGTGTACACCACGGGCCAAGCATCTGGGGGCCGTCCTAGAAGTCTGTCTCCCCGGGTAGAATGAATCCCACTCCCCTCCTGGGACGCAGGTCTGTTCCGCTAGCGGATGTGAAGGCACCAGGAACTCAGTACAGGTGTGTCTTTTCCTTCCTTCCTTCATACTGACCACAAAGAGTGCAGGCATCCAGGGGCCATTTCTTTAACTACTCTGCCTCCTTTTTTACCCAAATTGTCTCAACTTTGGCCTGATTGCTGGTATTTTTCTCTTCAGTCGAGTTAAGAATGAAAGATGGTGGAAATAAGCCCGAGAGTCTAACGGACAATCCATTAATGTTTCCATTTTGCAAGCTATCTTCAGGCAGTTTGATTTGCAGATTTCCATCCCTGCGAATTTTCTGCTTTGAGATTGTTCTAAAAAACATGAGGATAAAGGGGAAAGACAGGTTGCAAAAGTATTTTCCAGAGCTTAGCAGCCTAATCATTGCCAGCTGAGGACGTGTGTGTGCGTGTGTCCATACATGTGCGTTCCATGTGAGTGTATGTGCTTGCGTGTCCCCTGTGTGTTGTGCATCTATGTGCACACTGTGTGCTTGTATGTGCTGTATGCGTGTGCGTTATGGATCCGTGAGCACACGTGTGCATGCACTCTACCTTGCAACATGCATGTGTGTATGCACTGTGTGTTGCTGTGTGCATGTATCCATGTGTGTGTATGTGCACTAATTATTGTGTGTCTGTATATTTGCTGTGTGCATGTGCATATATGCATGTGCACATGTGTATTGTGCACTGTGTTGCTGTGTGCCGTTATGTTCGGTGTGCGTGCATGTGTGCATGTGCGTTTGTGCATTGTCACTTAGGTTGCTGTGTGCAGATATGTTTGGTGTGCAGGCATGTGTGCGTGTGCACTGTGTTGCTGTGTGCAGGTATGTTTGGTGTGCACGCGTGTGTGCATGCGCACGTGTGCGGGCACGTGTTGCTGTGTGCATGTGCACGCATGTGTTCACTGTTGCTGTGTGCGTGTGCATGTGTGTGTGCACTGTTGCTGTGTGTGTGCACTGTTGTTGCGTGTATGTGTGTATGTGTGCGCGCCGTGTTGCTATGTCCGCGTGCACACATGTGGGCACTGTGTCGCTGTGGGTGTGTGCACGTGCACGTGTGTGCGCTGTGTTGCTGTGTGCACGTGCGTGCGTGTGTGCACTCGCATGTGGCCCGGGCGTGCCCGGCCTCTCACGCCCCGCCCCCTCCCCCGCAGTGGGCTGTCGAGTGCAGCAACCTCCTGCGGACCTTGCACGGCCTGGAGCAGGAGCAGCTAAGGCGGTCCCTGGCGCTGCGGCGAGAGGAAGACTTTGCCCAGGCCCACAGGCAGCTGGCCGTTTTCCAGAGGAACGAACTGCACCGTATCTTCTTTACGCAGATCAAAAGTGCCATAGTCCAAGGGGAACTGAAGCCGGAGGCGGCCAAGAGGCTGCTGCAGGATTACTCTGACATACAGGTGAGGCCTCAGCCCGGCTGGCCGTGACAGAAGAGGGGCTTCCGGCTCCGTCTCGGGGGCTCCTCCTCTCCCGGAGTCCTGTCCCCTCCTTTCGGTGTGTACAGTGAACTCACCACCTTCTTCCGCCCCGTGACGTGTGTGGGTTTCCGTAAACAGGACAATCGGTCGCTTGAAGCACAGCTCGGATTCGAACTCCTGTCCCATCACCCCTCAGCTCTGGGAATTTAGGCAAATTGTCGGACTTCCCTGAGCTCATTTCCTCAACCTGTAAAATGGGGGTAATAGAGCGGATTCTTGGAAAGCCTGTGCCTGACACTATATATACATTTATTATCCACACAGCAGTTAAAAATATACCCATGTGCATATATGTGTGTGTGCATCTATGTGTACCTGGGGTTTACAATCTGTGTCTGGATACTCCTGGGTGGATCTGTGTGTTTGTCTGAAACTTCAGGGTGAATGTTCTTAATCCAGATGGAATAAATTCCTTTTTTAAAAAAATATTTTTATTTTATTTTTTTTCTGAGAGAGAGAGAGACCACGTGAGCAGGGGAGGGTCAGAGAGATAAGGAGACACAGAATCTGAAACAGGCTCCAGGCTCTGAGCTGGCTGTCAGCACAGAGCCCAATGCGGGGCTCAAACCCACGAACTGCGAGATTATGAGTCCAACCTAAGTCGGACGCTTAACCGACTGAGCCACCCGGGCGCCCCAGATGGAATAAATTCCTAAGCAGCAGTGGGAATAGCTGATCTGAGACCGTCACCACTGCTGTGGAATTTCTCCAGCCCGCACGGGATATTTTGCTCGCACGTTTACACCCCCATAGTGAAACTGCCGGTGTGCAGCCGTGCGAGCAGATTTCTGGTCCCAGGACAGGCCCGGCGAGGGAGGGCGGTGAGGAGCCAGGCCGTGCCAGAGGGGACCGAGTGACCATCCCTGAAAGACTCCCGAAAGTAGGTCTTCCAGGATGAGACTGCCCCTGCCAGGAGGCTCCGAGCATGAGGAGGACAAGCCAGCCTCCCCAGATTCTTTCCACTCAAACCCTGGCGAGAGTATATACAGTAAGGATTCTGCTCTCCTCCTGGTCAGGCGTTCAGAGTTGTCACTTAGGTATTGACCAATGGCTGAGTCATTTTCCTCCTCATTGCGGGCAGCGGCTGACTCTCAACACTGGGATGTTCAAGCTAGAAAGATGCTTGAGTTAGTAATGAGGGGGTGAAGGAGGTGGCTTCCATGGGCGATCATTGTACCACGGCCGGGAAGATGCCAGCTACGCTTTTCCGTGTGTAACTGGCTCAGGTCCGTGGCTCACAGGGACCCAGTTTCGTGGAGGGTGGGATTATTGCCTCCATGTTCCTGGTATATCGATTCTGCTGCTGAGAAGTCAGGAAGATGCTGGCTTTCGGCCACTTCTGACTGACTCTCTTGCACACCGTTCAGTGCACATTCCCAGGTTTCGAGAACTGGAGACATCACACCTTTGTTGGACTGGAAACCGCCCGTGGTATCATATGCATCTCGTCAAACAAAGCATTGATCTTTCTGGCGACCCACTGCAGGGACAGTATTTCCATGGCTGGGGAAGGACCGCAGAGCCAGTCAGTGGGATAACACAGCTTAGGCTAACATTTTAATTACCGCTGGTCTAAACATTGCTGATCTAATCACCGTGCCGCTGGGTAAGGCTGCATTTGAGAGCAGCCTAAAGTTAGAGCACAAATCCTGGCATGAGATTACTGACTTCAAATCCTGGCCCAGCCGTTTACTAGCAGTTCAATGTGGACTCTGTTTCCTCATCTGTGAAATGGGAATAAGTGTTCTCGCTCTCTAGATGAAGTTAGATACGGTGAGGAACGCTCTGGGCCCAGTCCTGGACCCAGAGAAGATACCTATGTCAGCTAGGTAATCATCAGCGCCTTGTGTTTGTTTGGGCTTTGTCATCTTGTCTCCTGTCTCCTGCTGGCGTATGGAAATTCTGAGGGTCAAGTCCAGTGTCTGATTTACCCCCAGAATGTTCGCACCTGTGCTGTGTTTCGGGAACCGCGTGGGTGAAGGCTGAGTGACTGAGCGAAATCCACATCCCCTTTCTGAGAGCAGTAAAGATGTTCTGACAGCCCTCCACGTATCTGGGTCAAGAATATACTCATTCCTTATCAGCATGTAGTTTTCTTCTAAGCCCTTGTTAACAGTAGGGCGGTCTAAGTTGATTGCCCCCATGCCTCTCCCCGTGTGTATTTTCTTCAGAGAGGAAAGGTAATGCTTTCTATGTCTAGAATTTTCTCTAAATTTTAATCAGGCATATTTTCTTGATATTTTTTTTCTAAACAGGAGAAATTAGAAGAGCTAATGGACTTTTTCCAGGCCAGTAAGAGATACCATCTAAGCAAAAGATTTGGGCATAGAGAGTACCTGGTACAGAACATGCAATCATCAGAGACCCGCGTGCAAGGCCTCCTGAGCTCCGCAGATGCTCTGCTGACCCTGTTCATCCAGAAACACGAGAGGTAAGACCTGAAAGCCACCACGGATGGTGCACCCCCCCTTGCCCCATCGTTTCTCATCAGGGATCGTCTATGCTGCTCGGTCAGCGAATGCACTGGCTGCTCCTTCCTTCTTTCCTAAGAAAGATCCTCCAATGGGAAGAATCCTTTGCACTGTAGAATTTCAAAAACATACGTGATAGTTGAGACAGCCATTCGATGAACCTTCCGTGTGCCCATCATACAAACTCCGTGACCGATGTTGATGTCGCTCTACATCCCCCTCCCAGAGTTATTTTTTTTTTTAACTATCATAATGTTTATTTATTTTTGAGAGAGATAGAGAGACAGGGCGTGAGCAGGGGAGGGGCAGAGAATCTGAGCTGTCAGCACAGAGCCCGCCACGGGGCTCAAACCCATGAACTGTGAGATCATGACCTGAGCCGAAGTTGGACACTCAACCAACTAAGCCACCCAGGTGCCCCCAGAGTTAAGTTTTTTAGTGTTTATTTATTATTATTTTGAGCAATAGAGCATAAGTGGGGGAGGGGCAGAGAGAAAGGGAGACAGAATCCAAAGCAGGCTCCAGGCTCTAAACTGTCAGCAGAGAGCCCAACTTGGGACTTGAACCCACGAGCCGAGAGCTCATGACCTGAGCCGAAGTCTGCCGCTTAACCACTGAGCCACCCGGGCGCCCTCCTGGGGGTTATTTTAAAGCAAATCCCCAACATCTCACTGTGACTTCAGTGGTGGAGGCTTACATGAGCTGTGTGCTGAGCGAGCCCACTTCTCCTTGAACTTGAGCCGTCTGCCAGCTCTTGGATTCAGTGAGGTCCGAATACACAGATGCTTGGGGCACCTGGGTGGCTTGGTCGGTTGAGTGTCCGACTCTCGATTTCAGCTCAGGTCATGATCGCAGGGTTGTGGGATCGAGCCCTGAGCCAGGCTCTGTGCTAGGTGCAGAGCCCACTTGGGATTCTCTCTCTCTCTTTCTCTCTCGCCCCCTCTGCCCCTTTACCCTACTGAGATGCGCGAGTGCTCTCTCTTTTTCTAAAATAAATAAATACATACACAGTTGCTGGTCTTGCATTGCACATGCTCTCTCTCTGCAGCCTCAGGGTACCACATGGTCTGTGGTAATGCAGCCTCTGCCCTTCTACACCCTCCCTCCCCAGCTAGTCTTTGACATACTTGCTTGCAAACAGTGGCACTTCCTCTTTCTGGTTATGAGAAGCTCTTGAATAAACGGAGGCATGACAATAAACCTGGCTTTCCAGGGACGGTCCGTGGTTTTCTGAATTGATTCCGCCTCCTTGGTAATGTTATTAGGGCTCTGCGGCTTTCCTGCCCCATCTGACGAGGATTCTGGAAGGTGCAAATTATGTGAATGCTCCCTACCCAAAGATGCTAATGAGTTTGTCACTGCAGTTGACTTGACACCCCTGATGAATTTTCACTCAAGCCAAAGAAACCATTCCTTGCCTTGACCTGAAACAGCGCCAGCTGGTCATGGTGTCGTGAGCGGCCAGCAGGCAGGTGCGCCTTACCCCTGACTCTTAAGTCCTGTTTCAAAAAGTTGGCCTAGACATGTTTCTAAGGCCTGTATCCACCATTCATTCTTCATTCGTTCATTCACCTATTCATCCCTTCAAGAAACTTCCATGGATAAACTACCCTGGGCCAAGCAGAGGGCCCGGCCCCACGATGCAGGCAGACTGGGAATAGTGGCAATCACGGTCACAGACCGGGCCACTCGGAGTTCTCAAGAAGAACAACCAGTAAGATAGATGCCCGGAGTTGGCGCACACAGTGACTGAGGCTGAGAAGTCCCACCATCGGCTGCCTGCAAGCCAGAGACTCAGCAGAGTGGGTGGTGGGGTTCAGTCTGAGTCCAGAGGCCTGGGAACCAAAGGGGACCCCGGCCTGGAGCTGGGGGAGGTGAGGCGAGGCATCCAGTGGAAGCCGTGAGACAGGAAAAGGGGTTTATACTCCTCCTTCCTCTGACGTGTGTGCTATTCAGTCCCCTGCTGGATGGGCGGGGCCCCCCACATGGGGGGGGTGGCCCGCTTTACCCCCTAATGTCCCCTGGAAACACCTCCCCACCCACTCAGTGTTTATTGTGGGTGCCTTGTGGCTACCCAGGTTAACATGAAGAATTAACACTTCAGAGAGTATTTCCTACTTTTACCTCTTGGACTTCCTTTTATAATTTATTATTTTTTTAATGTTTATTTTTGAGAGACAGAGTGCGAGCCAGGGGAGGGGCAGAGAGAGAGGGAGACACAGAATCCAAAGCAGGCTCCAGGCTCCGAGCCATCAGCACAGAGCCGGACACAGGCTCGAACCCACAAATGTGAGATCATGACCTGAGCCAAAGTCCAGTGCATAACCTGATTGAGCCACCCCGGTGCCCCCACTCGGACTTCCTTTGTGACAGTCCCGTCACCAGGAATTTGTAGTCCACCGTCTCCTCTTGGAAAGCTGGAGCACAGGGGCCCTTCAAGTGCCACTCTCTCCCAGAACCCATGCCCAGCCTCCACCCAAACCGGCGGGTTTCTGACGTTGAGCCTTCTGTGCCCGTTTCCAGTGGCGCCAACTTTCCCTTCCTGTATTTTGGGAACGTCCCGGCCACCCATTCGCTCCTGCTCCTCAGGGTGAAGACTTCTTCTGATCAAACCAAACTAATGCAGAGGTGACCGTCCAGCCACACCAACAGCCGGGCTGAGAGTGGGTTTGAAGCGTGCGTCAGCCACCTCTCTCTCTCTCTCTCTCTCAACCCCGCAGAGCGGGGTACCTTGATGAGGACCAGATGGAGGCGCTGTTGGAGCGCACCCAGACGGAAGTCTTTTCCATCAAACAGAAGCTGGACAATGACTNTCTCTCTCCCCCCCAGAGCGGGGTACCTTGACGAGGACCAGATGGAGGCGCTGTTGGAGCGCACCCAGACGGAAGTCTTTTCCATCAAACAGAAGCTGGACAATGACTTGAAGCGGGAGAAGAAGAAGCTGCACCAGAAATTAATCGTTAAGAGAAGACGAGAGATACTGCAGAAGGTACGTAAGGAATCGCACCCATGATGCTTGGGGTGACCTTCCCGAGCCCTTTCGGGGCGCCGGGCACCACTGGGGTAGAGCACAGATTCAGAGGGTTTCTGGGGTATACAGGGTGACACCTAGTATCGTCTGGTCCCGTTCTGGAGGGAGGGAAGGGGCTGCAGGCCAGGTTCCTAAGTTGAACCATAGAAACCCTGCTTTTCACGATCAAGTTTTGGCCCCAACATAAAGCTGTGATTTTCACCTCGACCGCTAAACTCCACCCCATCCTTGACCATTGCCTCGTCCATCTCCACTGGCTCAAGGATGAAATCGGTGGGGCCCAAGGCCACCCTTCTCTGGTGGTCTGGGCTGATTTAAGGTTAGGATCTAGAAGGATGGACGTGCTCCAGAGGGCCTCCTGGCGCCCTCACAAAGCAGAAGGAGGCTGTGGGCAGGTGCTGTGGTAAATACCAGCACGATGGTCATCTTTATGTAGGTGCCCTTGTCGCCCACTGCGGGGCCCTCACCCCTCCCGCTCTCTCCCCAGGGGTGTTCTTCCCCACCTCTTGCTTTTTTTTAAAGTTTATTTATTTATTTTAAGAGAGACAGAGATAGTGCAAGCAGGGGAGGAGCAGAGAGAGAGGGGGGGAGAGAGAGAATCCCAAGCAGGCTCCATGCCACCAGCGCAGAGCCCCATGCAGGGCTCGATCCCATGAACTGGGAGCTCACCACCTGATCTGAAATCAGGAGCCAGACGTTTAACTGACCAAGCCACCCAGGCGCCCCTTCTTTCCCCACATCTTAACCCCACTGAAGCATGACCGCGTCCCTCGATATCCCTCAGATCTCCTACCTTGAAGGCCTCCCCTGACCTCCTCATTTAAAGTGTCTGTCCTGGATGTCAGGGTGGTTTTTTCCCGTTACCCCATCCTGCGCTGGGGCCCCCCGTGCCTGGCGCACAGTGAGGATAATGGACACCCACTGGCATGAGCTCTGCAGCAGCTCCTCCACTGAGGAGTACACACGAGTGAAGCGACTGAACCCTCACAGCTGCTGTGAGAGGTACATGCTAGTACTGTCCCCATTTCACAGATGAGGATGTGGAGGCACAGAGAGGACTAGACGTTCTCTTTGGGTCAGTCAGCTTGGCCATGGAGATGCCAGGATTGGAACCCAGGTGGTCTGCCTCGTGGGCTTGATCTACTCAAGAATAGGCTCTCTCTCTCTCAAAAATAAATAAACATTAAAAAAAAATGTTTTTTTAAGGAAAGTAACTCAAAATATAGTGAGAGCTTCATTTGTTCAAGGCTTTTATTATTTTTTAAACTATTTTAATTTTTGGTGTTTATTTTTTTGAGAGAGAAACAGAAAGCAAGCGGGGAAGGGGGGGCAGAGACAGAAGGAGACACAGAATCTGAAGCAGGCTCCAGGCTCTGAGATGTCAGCACAGAGCCGGATACGGGACTCGAACCCACGAACCATGACATCATAACGTGAGCTGAAGTCGGATGCTCAACCGACTGAGCCCCCCAGGCGCCCCGAGTTTGGGTGGCCCTCTTGAGGCTAAGTTTCTAAGCGGGAGGTCGTTGGGGAAGGACCTGGGGGCATCCTGTGCCTCGTGCCCCAGGTTTCTGCGGGGTCCCCCGGGGCCCTGCCCCCACTCAGCTCTCCCGTCTGCAACCCCCGCAGCTCAAGGAGCAGCGCAAGGAGCTGCTGTCGGTCGGGGAGGCCCTGCGGGCGGCCGAGGACGCCGGCCAGTACCTGGGCCGCTGGGGGAGCCTGCTGGCGGGGCACGGCGCGGCGCTGGAGATGCTGCAGGAGCGCCTGGACCAGGCGGCCCTGGAGGACCTGAGGGCCCTGAGCCTGTCGCTGTCCGAGAAGGCCGCCGAGGAGCTGAGGCGGCTGCAGAGCGCGGGGGTGACCCAGGAGCTGCTCAAGCGCAACGTGCCCTGGCTCTTCGTGCAGCAGGTCCTGGAGGAGCACAGCCGAGAGCTGGCCGCCCGGGCCCGGCAGCTCGAGGGCCGGGAGCAGGACAGGGGCCAGGAGGGCGTCCAGAGCGTCCGGCAGAGGCTGAAGGACGACGCCCTGGAGGCCTCCACGGAGGAGCAGGCCGAGCTGAGATGCTGGGAGCGCCTGATCTTCGCGTGAGCACCCTGCGTGCCCTCACCCTCCTCCACCCTCCACCCCCAGCAGCAGGGTGGTCGTGGGGACGGCAGTTCCTTAGTCACAGGGATCGGCGGCCCAGGGCCACAGCTGGGGCCAGTGAGAGGCAGGCTCTGTAGCAGGGGNGGTGGGGGGGATCCCGCGCGTGGTCGTGGGGACGGCAGGTCCTTAGTCACAGGGATCGGCGGCCCAGGGCCACAGCTGGGGCCAGTGAGAGGCAGGCTCTGTAGCAGGGGGAGGGGGAGGTCCCCGCGTTCCCATGGGGGAGGCGACTGGTGCGGAACGGGACCCTCCATTCTCTGCTCCCGGGGACAAGGCCCCTCGTTGGCCCATCTCATCAAGGGGACCGGCCCAGCTCCTGCTCCCGCGGGGCATGTCACGCGTCGTTCTCTCGCGAGCCCATTCTGAGCCCGCCCAGTTTCTCCCGATGTCGGCAGCGTGCGCCATTGGGCCCTAACCTGAGGCCTTCCAGGCCACACCTCACCGTCCCTTCACCCGCCCCTCCCTCAGCCACCCATTCAGTGACGGGGCCATTTGATTTGATTCTTCATTCGAGAACCATGTAATGGCATCGGCCTCTGAGTAGGACGTCCTGGGCCGCAGCCGGCCGACGCTTCTCGTATAATAACTAGAAAATGTCAGATAAACGGCACACCTACTGTTTTTAAAGACGGGGGGTGCTGTAGAAGCAGTGAGGACCAGCACGTGGCCAGAGCACCGCAGCCCTTCGCTCCGGGCAGTGTTCGACAGCTCTCTGCACAGATGGAGGTGTGGTGTGGCTCAAATGGGGCACTTTTGTGGGGTCATGGAGAGCAGCAAGGCATTGGGCAGCTGTCGGGGGCTGGCCCATCAGATGGGAAACAGAACGAGCTCCAAACCAGGCCAGTGAGGGCTGTAGACAGGAGTGAGGTATGGACAGCGTAGACCAGAAAGCCTACCTTTAAATCCCAGCGCCACCACCAGCGGAGTGTAGGAAAGTCACCTAGCAAACTTGAGCCTCCTCTCTCTTGCCTTAAACGACAGTCCTCAATCACCGAGGGCGCTTTCTACAACACATAATACTATCACGTTGGTAAAAGGTGAAGAAAGTATTTTATGAGGAGTCGTCAGTGGTAGATGTTTCCAGGCTTGATTCAGGGGCTCAATGATTCTCTCAAGGACCCGGTTCTCTCCGTCTTTCTGCTCCAGTACCCTCAGTGTGCCTCCTTGGTCTTTGGGCTCATTCCCTTATGGCTTCAGGATGGCTGCTGCAGCTCCGGGTGTCACGCTCATCATCCCTTTAGAACATCTTAGGCATCAAACCTTCCGGTACCACCAGTCAGGATTATGTCACAAGCGCATGCCTAAACCACTCACTGGCAAGGAGAATGAAATGGCCATGTTGTCGTAGACCAGAGGGCAGTAAGCTGTTTTTAATGATGTGCAGATAAGTGTAGTTGCTGAGGCCCACATGCTTTCTGTTGCAACCATAGCCAGCCATAAACTAATGAACTTGACCGTGTTCCAATAAAACTTTATTAACAAAAACAGGCAGGGGGCTGGACTTGGTCCACAGGCCGTAGTTTGCCAATCCCTGCCTTAGACAAGTTGCGGATTGCCCACCCCGGGGCTGTGAGGGGTGTTTAGGGTAACCTCTCTAAACAAAAGCTGAGCTGACAAGGGGTAAGGTAGAGGCCCGGGGGTAGGTCATCCACCTTCGTCTAACAAGATGCCGCCTTCACGGCATCAAGGAGGGAGTACGTGAGTTAATATATTTAAATCTTTTAACACAACCCTTGATCTGCAGGAAGTGGGTAATAAGTAGAAGCTGGTACCATTACCCCCGTCATTCCTGGGCCGGAAGAGCTCAGATTATCAGGGGAGCAGGCACACAGAGAGGCGGTCATTGACAGACGGCGCCCAGGCAGGTGACCGTACCGGGGACACTGCAGGATCCAGATCTTGGCCAGGCTCCGAGGGAGGCACGCTGTGTGTGCCCACCACCGGCCTGGCACTGGGAGCCGGAGATGAGCGGGTGCAGGCCGCCAGTGCCTTGTGGAGAGGGGGCACGACCAGGGTTGGGGCCGCTTGCTAGGAGGTCGTGGTCCTTATATGTGTGTGACATGGGGTGACCCGGGTGACCGGTGTGAAGGAGCAGAGTTAAAAACCATCACCAGCAGTGTGGGGGCGGGGTGGGGGAAAGACCAATTACCACCCTCCACTGGGTCAATTTATTTTGAGTAACGAAGTAACTGTTTGCATGTGAACATGATGGTGCCCATCTGGCAGTAACAGACAGCTTCTTTTCCCCTTAACAAACGGACCTACCAATCCCTATTCCGTAAAGTTGCTCTTCCTTTCAGCAAACCAAGCAGCCAACCCAGAAATCTAAGCAAATAAACAAATCCAAACAATCCGTTCAAGCAAATAAACAAAACTCGAGCCCATTTAGCACGCCTCCCTGGGTATAGACGCTTCACCGTCTCAGCTGATTCTTGGGCACAACTTAATTCTGAATCCAGAGCTCTGTTTGTTGGAAGCAGTTGCACAGAGAGGAGTGCGGAGGGGGTGTTGTGGGTCGGGGGTGGCAGAGACGGGAGGGGAGTGAGCCCTTTCCAGCATTTCGGGTTAGCCCGTCTTTGTCCCGTCTCTGCCGGGCCGGCAGGCTGTGCACTGGGCATCGGTGGTCCCTCCCACCTGCCCCCTGTGATGGGCATCGGAAGGAGAGCATCGTCCTGCCCACGCCCATCCTTCCTTGCCAGTGACCTCTCGTGAAACAGGGTCTGTCCGGCTTCCACCATTTCATGCCTCCTCCCGCGCAGTGTTCTTCCCCAGGGCTGCCCTCACCACCAGGGAGAGCGGGTCCCCGGGCATCTGCAGAGAGCACCGCCGCTCAGCTCTTCCTCCTCTCGGTCTTTATGGTTCCGGCTTCATGTATTTCCAGACCTTTGCTAGCATCTGTCTTCTTGAACACACAGGATCTCGTCTTCTCTCCAAGCATGTAAAAATCAGATCCTCACACGCCACTTCTTATTCCCCCGAATCGTTCTCCACAGCAGAGATTCAGCTCAGTGTGCATTTCACCAAAGTCTCTTTACACGCTCCAACCGGCTTTGGGCTCTCTGAGGCATATGAATGAGACTTGACATTCCCATTACCAGATGGTCGTGTTCTTCAACATCATTTGGATCCATTTTGCAGAGAGCAGGGCCAAAGCCGGCCCTGATTGAGTCGTTTGCCGGGAAAAGAGAATTCTCACCTCGCTGTCTGAAAACTCTTTATCGGTTTTCCTCAGGGTTAAAGAGGGTCAGGTAACTATGCACACAGTACGCGCCTGCTTGTATACCTCGCTTATTTACGATTCCAAAAGGTTGCAGCCTTTGTTTCTGAGGCATTCTGCAGAAGTGGCTTTGCACAATCGTTTTAAAACACATGTTTAGAAGCGTTCCGATTTCAAGCAGGATGCAGTTGCTGTGAACCTGGTTGGGTAAAGTAGGAATTAATAAGGATGCACTTTTTTTTTTCTATTTGCCAGGGAAAGCATGTCTTTGAAACCTGTCTCCTGTGCTCCTGCCTTGATTTTAAACTCCTTTAGGGCACAGACTCTGCCTGTCTCCTGTGTTGGTCTTATCTTGGTGCCTACACAGCAGAGCATTAAGACTGGACCACACAGGGCCGATGGGCTTGGGATGGGCAGGAATGGTGACTCAGAGTCATTTCAAGGTTACTTTCACTTTGGATCCCACGCGCCCCACAAACACAGGGGACAAAGCCTCTCCGGGGGCAAGGTACAAAGAAGCAGCTGTAGTTTCCTGGCATTCTTTTATTTTTATTGCTGTTTTTTAACATTTATTCATTTCTGAGAGAGAAAGCGTGAGTGGAGGAGGGGCAGAGAGAGGAGACACAGAATATGAAGCAGGCTCCAGGCTCTGAGCTGTCAGCACAGAGCCTGATGCGGGGCTCAAACTCACTAACTGTGAGATCATGGCCTGAGCCAAAGTCGGACACTTAACCGACTGAGCCACCCGGGTGCCCCCAATGCTTATTTATTCTTGAGAGACAGAGAGAGAAAGAGAGACAGAGCGTGAGCAGGGGAGGGGCAGAGAGAGAGGGAGACGCAGGCTCCAGGCTCCAAGCGCTCAGCACAGAGCCCTATGTGGGGCTCAAACTCACGAACTGCAAGATTATGACTTAACCCGAAGTCGGATGCTTAACCAACTGAGCCGCCCAGGCCCCTGTCTTCCTAGCATTCTTTTAAAAATGTTAATGGAGGGGCGCCTGGGTGGCTTAGTCGGTTAAGCGTCCGACTTTCACTTAGGTCACGATCTCGCGGTTCGTGGNAAAAAAACAAAAAAAAAACAAAAAAAAAAAATGTTAATGGACCCCATAGAGTGAGAAACCCAAGACAGGATGTGGAGACATGGGCCTGGGGCCTTTGCACTCATTCTGGCCGGAGCCCCGTGTCCTCGGAAAGTCCTGTTCTATTTCCAGAAGAGAACTTTCTAGCTGAGCTGTGGTCCCGCGCTCCCTCATTGAGATAGGGGCGTGATAGGCCTGGGCCCGGCCTCCTCCGGCCTCCCTCCTCCTCCCTCCTCCTCCTGCAGGCTTTTCTGAAGCAGCCACGGCATATTTCCTGCACCCGATGTTGATTGAACGTTACCAGAATAACCCACCAAACCGCATCTGTCTACAGAGAACATTAGTCCCACGAACTAGTGAATGGACACGCATTGCCCAGAGCAGGAAGGGGGAGAGGTGTCTCCCCCACTCTCTCACCCCTGGCCCGGGAGGAACGTCTGCCCGGTGGAGTGGGCCGTGGGCCTTGCCAGAAGGGAAGAGCGGGCGCCCCCCTCGGCGTCCTCACCCGCAGGCTGAGGGTGGAGTTGCTGGAAGGTCAGGCAGTGATGGAGGTCATGGTGTCTGTTTCCCGTGGCTGCCGCAGCAAAGCGTCGCAAACTAGGGGGTCAGGAAGGACAGGGAAGTATTCCCTGGCTGCCTCAGAGGCCGCAGGTGTGGCATCAGGGTGTCAGCAGGGCCGGGCTCCCTCTGAGGACACCAGGGCAGGGTCTGTGCCTTGCTCCTCTCAGCGTCCGGGGTGGCCACTGCCCTTAGCACCGTCCGTCAGCTTTGCCCGTCACTCCAGTCGCTGCCTCCGTGGTCCCAAGGCTTCCCCTGCGTGTGTCTCTCTTCTCACAAGGACATCAGTCCATGCTGGATTCAGGGCCTATCCTGCCCCGTTAAGACCTCACCTTACCCTTCTTTCTTGTCGGCAAAGACCCTGTTTCTAAATAAGATCGCGTTCACAGGACCCGGGGTTGGGGCTTGAGTCTCTTTTTGGGGGACACACAGGTCAGCCTTCAGCAGGCGATCACTCAGCACGTTCCCAGCACGGGACGGGTTTCCTCTGAGCAGTGGCTGTCAGTCGTCACCCCTTAAGACCTAGTGCAAGGCCCCCCTCTCCCCTCATCCTCCTGAGCTGAGCTGGGCACCCCTCCTCCAGGCCGCTGGCGCCTACGGTGTGCTGCCGAGTGGGCTCGGCGGACAATGCTTCGTTTTCACTTGTTGCTAAAGCGAGAGTAGGCCCTCTTCCCGGTCAGGAGGGGCCGGAAGGCCTGTTGCGTCCCCGCAGACACCGTCACAGCCTCGTCCCACTGTAACTTAGCTCCAGGATGCTGGCGTGACGCGCTCTTGGTGCTCAGATCGCTGCGGAATGAATGCAGATGAGTAAAGACATGAGGAGCTTTTCCAGGCGCGCATGTGATGAGCGGATTTTACTGCGTCTGGATTCCACACACCCCCACCCCTCCCCCCGCCCGCTTCCTCTTGATAAGAACCTCCCCGTTCTGGCTTTTCCAGGAAGCTCTGTTCCTCAGCCTTCTCCCAGTCTGAAGAGGAGCTGCTCAGGATGAAGCAGGAGGTTCACGGCTGCTTCGCCCAGATGGACAGGAGCCTGGCCCTCCCCAAAATCCGGGCCCGCGTCCTGCTGCAGCAGCTGCAGACCGCCTGGCGAGAAGCAGAGTTCCAGAAGCTGGACCAGGCGCTGTCTGCCCCTGAGCTGCAGGTAAGAGTGACGTCGGTGGCTCCTTGACGGCGGGCGTGGGGCGTCTTTCAGCCCCCCACGGTGGTGGGCTCTGCCCCCGCCACCCATGCTGGGGTCCTTTACTGTCACTCTCCTCTGCAGCCATGGCTGCATCCGGCCGGTCCTAGAACCGTCAAGCTTGTCCCAGCCTTCTGCCAGCTCAGACCCGCTCACCTGGGCCCTGCACCCCCTTTCTGGGCATGGCTCTGGGAAGATGGGCAGCACCTGGCCTGAGCCGTTTCTTCCCCTCCCACTCCCTCGGCCACACTCAGTGACCTGCTCGGGGTACAAAAGGCCAGCCCCTTCTGTAAAGGGCGTGAGAAGGGTGGATCAGGGAAAGAGAGCCCCTCACACTGGCGCTTGTAAGTGTGATGATGGACACCTGCCTTTTCTGAGCACCTGTTATGTGCCTCAAAGGCAGACCACGCTTGGGAGCCGTGTTTGCTCCAGAGACCCCGGAGCAGTCAAGGCTACACGTTCCCTGAGAGCCCCGCCCCGCGTGGCCCTTCCCCTTCCTGACCTGGTCCCTCACTTGCCTACACGTTGCCCCCAGCTCCTCTCCCGGGAAACCGTGGCCTCCCCATCCCCATCTCTGGCCCTGCTGCTGGGGAGCCCAGCCCAAGACAAGACTTTGAACTTGCTGTTTCTTCTGCTGGGAACACGTTTCCCCCAGAATCTCGAGGGTCCAGCGCTTTGTGGTCTCTTTGCACCCCAGCTCAGCTTACCCCACGAGGCCCACCCTGAGCTCCCGGCTAGAGGAACCCCCTCCCCAGGCATTCCTCCTGTGGCTGTGGTCCGTGACTCCGCAGAATCGACCCCTGCCTGAGACGCCCTTGTTTCTCAGCCTGCGCCCTGCCCATGTCCCCACTGCAGACCAGCTCTCTGACCTCTTCACCACTCCGTCCCCAGCACCTAGAAAGTGCCTGGCGCATAGTAGGTGTGCAGTCCATTTGATTGAGGCAGCCAGTCGCCAGATGCACACGAGATGTCAGTCTCCTCAGGCGATGCTGTGTTGAGATTGATAACATATTCAGAGTGCTTCAACTGACATTATCTCGTCCAAGTTCACGGCAATGCCAGGAGGCAGGTTTCTGCGCTCACTTTCCAGAAGAGAAAAACACCCAGCAGAGGAAAAGCGGGTTGACAGAGGCAGGCAGGAGGTGGGGAAACTGGGCTTGGGGCTGGTATTTTCTGACTTTAAGCCTGCTGCTTTTCCTTTAGGGGAAGGAAAGAAAAATCCATATATCTCCTCACTGAATAAAAAACAGTGCAATGCAGAAACAGCTTGGAAGCTCTCATATTCTTTCACATTAAAAAAAAAAAGGTTTTTTCTTCCCTATTTCTATTCTCAGAAGGGTGCATGATACATAAGATGATGGGGGTTAGAGAGTAAGGAACAGATTATCAAAGTTTTTTATTTTTTTTCACGTTTTAGAACAGCGATGAAACATATTTCCATTTAAGTGCAGCAAAACTTATTTCCATATAAGGTTTCCCCTGCTTTGGGGCTGACCAGGGCCCAATCCTGGCAGGAATTAAGGAATTAAGTTTCTGATTCTCAAGTTATTCAAGGTGCTGGGTTTGGAAATAGAGGTGGCCCCTGCCTCCGAGGGGCGGAGGCCCCGAGTGGGAAGCGTGCTTGCTGGATACCCTGTGGGAAATGCACACAAAGGCTGGGAGGGGCTGGTGGCCACGGTTGGCTGAGCCTGGCTCCCTGCTCGAGGACCCTCCTGGGAGCGCAGAGCTGCTCCGTGTAGCTTCACAAGCACAGGGACCTGTTCCGCCGAGTCCCCTGTGCCCAGAGAGGCTGCCGGGTCCTGGTCCCACCGCCGGGGGGAGGGGAGGGGGGCGCCGGTTAGTTGCGCTGCCTGACCGCACAGCTTTGGCTCTGCCACCTGGAGTCCCCTTTTCTGCCTTTGGTGGACTGAAGGCCCACCCACCGAGCTTGTTCAGGAAGGTGTCCATCGTCCCCGGCTGCGGCCTCAGGCCCCAGTGCAGCTGCGGGAGCGCCCTCGGCTCTGGGAGACGAGGGGGTGGGGGGCTGCGCAGACCGCTGGTGGTCACTTCCCTGCCTGTGCTCCGGCCCCTCTAGCCGCAGTCCAAGGCGAGAAAGCCGCGCTCCAAAAGCAAGAGCAGAACAGACCTTCTGAGGAAGTGCATCGAAGATAAAATTCAGCTCTTTGAGGAACAAGTCCCCGAGGACCTGGTTGAGAAGGTCAGTGCTCCCGCCTTTCTGCTCTTCTCCAGCACGCGCAGGGCCGACACACCCGTTCCCAGGGCACACAGGGTCCCCGGGCCGTGACTGCCGCTGTCCTGTGGTCCTGCGGCCGGGACCCCCCCACCCCTCCCCAGACCCTTCCGCCCATCCTGTCCTGTCTGGAACTCCCCTCCTCCACCTCCCCACCCCATCTCGGCTTCGTCCCTCGGGCCCCGTGTCTGCTGCCGCCGCGGTGGCCGCCGCCTCTGTGCCGCACGTTCACCGTGTTACACTTGGTGCCCCTGCGTGTACCACGCACAGACACGCGGTGTCGTCCACCTTCTTCCCTCTTTCTGGATGAGCCCAGCCGTCGTCCCTTACCCGGGTAAATGAACCTCATCCTTGGCTCATCCCTCCCCTAAGAGGCCTGATCCAATCACCCGGTTCTTCCCCCTCCCTCCTCCTCTCTTACCCTAACTCGTGCCGTACTGTGTGGTCGCTGCACTGGGCTCCTGAGGCCACAGCACTGTCCCCGGTGCGGTGTCGACAAACTCTGGGTCTACAGCGGTCACAGACCATCCTGGCCTCTCTCCCGTGGTTGGGGGAGACGGACAGAAAACACTTAAAATTACAGAGCGTGATCAGTCCCATTAGGACACGAAAGAGAAGACCTGATGGTTACAAGACGGGGGTGAGGGGAAGTGAGACCGACCGGAAGCGGCCGCATCAGGTCAGGTCTCTCTGGAGAGGTGACATGGTGCTGTCACTGCGTGGGTGCCCGCCGTGGCCCCCAGCACTCTGCGCAAAGGGTAGGCCCCTGAGAGGAGGGTGCCCAGTGAGTGGCTCTAACAGACCATCTTTCCGAGCGGCCGTTCCCTCCTGCCCCCGGCCCCGTCCTTGTCCAGGTGGGCTTAGCGCAGGTGTGTTTCTCAGATCGCAAAAGCATAGTCTGGCCANGGGGAAAGGGGTGTGGCCAGGCAGCCTGGGTCCCAGTGAGGCATTTCCTCCAGCGCTGCCGTGTCGTGACCCAAGTAACCCAAACCCGTCAGGCCGAAGGTGGATGTTGCTGGAGAAGAAAAACTTGGGGTTTGTGTTGGCGGAGAGAGTGGGTGGCCTGGACCTCGGCCAAGCACACGGTGCAGGTTCACGGGAAGCCCAGGGAATCGGCAGCCACGTGAAAAGGCTGCTTCGCTGGAGTGCAGGGTGTCCCGAGGGGAGGACAGCCCGCCGCGGTGGAGGGTCTCCCGGGCTAGGCTGAGAAGGTGAGCTGAAGCCCGCCGGTCCCATCGACGGAGGAGAGGGACAGGCCGAATGACTGCACGGCCGTGAGTGGTGACGGATGACATCCCGTCCCCACGGAGCCCTGAGCCAGACTCTGCAGCCCGCCCTGCCCTGAGTTCACCCCTGTGGTTTCCGTGGGGGGCGCTCATTTGTCCTGGGCACCAGCCAGGCCCTTCACGTGCATGGAAGACGCAGCCCTCTGCCCAGCTCTGGACGGTCCCTGGCATCGTCAAGGGCAACTTAAGTTTCGTTTTTGTCCTGTGCACTGATTTAAGAACTTAACTCCCCTCTTGAAATACAACAGCCCTTCAGTAAGAATAGTGCTCATTTATTTTGTTTGCTTTTGAGTGCCTGCGGCCCCAGGCACCTTGCTCAGGACTGTTGTGTCCAAATACGTTCCTTATATGTGCCGGGCATGCATATGACACACAACAGAAACACATTTTATGGATACATAAGTAAAAGCTAAGCAGTCTGAGAGCTAAGTTCGTCACATGTGCCCCTGCATTTTGTCACCATACATCCCATAGAAGAAGCCCCATGAGGAGCACCTGGGAGGCTCAGTGGGTTAGGCATCTGACTTCAGCTCAGGTCACGATCTCTCGATCTGTGAGTTCAAGCCCCGCGTCGGGCTCTGTGCTGACAGCCTGGAGCCTGCAGCTGCTTCTGATTCTGTGTCTCCCTCTCTCCCAGCCCCTCCTGCGCTCATGCCTCTGTCTCTCTTTCTTTCAAAACCAAATAAACGTTAAAAAAGATTTAAAAAAAACCGTACGAGTGTCCTTTTGAGAGACGGAGTCTGACGCACAGAGAGGTGAAGTAACTCCAGGGTCACACCCCGGCCATCTGGCTTCAGACCCCGTGTTCTTGCTTCCTCTCTAGCCTGTGTCTCGTGCAGTCCGTGTGCTCAGACCCTCCCAGCCCCGCTAGGAAGCAGGAGCACACGATGTCCCTGTTTTACAGGTGCGGCAGCCGGGTCCCCAGCAGTTAGCGAAAGGGCTCAGGCTGGTGCAGGCATCCGGCTCCCGTACCTCCTGCCCCTCGCCCCGGTGCTGCCTCTGCGTCCAGTGCCCTGGTCAGGATCGACAGGGAATATTCTCACCGGATGTGGTTACCTCCCCTGGTTGTGCGACGCGGGACACACACGCCTTGGCTCCCGCATCTGTAAAACGAGGATTGTGACGATGAGAACCGCGTAGTTAACAGATAGAAAGGGTTTTAGCTCTGAGTGGGCTACAGCGCTGTTTTGCCCATGATGGGGCAGCTCTGTGCGTGTGCACCAGAACCCAGAGAAAGGTAGACGGGACGCGTTCGTCAGCTGTAACCTTTTAATGACAGGCCATCCTCGCAGTTGGCCATCGCACTGTGGCAAGTGCCGATAGAATACGCGCTCTCAAGTCAGCGGCTTTGACGGTCCTCCTGCAGTCGATCGACCGCCTCTCTCAGCACCGGAGCCACAGTGGTTCAGATTTGTTATTTGCAGGGTGCTGCGGATTGAAATGACAGCCCTCGGTTTGAGGCCCAGCAGCTGAGAGGGGTCCAATCGTGTCCCAGGACTGGGAACGTGCAGCTGGAAAGAGGGACTGGGACAGAGACCCACGGCAAAGCCGCAGTCTGGCCGGCAGTGTGGGGTCCCCAAAGGGACCCTGGCTTCCCTGTTGGGACACTGGAGGCACCTGCTGGGTGACCCCTTTCTTTGCCAGAATCCGAGTCAGCGATCCCCGTAACCTCCCCCCGTAAACTCAGTCCCAGGTGGACATGTGCCTTGTCTAGAGGCTTCCATCTGAAGAGCTTGGGAGAATCGCCCAAGGTCACACCGTCAGTGCGTACTGGAGCTGGGAGGTGAACGAGGCACATCTGCCTCCATCCGCCATGCCCCTCCGTCACCGTGTTGGGGCCCAGCTGGGACAGTAAGCAGGCTCAGCCTCCCAACGTGGCTCTCTGGTGCCCTTCCCGTGCCCCCCTTGCCTTTCTCCCACTTCTTTCCTTGCCCCTCTCGTCGCTCCCACCCTTCAATTTCCTTCCGCGTCCTCTAGGGAACGTTTTGTGGACTGCCTTCTCTGGGCCCGCGGGTCTCCGGTTTTCTGCTCTTGAGATGTTCACAGTCTTGGGTGAACGGCCACTTTGCGCATCAGCCATTTGGAGATTCACATCCCGCTTTCAGGTAGAAAATCCACCCTGCTGATCTAAGCTCCGCCTCGGGCGAGTGGCTGGTTGGCTCACAAAGAGTCGTGCAAATGATGTGGGGAGACAGACTGACAGACAAGGGTGGGCTTCCCGCCTGACCACTTTTTCTCTACAGCTGAGGTGCCAGTGGAGTGAGGAGTCTGCTCTGGTCACCGGCAGCTGCCTGGGGGCAGGAATGTGCCTGCGATCAGAAATGGGACTCAGGCAGGGACCCCTAGACCTTCCGATGGGCTCACTGTAAGCTCACAGGTACATCATTTCACACCTGACAGACTCTGGAGGGCATACACATTTTGGAGTAAGTTAATCTAGTTCCTAAATAACTTTCTGTTATGATGGCATGAAATGTACAGGTTAATTGGAGAATTGGCATTCCATCCCCCAAAAGGCAGAATGTTTCTTTTTTTTTTTAATTTGGATCTTCTCTTTAGGGTCTTTAGGATTTACAGTTGTTTCTGTAAGTAGGGTGACCATATGTCTCAGTCTGTTGGGACAGTCCCAATGCCTTTCCCGTTAGCTCTTTTCAGTCTCAACTTTGTGATAAACCATATGGTCACCTTATATGAGAAGGATTTCCTTGTGGTGATTCCTAGATACATTATAGGTTTGCTCGCAGTTGTGAATGGCAACCTATTTTCTTCTTTTTTAATCTTTTACTTTTTTTTTTTTTGAGAGAAAGAGAGTGCATGCACTTGCAAGTGGGGAAGGAGAAGAAGGGAGAGAATCTTAAGCAGGCTCCATGCTCAACGTGGAGCCTGATGTGGGGCTTGAGCCCATGACCCAGGGATCATGACCTGAGCCAAAATCAAGAGCAGACAGACGCTCAAACAACTGAGCTACCCAGGCCCCCCGTGGTAGCCTATTTTCAATTATGTTTTTGACATATTCAATACTGGTGTAAAGAAATGTTATTTTATGAGTCTTTCTAGAGTGTCTTTTTTCTATCTCTGGAGCCAGACATCTGAGTTCAAGTCTGAGGTCTGCCACTTGCCAGCTGTGTGACCTTGGACAAGTTTCTTACTGTTCTGTGCCTAGTGGACTCGTCCTTCAAGTGTGGATACTAGAAGCACCTGCCTTTTAGGATTGTTGTTAGAATTCACCTGCGCTTCTGTTGATTTTCTGCATCGTCAGTCATCATGTCGACAAATAATTGCAATTTCGTTGCCTCCCTTCTAAGCCGATGCCTCATTTCTTCTTATTATTAGTGTTTCCATGTCCTGGTCTGCTGGTTCCACATCTCTCTCATTTCCCCTGATGGGTTTTCCCCTGGGTTGCGGATCCCGTTTTCCTGCATCTTTGTGTGCATGGTAATTTTTGATTAGATGCTAGGCATTGTACGTTTTACATGCTGTGTACCAGACTTTGCGTCATTTTCTTTAACAGTGTTGGAGTTTTGACGTGTCGTTACATTGTTTAGGATTCATTTTATCCTTTCCAGACATGCTTTTAGGTTTTGTTAGGTTGGATCCAGAGCTGCCTTTAGTCAAGAGCTAGTTTATCACTATTACTGTGGTAGCACCCATCTCCCTGACGCCTGTGTGCTTTTTTCACTCTGGCTAATAGGAACACTGACTCCTCCCAGCTCAGTGTGAGCTCCAGAAATTGCTATCCCTGTTATTTTTGGTGGTTCTTCTCCTGGTCTGGTGCAGTTTTTTGTTTTGTTTTGTTTTGTGTTTTGTTTTGTTTTGTTTTCCAAGCATGTTCAGCACTTAGCCAAAGCCTTGAGGACACTGGAATCTCTGTAGTGTTCTCTCTCTCTCTGCAGCTCCCTCCTCTTTGGGACTCTGCCCTACAATTTCTAGGCACAGTGGCCTCCCAAACTCTGATTTTTTTCTCTTAACCTGGTGCACCTGCTGGGCTCCCCCCGGGTCCTCATCCGATGTTGCATCCTAGGAAGCAGTAAGCTGGGGCAGCTGTGGGGTCACCATGTCCATTTCCTTCCTCTCAGGTTCCCAGTCCTGCACTCCCTCTTGCCTAGTATCTGAAAACTATTGCAACATATATGGTATCTGGTTTTCTGGTAGTGGGAGAGTAAATCTGTTTCCAGTTCTTCCATCCTGGCCGGAAGTAGAAATTTTTGATCTATCCCTTTGTCATTGGGTTTGAATTTTACCCTATTTTAAAAAGTTTTTTCTGGGCGCCTGGGTGGCTCAGTCGGTTTAGCATCCGACTTTGGCTCAGGTCCTGATCTCACAGTTCGTGGGTTCAAGCCCGGCGTCGGGCTCTGTGCTGACAGCTCAGAGCCTGGAGCCTGCTTCGGGTTCTATGTCCCTGCTGGCGCTCTGTTGCTCTCTCTTTTTTTCATAAATAAATAAACATTTAAAAAATTGTTTTAAGAAACTATGGTGGGGATTATCTCCTGTCGTTTTATGATTCCTTTTTGACAGGCAAAACTGAGACTCAGAGAGGGTAAGCAACTTGCCTAGGTGACACACCTAGTTAAATGTTAAGTTTATATGTAATAGATAACAGATCCATAAATAAAACAGAGCTATGCTGACTAATTTAAGGCTGTACCCTTGATTTGTTTGAGATTTTTGCGCTGTGATTATTTAGCTGATGGGGTGGTTGGTACTGCCTCTCCTGTCATAGAAATCAACTGTCTTATCTCTAAGTGTAAACACTAAAAATGTTTATTTAGTGCTGTGGTATCTCACTTAATAAATATTAACTCAATGCCCCTTTACTGAGTCTACTACCTTCCTGACCCAAGATGGGGGAGAGAGTCTTAAATTTTGAACGAATCCCACAAAGCATGGGTGAAATTGATCTGCCATGTCCCAGGGCCAGCCTCCAGGCTACAAGTACACACTTATATCTAAATAGCATTTCATCGAGGCGCCTGGGTGGCTCAGTCTGTCAAACGTCTGACTTTGGGTCAGGTCCTGATCTCTGGGTTCGTGAGGTTGAGCCCCTCATCGGGTTCTGTGCTGACAACTCAGAGCCTGGAGCCTGCATCGGATTCTGTGTCTCCCACTCTGTCTCTCTGTCCCCTTCCCCCCCACCGCTCGTACTCTGTCTCTTTCTCTCTCTCAAAAATAAATGGTAAATAAATAAATGATAACAATTTATCCGCCTTCTCCTCCCAGCCTTTGGACACGAGATTCCTGATGTGACCATTGTTTCCACATGTGACTAAGTGAGGGGCATTGTGGCCAGTCTCCATCCCTTGCTCACTTTGCTCCAAGGAGGGTGTTTCCTGGGTCTGACTGGTGGGATTAAAGAGGGCTTTGGGTGTGCTCCAAGCAGCTGCCTCCTCTCTCTTGGGGAGCCAGCCTGCCTGTGCCTGCGGGAGGCCCCATTCTCTGTCGGGATGGGATGCGCTCGGCGGGGAGGCCTACCATCTGGGGTGTGTATTCCTGCAGACACCCCCACACCCCTGGGCCGCAGTCTCCAGCGTGCTTCTCATCGGTGTTAAAGCTGAGGTTTGGCGTCACTCTGGCTCACCTACACTTCTAGTTGTTTGCTCCCAAACCTGAGCAGGGTGGGCCACGGTGTCTCGAACCCCTTCAGTGCCAATAATTCTCTGCTGGCTAACGGGG